>NC_048228.1:72961965-73081328 GCF_002007445.2 Ailuropoda melanoleuca
TTCAGAGGGGAGGGGGTGGGGGAATGGGATAGGCTGGTGATGGGTAGTAAGGAGGGCACGTGTTGCATGGTACACTGGGGTTATCNAAGGAGGGCACGTGTTGCATGGTACACTGGGGTTATCCACAACTAATGAATCATTGAACTTTACATCAAAAACCAGGGATGTACTGTATGGTGACTAACATAATATAATTAAAAAAAAATAAAAATAAAATGAAGCTTAAGTTGTAGCTTAGAGAAAGAAGAGAGAGAGCTATGTGGGCAAGATAGAAGGGAACAGTTTATCAGGGGGGTAGAGGATAAACTGATCCTTGGAAAGTATATTATTTGCTTTTTGATGTTTTTTTCTACCTCTTGAATTATTTTTACTTCAGAAAAATCAATTATTTTATCAAGGTTTTCCAAGTAATAGCATAGATGACACATTATTTATGTTTTCTCAATTTATCCTCAAAACAACCCTACTAGAGAGGTATTATTATTATCCCTGTTATGTAGATAAGGAAAAATTAGATTAAGTAAATTACCCTAAGTCACATATCATGTATGTATTGAAACTGAATGCAAACCTACCTGATTGGCACCTGTGACCACAGTTAACCACCATAATCCATACCCCTTGGTTACATTTTCCCTTGAAAATCTAATATTTGTTGTGGTATTTTCCCTTTTAAAACCACATTTATATTTATTTTTTAAAGCATAAAATATTACATTTAATGTTCCTTACATGCTATTTTTGTATGTTATTTTCAAATGTATTGATTTCTCCTTTCATGTATATAATTTTCTTACTCCTTTTTTCTAATTTATTTTTTCTTCAAATTTATTTTTTCTTCAAACATCTGGTATTGAATGCTTAATTACATTTTCTTCAAAAAGTGTAAGGCATGAAATTAATTTCTGAGTATGAATTTTAGACTATCTCAAAAATATTGAAAGGCAGTATTTTTATTTTAATTATTTTAAGAAAGTTAGTAATTGTATTGTTTAAGATTTTCCCCCATGGCAATTCATGATTATTACAGACAAATAAAAATCAAGAAAGCAAAATAAGTAAGTAAATAAACTATCTTATCGCCAAGAGCCCTAGAGATCTCAAAATAGTTCTGGTTAATCATTTGGTGAGCAATCTTCAAGGACTCTTTGTTTGTTTGTTTGTTTTTAATTTGTGCATATACTTACAAAAATAAGGGAATATGTAAACTGTTTATGATGTTTTATTTCCCTTATAGAAACATATGAAAGAGATGTTATCATGTCAACAAATCTATCTTTTCATCATCATTTTTGCTAGTTGCATAGTAGGTCTTCAATGAAGATACCATAATGTATTTAACTAATCCTCCCTAATTTCCCCAATTTTGCATTAGTGTAAACAACACAGCAATGAACATCTATGTACTTCTGCCTCTGTCTGTCTTCTACCCTCTCCATAGATGTTATTTGCCTCTCTGATTATATGCTTTGTATATAATAGTACAAAGTATATTGCTAAGTATGTGAGTTCTCTCAGTATTCCTGGAGTTGAATCTCTTTTCCAAAATGTCAGTTTGGGCTAGTCATTTAGGGCCTCTGTGACTCAGTTTTCTCACGCATGGCTAAGTAATAATATTGACCTCATGGGATTGTAGTGAGAATTAAATATGACAATTCATGTAAATGATTTACAAAAGTGCCTGATGTACATGGCCAATAAATGGTAGTTCTTATAATTTAGATTTATTCCTAGGAGTGAAATTCAAAAGGTGAGAGGGAATTCACATTTTATGGTGATATAAGGCTGCTAACATACCATTTGAACTCAGAAGATGTTTAAAAGATAGTTTCTCCTATAGTAAACAGGCCCCTTTAAAAAAAATCATTGAAACATAAGCTGTTTTT
Organism: Ailuropoda melanoleuca; assembly: GCF_002007445.2. Taxonomy (NCBI): domain Eukaryota; kingdom Metazoa; phylum Chordata; class Mammalia; order Carnivora; family Ursidae; genus Ailuropoda; species Ailuropoda melanoleuca. The sequence continues at coordinate 72,963,852 of NC_048228.1, forward strand.
CCTTTCCTAATTTTAGACATTGAATTCAAAAAGCAATTCTAAGGGATTAGTTTATATCGGGAAAAAGTATCCAGAGAAAGAGATGGAAGATTCTGTCACTTTGAGAATAAAAGGAAAAGCAATAAAATACAAATCTAAAAGCAGGTTATTTTTTTTTAAAGATTTTATTTATTTATTTGACAGAGACAGCCAGTGAGAGAGGGAACACAAGCAGGGGGAGTGGGAGAGGAAGAAGCAGGCTCATAGCAGAAGAGCCTGATGTGGGGCTCCATCCCACAATGCCGGGATCACGCCCTGAGCCGCAGACGCTTAACTGCTGTGCCACCCATGCGCCCCTAAAAACAGGTTATTAATACTCAATATGTACTTCTAGTTGTTCTATTGTTCTCAACCCAGTTATTGCCCATATCATAATATGTATATAAATATTATCTTATAGAGTAATTTCATCTATCTGTAAGGGTATTAGGAGAATTTATATTTATAAAAATGAAGTTTTACTTCAAATAATAAGACTGTTGCTTTAATAAAGGAGATTTATATTAAAAAAGTGCAAAAATGCCATCTGTCTTTATTTTGTTAATACTGTTAATGCACTCAGTTAGCCATTGAATATTCTGCTGGCTAGCTCTTCTGTCAGAAAAAGGATTATTTCTGAAGATAGGATATGATGTTTTCCAAAAAATCACTTAAAATGCATACATTTATGCCAAGAGTCCTAAGTAATAATTTAAATACACATTTTTTGGACTGAATATAATTCATCACCAAATAGTTAATTGGTTTGTTGTTGTGAGCGAATCCCAGATTACTTCAGGGGCGGGGTGACTTATTGATATGGGGAAGGCTGTGTAGCTGATGCCGCTATATCTGTACGGAGTTCTTATCAATTTCAGCATGTGCTAACGATACCATGACACGAAACAAAGTCTTTGTGGTTAGACCATAGTATAATTTAATTTTAGTTAATTAACAAAGCATAAAAAATAAATATATTGTGAAATGAAAGATATTTAGGCTAAAAGAGTATAATCAAAGAGCATTAAACCTAAGTTTGCTTACTAAATAACACAAGTGAACCTTGGACACAGAAAACACCTAAGGCTCTTCTCCCTTGTGTTAATGTTGGCAAGTAAAATACAAAAATCCTGTGGTGGTAATTATCTCTTTTATTCCTAAGTATAAAATGAACTCTAATTACTTGCTTTGATGAGCTTGAATATATTCAGGTTTAAGTATTGGAGATCACCAGTATATGTTACCTTCACCATGCTATATTGCCTATCTCATTTAAAAACTGATATCATATGATGTCTGCCACTAGCTGGGATAGGATAACAGGGACTGGATATGCCCTCACTCGGAACAACTGAAAAGCTGTACAAAATATAAGAAACAATAGTGTCATGATTGAATATCAGGCCACGAAAGCAAAGATCCTTGAGCATGGTGAGACCTATATTTGGCCCAGCATAATGCCTGGAGAGAGTTTCCAGGCTGAGGTACAAAGAGGAAAAACCAGGAAGAAGCCCGTAGTTTCCCTGCATAGAGGATATGGGGCTGGAAGTTGGTTTTCCTCACTAAATGGGGAGCACATAGAGTTCACAGGACAGAGGAGTAGACAGGAGAGATGCCCAGAAAAGGAGTTCTGAAGATCTGCTGAAGGTTCTGCACTCTTGATTCTTCAGCTGATACCGATCAGAAACTGTCGGATTTTTTATGTTAGGTCAAATTTAGGTTTTTATGTAGAAACTGTCCCAAGCTGGGGAATCAAGAAAATACCCCTATCAGTGAAAATACCAAGAATGCACATGGACCAGGAAAAGTGCATGTTCCCAGCAGCCAAATTGGATAAACCTCATAATTCATGAGGCATCAGGTAGCAGATTCAGACAAACTTTGCTTCAGGAATGGGGCAAAATTATCCTTAAACTAAATGCTTTTCTGATCCTGCCAAACAAAGACTAAATATTTTGAAGTAAATTAACTGTATTGTAGGGTAAATTTCAAGAATACTTTAGATAAGTATAACAATGTATTTTATATGTACATACATATATATACACACATGCATATCTATACTATAAACGTAGTCCATCACATGTTTTGATGAATAATATATTTTCTAGTAGAGAACCACATTATAGGTGAGTACTTCATTAGAAGTATGAGCCTCTGTTTAAATTTGCTGATTAATACTATTTTAGGATTCTGACAAAAAGGACAAATATGTGAATTATACCTTCACACAAAATGACATCATGACATATCACACAAAGGATTTACATTATAAAGTGTATTTTGGCAGAATTGTATTTTCATCTGGCACACTGAAGCAAGAACACATTGAAGTAATCATTTCCTATAGTGCCACCATCACAGTTTATCCCATTGAATTAATCATGTGTAGTAGAAATTCAACTGGGCCTGCCGTTTTCTTTGCAGTTAACTTTAAAATGTTTATAGTTTTAAAGCACAAATAAGAATAATGAGTTTATACCTAGTTTTATATTTCTGCATGTCAAAGAAGTAATCTAACTGAGACAACATGAGTTTTGTTTTTTGGAAAGACTTCATATAGTAATTAAGCTAGATTTTTATGTGTGTATTGTATTACATGGAAAATAAATCTCTAAAAGATCCAGTGGACTGAAGTCATGTCTGGAAACATTTTAACTATTGACTTTGGACAAGACTCTTCAATTCAAAGTGTGAAAGATGTTAAAAAAAAGTCTCTTGATAATTTTCCACTTTTCCTCCATTAAAATGCAACTGGTTTGCCTTCCATTTACTTTGGATATAGGTGCTATCTAAAGTAAAACAAACAAAAACAAAACAAAAACAGAAAAACTGGTACCTTGCCAGAAATTTCAAGCCAATATCTGCAGGAGATAGAGGTTGGGGGAGGTAGACGTCTTGTTTCCTCTTGTTACTGGAACCATGCTTCCTTGCCTGTGTATTTCACTAGTGCAGTATCAATGCAAAGAAACACGGAATCAGCTTGCATTCACTGATGGCAAACAAGAAAAAAAAGCCTTAGGCAACTTAAATGAAAAGATGATTTATTAGGAGTCCGTGACAAAAAGCTAAAAACCTGGGTTTAGAATAAAAAAGAAATGGGAACATCCCCAGTGACCTAGGCAGTCAGTGGAGTCAGTGGAGACAATCACTTAACAGCACCCCATTTGAACTGAATGGGCTCCATCCATGTGCTTGTTATTATGCCAATACTTAGCAGCTTAACGCAGCCATTTTATCATGCTTATGGAGCCTGCATGTCAGAAATCCAGACAGGGCCCCTCATATTGCGGCCTTAGCTAGAAAGACTCAACAGCAGGTTAAGGCACTGTATTGCTGAATGCTGAAATTATTTCTGGGCATCTTCATTCTCAATTGACAGTTGATTCTAGCTGTAAATTAGGGCCCTCAACTGGAACACTTTCCCAAAGTCTCTCCATATGGTGTGGACTTCTTCACAACATACTGGCCTCAGGGTAGTCAGAAATTTAATGTGGCTACTCTGGGTGCCATAAAAAATGCTCCAAATACAAGTCAAAATTTTCACTGTTTTTTAGGACCTAGCCTTAGAAGTCAGATAATGGCATTCTGCCATATTTTATTGGTTGAGTTAGTCATAAGGCGATTCAGATTTAAGGGGAAAAGATAGATTCCAATTTTCAAAGGGAGTGTGGTAACATTACCTATTAATGTAGAAGGCCATGCTGGTTGGGAGATGCTGTGGTCACCTTTAAAAATATCATCTGCCAATACCTCTTTTCTATTTATACACAAGCACACATTTGATTCCAGTAGGCATCTGAATGGACAGGTTTTATGTCTATATTTCTGTCTAGAATCTTACCGTCTTTACCAGGAAGAAGGTGCTTTATGGAGAAGAAGATCTTCTGATTTACGGAAAGGGAAATATCTGAAGGAAATGGAGGCTGGAGGAAATATCAAAGAAGAGAGTTAGAGTCCAATGTGCCTTTTGGTATGGTAAATGTCACAGCAGCAGGCAAAATAGACTCAGGGCAGTGACTCTATGAAACTTCGTAAGATTTCTTACAACTTTGAATTTTCCTGTGTTTGTTCTTCTGTTTCCCCAAAGGGATTTGAAGTGAAAACCTTCACACCAAAAAGGCATGCATTTGTCTTCAAGCATACCAAGAAAATGTTGAGCTGGAGTGAGATAAATCACCAAGGAGGCAAATGTGAGAGGGGAAGGAGCCCCACAAGAAAGGGTGTTTAGTGTTAACAGTTAAAGAGGAAGGAAAAGCAGGCTGGGTCCATGGGGATCACACAGGAAAAAGAAAAGAAAAGAACAGGAAACTGGACTTCACCTTAAACACAGCCCTGGGGATTTTGCAATCTGAAATTCCTAGAAAAGTGATACAATGGCTTAAAGCAAGCCTAATGTTAACCATGAGGGCTAAATCAAACTAGATCCAAACATTTAAACCTGATAAACATCTGGATATAAACTAGGAGCTGTTTGCAATAGCTAATGCAGAATTATGATTATTTTCTTGTAGGCCCTTCCATTGGTTCCATTTTCTCCTCTTCTCAGTCTCTTTTCTATAACTCCCTACTATTTTTGTTTATTTGTGAGTCATTTTTAGTGTTTGTTCTCTTTTTATAATTAATGAAGGTAGAAGGAGAAAATAAAATATTAAAAATCATCTGATTCAAAAGTCTCATTTTAACAACAAGAAAGCAGCCTCAGAGAAGTAATGACATGCTCAGAGTCAATGTGGATTCTTGGGAAGAGCAGTGTGGGGAATGAATGTTGCGTACTTACCATTCACGTGTTTCCTAGTATATGAGACTGCCTTTCCAGCCTAGCTTGAGGCTGAAGTCTCAGACAAGGAAAATTGTAAAACTATCAAAAGGTCCTTATGTCAGTTTGAGCTCTGTGGGGAAGCTGATGGCAAGACAGCACTAGAAAGGCATGAGATTTTGGGGGTGAGGTACCTATGAAGAATAAATGAAGAATAAAGAAGAATAAAAGAGAGGGAGAGGCTTCAGATCATGATGCTAGTCTGACACTGAAGGAGAAGGCAAAAGAAGGAAGAGAATCTGATTCCTATATTGTTCTGAGAAAGTGTCAGCAAGGTTGATGGAGAGTCCAGAGTGAAAATTAATCATTAGAGGAGTCCCACATTGGACAGCAATGTCTCAGCTCTGAAATCACTAGTCATTGTTCAGCCATTCGCTGAGAGCAGCCTGGAGGTAGTGGGAGGAGGAGTGAGAAAACTGCAGTGGATCCCAAAAGTGTGGTAGCTGCAGACTTTGCTTAACTACACTCCTTGCAGCAGATTGTCCCTTGAAGCCATTCTGAGTCATACACTCTAATGACTGCCTCAGTTTGCTTCTGCATAACTTATTTCAAATGGGTATGTAGTAAAGTGAGTAAGCAAATTAGTTGTCTTCTGCTGTGTAACAAATTACCACAAACATAGTGACTTAAAATAGCATACAGGTATTCTCACAGTTTCTATAGGTTAAGTCTGAGCACAGCTTATCTGAGTCATCTATAAGGCTATAATTCAAGTGTCAGCCAGGACTGGGTTCTCATCTGAGGCTCAATTGGGGAAGGATATGATTCCCCAAGCTCATATGGTTGTTGGCAGAATCCAAGTCCTCGCAGATTGTCTAATTGCAAGTTTCAGGTTCTTTTGGGCTGTTGACCAGAGATGATCCTCAGTTCCTTGCTATGTGGCTTTCTCAATAAGGCAGCTTGACTTTTCAAAGCCAGCAAGGAAGAGATTCATAAGATGGACTTAATAATCTTATGTAATCATGTATATGTAATTGTGTATATCCCGTCATTTTCATTGTATTCTCTTGGTCAGAAGCAAGTCACAAGCCCCCCCCATACTCAAGGCAAGGGGAATACAGAAGGGCATGAGTACCAGGAGGTGTGGATAATTGGGGCCATCTTAGACTATCTGCTACCATGAGAGGCTGTGTTTATTGGACCCAAAGGACTACTGAGCTTCTGTATACATAAGCATTTGAGTTCTCCCCTCTGAGACCAAAACTTGAGAGATTCAAATATAGGGGTGTTCATGATCTCAAATTATTTTGAACATTCATGAGTAGAACAAGTTTATTCATTTGTTGTAGGTATATAAATTATCAGAATGGGTTTGATGGGAAATTTGGGAGACACTAAGTATGTGAGTGTCCTAATAACTGAAAATATTCCCCCCACCCTGTCCATTATACTCCACAGTGCCTAAATAACCTTTCATTTAGATTCATCCAAACTGGATAAAGTCACTTAATATTCTTGAGCATCAGTTTCCATACTCATTAATCTCCTGCTCCCATCTTAGGAGCCTTAGGCGCCTGATGTTATTCCCTCAGCTAGAAATGCTCTCTCCAGACTTTGCAATCACCTTCTATAGGTCATTGCTCAAAAGGCACTTTCTCAGGAAATCTATCCCACCAATTTATTTTAAATTGCAACCTACCCCTTCCTTCAGCGTTCTTGATTCTTTTTACCCTGTTTGACTTTTATTCTTTCCCACAGTATTTATGGCTTGCAAGTACACCATATATAATTACTCATTTATTAGGTTTCTCTTTTATTGTCTGTCTGTGCCTTTTAGAATATAAGTTTTATGATAGAGATAGTTGCCATTTTTGTTCATTCATGTACCTCAAGTACCTAGAGAAATAATGTAGACAGTAGACACTCAACAAAAAATGCTTATAGAATGAATTAATATCTTAAAACAAGTCTCTGTGACAGGTATTATTATTATTACCTTCAGGTTACAAATGAGCAAAAGGACACACACAGAGGTAAGCAAATTTCCGATTGGTCAAATGATAATTGACAGAATCTAGAGTCAAATACAGGTAGTATGACTACAGAATCTGAGCTCAAAAACCATGCAATATTACTTTGCACTGAGAGAGAGGAAAAACAATGTGCAAACCTGAAACTTTCATATTGCCTGTAAAGACAGATAACCCTTCTTCACAGTTTTGCTTCTCTGTCCCATTACTATGTCTCCAGACATTTAACATACATTTGCAGAATTTTCAGAAAAATACTATAAAACAAGACATGAGTCCATCACACAGATGCAAATTTTACATTTAAGTATTGTTAAATTTCCCCCTCAAATAATATAAGTAATATTCCTCCTCCCAGAATTTTAACATTTTTCCTTAGCAATTGAAAATCTTAACAGTAGAAAGGAAGCAAATGCTATTAAAAAGGGTCCTTTTAGTTCATCTTTCTAGATGAATCCTTAGCAAGGAGAATAACTGAATAGATTTAAATTAATGACTGCTTGTAGGTTTTCAAACACTTTATAGATCTCAATATTTGGTCTAGTTCATTATTCTTCATGGATCTTACTCTCACTAAAATACACATTTAGAGTCAAGTTTCACATCAAAATCTGGGTCAAAATTATCTAAGCTTGACCTCGAAGGAAACTACAAAAATAAGGCGATAATTGCATGATATAATCAGGGAATTCCTGAGCAAGTTCACTGCCACCATGAATGCTTTTAATAAAAATCTTTCACAGATAGTTTTCCTAATTGTCACCTACATTGCAGGAATCAAAACAGAAGAGTGCTGGATTAGGAGGAGGAGACCCAAGGTCTAACCCTGGTGCTGTCGTTGTCTTACATTGTGGCTTCATGTAAATAATTTTTTCTCTCTGAGTCTCTAAAACTTCTTCAATTGCGGAGAGTTACAGTGTGGCTTCTACTGTGACTTCCAGCCCTAATAAGACCTATGAATCCATGAAAAGTGAGAAGTACATCTTTAATAGTAAGGTTACATGAAACAGACTTTCCATGCTAAAACTATGATTTAAAGTCTCCTAAACTGAAATTTAGGATCTGAGTATGTCTAAAGAACTGATGAACAGATGGCCCCCAGTTGTCTACTGGCTTCATTTATTTTATATGAATGTTGGAAGGAACCTCAAGGACAGATGTTGTACACTTTCCTTGGATTCTGTATCAACTATTATCAACAGTATGACCTGTAACAAATCACCCCAAAATACAGTGACTTGCAACAATATACATTTATTCACATGCTCACAGGTCAGGTGGTTGAATGGCTTGTTGATCTAAGCTGGCTCCATTGTGCAGTCTGCATCAGGAGGTTAGCAGTTGGGTTCAGGGCTCATATTTACTTCATGTGGTTTGTTCTAGGGACCAAGTTAATGGGACATCAGCTATTACAAAAAATCATCATGGCAGATTTCTGAACTACAAGAAATAAGCCAAACCATGCAAGGCTTTTGCTTCTGTTACATATGTCAATATCACATTGGCTGAGGCAGGTCATGTGGCCAAGCCTAATATCAAAGAGTAAGAAAGTATACTTTCTTGAGGTATAGCATGGATGTAGATGTAGGGTAGTGAAGAATCACCAATAATAGTTCAATCTATCACAAAGGCAAAGTGAAGGGAGACACATGTGTTCCTGAAGCTGGCCTCATGGACGGGTTTGAATCTTATCAAGGGAAAAAAAATTCCCAATTTTGACAAATCTCACAAGATTGATCAGGATTCAGTCCCTAGTAGGGACTGGAGGAACATAGAGCTGATTTGTTCACAGGAGATCATTACAATATTTTATTTACAGTAGTGGTATCTGGGCAGCATCACTGTGGGCTGGGAAACAGTGTCATGTGGGGCATCAGCAGCATCAATGATGCTGGTGGTCTGGGACTCTTAAGTGCCCCTTGAAGTGATAGCCCTCATTGAAGAATACAAGGACTTGAGCTGATAAATGGATGCCTCATTTTCCTGGGAGGATCTCAAAATTAAATGGAGAAAACAGCAGGTGTTAGGACTGAATCATGTACTCTTGCAAATTCATATGCTGAAGTCCTAACCCCCAGTACAATCTAAGATGTGACTGTGCTTAGAGATAGAACCTTTAAAGAAGCAATTAGGTTAAACTAAATCATCAGACTTACTGGCCCTAATCCAGTAAGTCTGGTGTTCCTATCAGAATGAGAAGAGACACCAAGGATGGACATGCATAGAGAAAGACCATGTGAGGACACAGAGAGAAGGTGCTGTTTCCAAGCCAGGAAGAGAAGCTTCAGGAGAAACGAAACCTTGATCTTGGACTTCCAGCTTCCAGAACTCTGAAAAAATAAATTCCTTTTGTTTAAGCCACCCCGTCTGGTGGCTGGTATTTTGTTAACACAGCCCTAGCAATCTAATGCAGATTTTGGTATTGAAAAGTAGGGAGCTGCTGCAACAAATACCTACAAATATGGAAGTGACATTGTGGAAGTGGGATGGGGAAAGGCTGGAAGAGTTTTAAAGTGCATGTTAGAAAAGCCTAGATTGACTTAAGAGACTGTCAATAGAAGTGTGAACCTTTAAAGGGGGTGCTCAAGAGGTCTCAGATGGGAATGAAGAATGTTATTAGAAAGTAGAGGAAAGGTGATCCTTGTTATAAAGTGGCAAAGCACTTGGCTGAATTGTTTTAGTGTTTTTTGGAAAACAGGACTTGTTTGTGATGAACTTAAATAATTAACTGAGGAGATTTCTAAGAAAAAATGTCAAAGGTGCAATCTGGATTTTTTTTTTCTGTTTATAGTACAGTGCAAGAGAATAGAGATGATTTTTAACAAGGAATTGTTAAGCAACAAGGAAACAGACTTTGAACATTAAGAAAATTCTCAGCCTATCCTCGCTGAAAAACACGAGAAAAGCATGTTCTGGAGAGAACACCAAGGATTGTTGGCTGGAAGAATACTTCTGTAAAGACATTATGGGTGTGACTCCTGGCCCGCAAGAAAGGAAAGAGTAATGCTGAAAATTGAACCAGGGACCCAGTTCTAGAGTTTGAGTTCTTAACTCCAAGGTTCTCAACTTTCACACTTTGTTATTCACAGAATCTCTCTATACTGTATACTATGTGTGTATATATATTATATATATTCTTTACATGGGATACAAATTTGGTAATTTCTCCAACCCCCTCTGGAATAGATTTTAAAAGACAGGACGTGAAGTTTAAGAGGAGTGACAGTACTATAAAAATAATTGTACCATATGATTTCACTTATATGTGGAATCTGAAAAACAAAAGAAGCAAAAACCAAACAAACAAACTCTTAAATACAGAGAACAAACTGGTGGTTGCCAAAGGGAAGTGGGTAGGAGGATGGGCAAAATAGGTAAAGGGGATTAAGAGGTAAAAATGTTCAGTTACAAAATAAATAACTCACGTAAATGAAAAGTACAGCATCGGGAATATAGTCAATAATATTGTAATAATGTTGTATGGTGACAGATGTTGACTATGTTTATAACATTGTATGTTAATCATACTACAATAAATTTTTTTAAGATTTTTAAAAAATAATAAAAAGAACAGTAACAGTGCTAAGGGTGATTAAAATGTGAAAGGGACATTTTTCAGTGTGAAGAGTTTGTGTCTATAAACATGGTGTGGAAAGTTTTGGGATCTTGTGTTTTCTGGAGTGAGTTGAGCAGAAACTTACATTTGCTAGAAAGAGAGGGGGTATCTCCCCATCCCACTGTCAATATTTCATGAGAGTTTTAATATATGAGGGCTAGCTGTCATTGGAAAATGCTGCAGATGTCTGAAATTAATTGAAAACTGGGAAGAAACATTTTGTCTGTAGTAAGCTCATTGGAAGCTTCTAAGAAAGGCATTTACTTCAGTTGAAGGATAAGAAAGCTCCAGCCAGCTAGAGCCATGTGTTAAAAGTCTCTTGTCAGATTTTCTTTTCTTTTCTTTTTTTCTTTAATGTGTTTTGTGGGGTGGATGGGTGGCTCAGTTGGTTAAACATCCAACTCTTGGTTTTGGCTCACGTCATGATCTTGGGGTTGTGAGATCCAACCTTATGTGGGGCTCCAGCTCAGCATTGAGTCTACTTAGGATTCTGTTCCTCTCCCTCTGCCCCTCCCCCGACTCATGCGCATGCACATCCTCTCTCTCTTTCTTTAAAATAAATAAATAAAACAAAATCTTTTAAAAAATATGTTTTGTTTTTGTTTTTGAGATTTTATACATCTGGATTTTTACATAAAATTGACATTTTTAAATGTTGGAAAGTAATTAGAATTAAGTTTGGTGAAGGCAAAGAAACGTGTCTATGCCCTGAGACCCAAGACCTCATTTGTAATCTCTGGCTTGAACAAAGTGATGAAAAAGAAAAAAAATAAGCAAGTCTCATTACAGACCAGCTAAGGCTGGATAACAAAAATGTTTAGTGCAGCCAGTAAGCTTTGTCACAATTAGCAGTATGGAATTGGAGGAAAGGAAATAGATAATTCTACCTAATATGGAAGTGGAAGTTTTGTTATGTGGATCAGGCAGGTGTTCAAGAGATGGAAAGGAATCTGTATATGAAGGGAAGGGCATTCATGAACCTACGGTTGGCAAGTTGAAGTAGCCTGGAGATACGCTCTTTTCTCTTTCAAGGATAAGTTAATAGAAAGAATAAATAATAGATAAATTAACAGAGACACCAGAATGAGACAAGTGAGGCCCCTAGGGTACAAAATTTAAGGAGTCACTCGCTTGCAGTGTCATGAAATTTCAGGGTTGAGTTTTGCACAAACCTAGGAGTGAATGTCTCCTGACATCGTGTGCCTTGGATGCATCAATTGCCTCACCTTAGTGCTGGTTCTGGTGCTTAGATTATGTAAAAAACAATTATTTATTCTTTTCTCATATCATATGGCTATATGTCAGTTTTGGGAATAGCAAATCTCAATGAAAAGTAATAATGAAAGAGTATTAAAAAGAAAAAAATATCCTGAGACTAATGGCCCATTTTGTGATGACAAATTTGCAACCATTTGTCCCAGCAAATCAATTTTTATTTTACACTTATAGATTTTCAATTAAACGTCCAAACTCTGTTACAAATTCACTTTCCTGGTTTACATATTTATTCATTCAAAGGTATTTATTGAGTTCCTACCTAATGTGTCATTGTGCTAGGCAACTGATTATACATTGGTGAATAAAACAGAAAAGGTGACTGCCCTTTTGGAGTTGATGATAAGTGAGAGAAAAAGAGACATTTAACATGTACATACTAAGTTAATAAGTACTTATCATTGTGATAAGGACAGTAAAAGAAACAAACACGTTGCAGGAGTGTCTACTATTATTGGTTCATATTAGATAAAACAGTCAAGGTTCACCTCTAAGACCTAAATTATGGCGGGTGATCAGCCATATATAAAAACTTTCGGGATGCAGTGTGGAGAATTCCTGCCAGAAGTCCTAAGACATTTGAGAAAGTAAGCTATATAACATCTTTGCTTTAAATATTAAAGATAAAATTGAAATAATTCATGCATGCTTTAAAAAATAGGAAGATATTTTTTCAAGTATGTAGAATAAAAATAAAACACATTTGGTCATACCACAAAGATACTACTAATAAAGTTATTTCTTTCTTTCTAGTTTTGTCTCATGCCACACTTTAGTAAAATTCATATTACTCCTTGACTACTCTTCCTCTGCTCTTCTCTTTCTTCTTTCTCTTCCTTCTCCTGTGCTTCCTTTTTATTCTTACATATTTAGGATTGATCTAATTTTAATTTCTTCTCATTTAAAGCTACTTTTGGAGGGGCCCTGAGTGGCTCGGTCGTTGAGTTTCACTTCATGTCATGATCTTTTGGGTCCTGGGATCGAGCCCCAAGTTGGACTCTGTGCTCAACAGGGAGTCTGCTTGAAGATTCTCTACATATGTCCGACCCCCCACTCACACACACACACACACACACACTCTCTCTCTCTCTCTAAAATAAATAAATCTTTTAAAAAATAAAGCTACTCTTGGATATTTTAAGCTTTTTTGCTGTTGTGAATGAGGTCTGGTCTCTATATTTACTTTACGTAATTTTCGTAATCTACATAGTTTAAATATTTCACCCTAGAGAAATTTTTAAAATAGAGAAAATGCTAAAGAAGAGATAAAAATCACCCACAATGTGTTATCTGCTTAATGTTTGCAGCATAATCTTTCAGGTGTATATTTATATTTATAAAATAGAGCACCTTTGTTGGTCATATGTAATGATTACCTTTTGTAACTATCATTTATTTATGTTAAAGAAAGTATTGCATTTTTCTATATGTGGTTTGCATACGCCATTATCCCATTGTACCTAATTACTAAGACTTTTAATCAAATGCTTTATCTTCATCTATTGAAGTAATTGTTATTTTCAGATTTCACCAATTGATGAATAACAGAGTGGATTTATAGATTTTTTTTGGAACAGTAATGCCCTTTTGTTCCTAGGATAAAATTTATCTATTCATGGTATGTTATTTCAATTTATTTTGTGTAAATTTACATACATACAATAAAAATTTACTACAATTGCCTGCCGGGAATGGCCAGCAACCCTGTACCAACGGATGAAAGATGACTCCAAACTTTGCTGTGAAAGAGAGAAGGGCAAGGGAGTCGATGCTCAGAGACAAGACCCTCGCTCTTTGCTACCACTTTTCTTGGTCCTTCAAGATAATCACAAATCCTTTATCACTGTTCCTCAAGCTCACAATGTGTGACACGGGGTCTTACTGAAACTGGGAGGATCTGTTTACCGGGAAGATACGATATGCTAATTTGGGCATGTTCTACTAGTTCTGCGAAACAGCCTAAGGGACAATGCCTACATGTCTTAGATCACAGGGTTACTGCTTGGGCTAGGAAAGCTTCAGGAAGGCAACTCCCCGCGGCATTCCAACGGCAGAGCGGTCATATAGGCCTCCTTGGCATTCCAAAGGCCTACGCCCTTCTCTGAAATCTTCCCTGCTCTCGGGGGCCTCTGTGTTACATTTTAGCAAGCCAGGTATTATGGCTGATTTCATGCTCTACATTAATCCCAACAATTGCCCTTTCTACATGCCTTATATACCAAAATTGTTCCTCTTCACTTATGAGAGAATCCTCTGGTAGAAAATAATAATTCCTCTTTTTTCATCACTTTCTTTCAGAGATTGTTATTTCTTTGACTTCTCCATATTTCACTCTGAAGTTCACTTATATGACCTTAAAAACACAATTTTATAGTTTTAGCCATTTTAGCAGTGGAATTGTATAGAATTCACTATTACAAATAGTCGTGTGCTAGAAAATGTTTATCAATTGACTCTTCAGAAAAAAAAAAAAAGGAGCCATAATTTGTAACATTCGTTTGTTTCCATGGTGCAAACAACTCCCACCACGGCTTCATTTCAGGCTACCAATGTAACACCACTGAGCACGGATTTGAGACTTTCAGTCACTTGTAGAATCCAGCACACTACTGAGACTGATGGTGCAGGAATTAGTCATTGAGATGGCTGGATATAAGAAAAGTCTTAATAGTCCTAGTATCTATAATGGAAATGGCCTTATGCAATAAGATAGGATTGCCCATATTTTATATGAATAATTCAAGAAGGGTTTGAAGGCTGGCTCACTCAACATATTGCAGTAAAAATGTACTGGAACAAGAGCAGAAGACCCAGACATCAGTTTGTGTATAAGTGTATATACCAAGTTTTTGTGAATGAGACATAAACATATTCATTCCTTCATAAACTGTACAAATCAACCATTTCCCAGCTGTTATAGAGATTATAACTGTCTTTCAAGATCATACTCAGGTCCCTAAGTCCTTTATCAAGCCTTTTCTGACTACATTAAATTTTCATCTCTATTCATTTTCTTCTTTTTAATTCCTATATTCATTTTCCCTATTACACAATGCAACATGTGTGTATGTATCATTTGCGTTATTCCCAGCTTCAATACGTCCTGATTTTTCCTTTTCAGATAGATTTAAATACCTTAATGTTTTGAATCATAAAGCCCCCAAATATTTATCATATTGTCACACATATAACAGTTGTCCAATTAATAACTGTTCACTAAATATGAAAGTATAACTCTAAACTTGAAAGGGCAAGAAAATAAAAACAAATTATTATGCAATGTTAACTTAGACCTGTGATGGTATTTTTGAACTTGAATTATTACCCTGTTTAATGTTGATTGCTTAATGTAACAGTGTCTGAAAAATTGTTATACTTATCATTTATTAAAGGCTTCCTGCATTGCCAAGAACCCTACTAGGAGCTTTTACTATCTTTTTCATCCTTACAATAATTCCAATAAGATAAGTCATTTCATCCTTTATTTTTGAAACAAGGAAATCATACTTTAGAGATATTAACATGTTCAAGGTTATAAAGCTTAAATGAAAGATCCAGGAATCAAATCCAGGTGTGTCTGACTCCAAAGCCCATATCTTAAAGCACTGCATCACAAGTGCCAAAAGTATGTTCCAGAAGTTCACATTGAAATTAAGGATATATTTAAATTTATGGAAAAGAGAAATGAATTCTCTGGGTCTAAATAATACCAAATGGTTGGCTATATAGGAAATCATAAGAGAGCTACTTGAATTTAACCTTACCCTAGAAAGAACTCTAATCCTAGCCACCAAACTGAATCAGCCATTAATAATGCAAGGTGACGTGCAGAGAAAGACGCTTAGCCCATAAAAGTGATTCATGCACCCTCTTTCCGGAAACAACATTCCACTGGGGCAAATCAAAGCCACGAGCTGCTACTGAGGACACTATCTACATGAGCCAAAAACCACTGAGGTTACTTTTATTTTTTGATTGTGATTCTAAAAGGTACTTGGCAAATGTTGCAGGATGTTCTGTACACGAATGCAAACGATAATAATTGGGGAAAATTGGGTATTGTACATGAATGGACTTCTGAAGGATCTCTGGCATTAATTTTCCTTTTATTCCCTTTTATAAGTTCTAATTGAGGGTTAGCAATAAAACTATTTTATGGAAAAAGGTTGTGTTACTTTAAATTCTAACCAAAAATACCTGAAAAAAAATAAAATAAATATTGTAATAAGATGCACACGTAAAATAAAAACTTCAAACCCCTAGGATTATATTATGCTTAGTCCCTTTTCATAAACAAAGATTTCTGTTACATGTAAAATTAGCATTGAGGTTTATTGGTTCTCAATTTTTGATACTTTGAGCTAACAGGACAGATGGAGCGAAGTTCACATTTGTAAGTTGCTCAACTTGCCTATACACATTAGTTATTCAAGAAGTATTTGTTAAATGAATAAATAAACCTCTGTGAATATATGCATCTGTATGCATATGTACACATATGCATGTACATATATTCATACTGCTAGTGTTTCACATAGCAATAGTTATAAACACATATTTACAGTCAGTCAGGTGTGTATATATATATATATGTATATATATATATGTGTGTGTGTGTGTGTATTATTGAAATACTGGGCCCAACTAAGAAATATTCTAATCCCTATTGTGTACTCTGTGTTATAGGAGAATAACAGATTTGAGAAGCAAATACACTTGGCTTTGAACCCTGGTTCTACCATTAAACATTCTCTACCCTTGGGCAATCTCTCTGATGTTTCTAAGTTCCAGTTGTGGTGTTAGTTCATAGTAATGCCATTTTTTCAGATTTTTCAGATTTGTTGGGATAAGGATTTCAAATATGAAATATAAAAGAATCCAGATGACCCCAACATTTTAGTGTTATGTGGTCTTAAGTTTTAGATTTGCTTCTGAAATTTTAACATTTCAACATAGCTATGTGGGGCTTCAGTTCCAAAGTAGGCTGCATCTTTCAAGAAGGATATGATGTTTGTGATTCCTTCTATAGTGCGACATTTTTAATGCACTAGATACATGATTATGAGAAGAAAAAGGCAAATACTGAAGCTATGGATCAGTATAGCTGAAATATTTTCACTTCAGAATTTTAACATAGATTATCATTTTATGGGCTGGATATATGTTGTTTGTGTGAAAATATATAAGCTCACTTGCTTGGTTCTTTGGTTAGCATTCAACCTAGTAAGTTCAGATACAATTTCCTTTTTTTTATTATTCATGGACTAATTAAGTTGTTTTCCTGATACAGTTTAGGTGGCTTTTATTTTATTTTATAATAGAGTATAATTCCAGACATTTTATCAAATTAAGTAGACTTGGAGAGAAATCAAATGTATAACTCAATGAGAAAACAATTCTTTACAAAAATCTAATAAGCGCTTAGAATTTTACAAGTAAGTAGCAGAAGTTTGGAACCAATAAGCACACACCATGATTCCGCATTTATAGAAAATTGGAACTAATATGATTGAAAAACTGACTCACCATATGAGTGGACAACAATAATTTTGATTTTTAATTAGATAATAACTTTAATTAGGCAATGCTTTCCTTAATTAATCTTATATTTTGAATACAGGTGGCATTGACAAAGCTCTAGTTCTCATCATATTTAATGAATCACTTCTAGGTGTATGTATACTTTTCTTAAAATTTCTAATTCCAAAACAATATACTACATTCATACTTTGTCTCCTCCATAACTGTCAAACTCAGAAACAATAGAACCATTATTAAAATAAATAAGTATATATCATGCTGGGAAGTAAAGGGAACTATCAACAAACAAGGAACTGAAATGAATTACCCACTAAAACAAAGGAAAGTAGGAGGGAAGTAGCCCCTGTAATTCATGACTACCGTTAGAAATAGAGCTAACATAGGTAGTTGAGTTCACCTGGTGAGGCCCATGGCTGTTTCAGGAAGCTGCAGTTCAAAAACTGTAGGCAGTGCTGCAAATATGTGTTGCAATAAATTTAATCACCGTATATTTAAGAAAATCCAAGCTAATGAAAGACTAACAAACTCAACAAATAGAATTTGCACTCAAAGAAACAGAGTTAATAGAACACTTAGATCCTGTCTGTATAATAAACATATTTAGTGTAACAGAGAAATAAAGCAAGGACTTCCACCCTTGGAAATAAAAACAGGAGACTGTAAAAGATAGAAAGGTGATGCTGGGAAAGAAGTCAATTCAATGTGTGTGTGTAATCGCTGAAATGTACTTTTCCGTCATTTTGAAGTAATGTCAGAGAAAATGGTAGTCACTGGGCTTCCTTCTTCCCTTCCTTCTTCTCCTTCTTTTAAATTCCAAGTTCCTTTTTTTGTTTAGTTGTTTTTTTTTTTCTTGCCTGATACTGAAATCCTCTTTATTTATTCATTAGGAGATTCCATGAGTTTGCATGATTACTTTGCCTCTGTAAGTAATACAGTTTTTGACTGTTATCCTATATTCTGAATGTATAAATACACGAAGGCTAAATATAGCAAATTAGACCCAAATGCTTTAGGTTGAACATTCTTCTACTTCCTATGCAGCACAATCCTCTAACTCTTTGATGTCAGCCTCAATTTAAGTAGTCATTACATTTCCCTGTTTCCTCCAACTTGCTCTCTTGAAGACACTGCCTCCTCTGCAGGCCCCTTGAGTAAGTAACTTGTAAAATGCAGATGCCACTGCAGACTACTTCTCAGCTATGAGCTTGTGAAATCTCCAGCTAAATTGCCCTCCATGCTTGCTTCTGTGTAGTATTAGCTCGTCTTATGAAATCCACATTCAGGGAAGACTTTGGTGCGTGGCCCACAGACATCTCCATTCCTGCTGCATCTCAGCGCAAATAACATCTTCTCCAGTCTCACTCATCCAACTAATCACAGCCTCTTGTATTCACCCTAATGCCCCCTAACTCCTCCTCTTCCATTTGAAACGTCCCATCCTCCAACACATTATCTTCCAGACTGCTTGTTTAACTATTTCTTTTCTTTCTTTGGCCTCATTGGGATTCTTAACTCACTTATATCTCATTTCTCTCATTACCCATTACTACCCCTTTCCTTCACTTCCTTCTGTACTTGACTTAGACTGCCTATTCCCTTATTTCAGTCACCATCTTCCAAACCTGAAACTCTTTGCCTCTATCACAATGAGCCCAACTGTTCCCTGTCTCCACCTGGGCAAGTGACCATTGCTGAAGGAGACTACACAACCAGATTGGGATGAGACTATCCACAATTTTCGTTCACCAAAATAAACACTGTTTAAATTTTAAATGACATTTTCCTATTTGGCTAATTGTCCTACTTTCCACAATAACAATTCCAGTTCTTCCCATTCTATCCAGACTCCCAGTCTCTCCTACTCCACCATACTAAGCAGTTTCAGAAGTCTCTTACTTCCTGTAGAAAGTAAAAGCCAGCATTCTGGAACTCCTTCAACCTCCCACCACTAAACATAAATACCTCTCTGAATCCTCAGCCATCCTCCTTTTTCCCATGTTTAAAATAGAGAAAACATTCTTTCTCAAGAGCTGCCTAGTACTTCCATTTTCTTTACATTTCTTCACTCTTTAACCCACTCCAATCCAATTTATTGAATTGTAAGTGGCAGAACCACTTCAATAAAACTATATTGGCTAAGGAAACCTTTGAAATCTTAATTTAATACGTTACTTAATTTTTCAGCAGTATGATCCTGTGTTCCATAATACACTCCTATTGGTTTTCTTCTTACCATTTCTTTACTACTCAGCCTTCTCTCTTGGCTGTTTTTATCTACAAGATCTTTAAATATCATAGTTCCCGAGTATTTTCCTACTTTCTTCTCTTAGCCTAACCTCCCCACACATATCCATTTCCAGAACTTCAATCAATATCTATAAACTGAATGTTTTCATATTTATATATCGAGCCAAGACTTTTTTCTGAGTTATAGATCTACACAATTATTTGCCTACTTGACATTCATACTTGGATTTCATTGGAAGCATTTCAAATTTTATACAGCCCAAACTGAACTCATGATTCCTTATTTCCCTGAGATTTCTTGCCTTCCATAATCTCCTATACAGAAGGACTCCAAACAGGTCCTCAAGTCAGAAATATGGAAATTCTTCTTGACACTGTTTCCCCAAACAACATTATTATGTCTTATATATTTTACTTCTCTATCACTGGAAGCCATCATTTCTCTCCACCTCTACCCTACTCATCTATCTCCTGAACTACTGTGAGAACTTCGCAAATTAGTTTGCTTTTATTCAAATATTTGTTTCATTAATGACATAACAATTGAAGGAATGTATGAGTTATTCAAATTATCACTGTTGGAACAATTTACATCCTACCTAGAAATTAATTCTTACTCTCAAATCTGTGACCAATTTATTTCTTTGGACACTTAACAGATATTGTAGCCCTAGGCCTTCCTTTCCTTGATATTATGTAACTGTAGGGATGACTATTAAATTAATTCATGAAGTTCTTCCCTCTCATATCGTCACACACTCTGTAGAGTGAGAGACAGACCTGGACATCTCTGTAGTATCAGGATGGAGGCATTTGGCATTTGCCAAGGTCCATTGCTCTAAGTCTCAGGATAACGTCTTCTTCTATGAGAGAAATAAGGGTTCTAAGACCAAAATTAGTGAATTGGTCTAGTAGAAATTGTGCAGGTGAAACAAATAATATCCTTTCACATAAATTCCAGCTCTGCTTCTCACTGTCAGGGTTTCCATATAGGTGTATGGAACTGACGGTTACTTGTCATTTCTGTAGAGACTCTAATATGTTTAGCTGGAGCAGGATTGAGCAGTTTGACAATTTTTGAAATTTGGCTATCTCTAACTTGGTATCCTGAGATAATTCCTGGGATGATGGTCCTGTTTTACCTAGTCCTCACTCCCCTTGAGAAATGGAGTCATCTCTGAGACCCATGCTTGGTGCTTGTGTCCTTGATTCCTGTTGGTACTTTTGGTACTAAGTTCTTGCTAGGCTGGTTTTGTATTTCATGGTACCACCTAGTTTCTCTGTCTTTACTTATTGCTGGAAGCTTGCTCAGAACTTTTTCTGATCCTGGGGTGGTTAGCTTTATTCATTTTGTCATGAAGCCTATGTTCCAACATGCAGGGCCCATGGAATTGTGTGTCTGTTTATTTTGATCTGATTAAGATGATACTTACCCAATAAAGAAAATATGGAAGGCCTCCTAAAGCATTCAGTCACAAGCCATAGAGCACAAATGTACATATTTACAGTCACGTAGAGGAATAGCATTGAATTGAGGTCAAAATGTTAAAATCTTGGATTTTAAGAAGATTTTGAAATCACTTGATGCTTTGATAAATAAATACACTGATACAAAATCTGATATCTCATCATTACTGCTACTTTTTGACCAAATAAAGTGAATATGAATTTAATCTGCTAAGGGGAGAAAAGACTCATTTGGTAACCTAGTCAATACACAGGTTGTAAAATCATAATAAATATTTTATCCAAATATTTTTCAAAATTAATTAATTAATTATTTCTCTATCTTCCAAATTTTTATTTAAATTCCAGTTGGCATACAGTGTAATATTAGTTTCAGGTGTAGAATTTAGTGATTCATCACTTACATACAACACCTGGTGCTTATCACAAGTGCCCTCCTTAATTCCCATCACCCACCTCCCCTCTGGCAACCATCAGTTTGTTCTTTATAGTTAGGAGTATATTTCTTGGTTTTCTTTCTTTATCTTTTTGACTGAATACAAACACTCTACACTTTACAAAGACGGGATCTGTATATAAATAGAGTGTAAAATTTAAAATACATATAAAATGGAATAACAAAATCCAAAGTGAAATAATACAATCCAATGCATAAAAAATGAATTCAAATAACAAAAGCAAGTGAAGGAATCTAGACAACAAATTGATATTGTGTTGTTATTTAAAGAATGAAAGAGTATTTTAACTGAATCCTACAATGGCATTTTAGGAAGAACTTTACGTTAACATGAAACATTTGTTATTGGGAGAACTTATTTTAGGCCAAGGCTTATTTATTGAAAGAATGTTGACCCTCCTGTCAATTACTGTCACATCCCTTAACTGATATGTCATAAATTTACTGGGTTTATTCCATGCATTTTCTTATAGAATAAAAAGTACCCTTTTTTTGCCCCCCACAAGGCCAATCCCAAGCAGGTATTAGAATCCAAGTAATGAAGTAAGTCTGCTTCTGATGGAATTAGCACAGCTTTTAGCCATCTCCCTCTATTATTTTTTTCTTCCAAGATCTGCTTCCTCAATACATTTTCTGGAACACTTTACTATATATCTGCTTTGCTAAAAAATAACTCACCTATTTCTTGAGGTAAATTATGTTTCCTCTCCTACTTCACAACTGGGACTAACTGAACATTGAGTAAAATATCCCAAATGGAGCTTTCAACTTGAGCACTGCTTTGGAATTATGCCAGCTTTTCCTGAGTATTAACTGTTCTACTAATGGTTGTCTAATCCTTCAAATTTCAGTTTGAATTATGGCTATTTTAGACCTACAGATAGAAAAATTCAGATGTTTCACACAGGGATTTGGAGAATTAATTTTCCAAGCTAATAAGATTTACTATGTCCTAGAAGAGGAAATAAGTGAAATATTTTGTATGGTTTGATAAGACTCAAAGAAGGGAAATGGGGTCAATATCTATATTCTCACAGAAATGTCTTTAAAATAGTCTTAAAAATTGTAGTTTGATTTCTAATGTCCCCCAATAGTTTAATTTGCTCTTTCACCCACTTATCAAAAAAGGCAATATCCAGTCCTTTCATTGGACTTTGTCTTTGGGTCCAGTGGTAGGGAGAAAATACTAGCCCTGTCATCTTCCCTGTGAATCTCAGAGCAGCTTCATTAGAATTCAGTAATGGTTCCAAGTTCATTTTACTTCTTTAAGGCACGAATTAGGATATAAAATGGGGCCATGCCTCCCTCTCAATGGAATTTTTAATGAATAGTTTAAATACCGCACTAATTTGTGTTTTCTTTCTACCCTTGGAGCAATGACCTAAGAACAGGGAAGAATCTGTAACTTGATCTCATTAAACCCTGGAGAAGAGCTCACCATTGAATTCATCTTCCTTTTTTTGTTGTTGTTTTTATTTGTTGGTTTGTTTTTGGCTCTCTGTTGGTGCTCTATGGAATAGGAATAGAGAGGTGTCAGTGCTAAATATGGTTTTCGACTTCATTTTCATTAATGGCTTCATTTCTCTATTTAAAGAAAGTAACTAAATTGCTGGCGGGGGGAAGTGCTGACCAAGATTTGTAGCATGTTCAGCAAACTTTTAATTGATGTATGATAGCGTATTAAAGACGCTGAGTATATTACCTTGCACATTTCCCTTTTTGTAACTATAAGATGAAACTTCAGACTGACACAGCATTCTCTTCCAAGAGAACTCAGCACGAACCTCACCTTCCCTTAGCAACTCCATAGGGAGAAAGCCGTTCTCCCTGTATCTGTCAGGATACCTACTTAAGTAGGGTGACTGTGTGATTATTGCTCAAATAGAGACACTTTGGAGAGAGAAACAGAATGCTATTTATAATTAAATCAGGCGTAAATAGAGATGTTCCAAGAAAATCAAGACATAAAATGGCAGTAGAAATCAGAATAAAGTAGGCCAAATAAGTCCCTAAACTTGTATTCTAACTTGAATTGAAAACTGAGTTTTGCGATCATCAGATCTCTCTAGAGATCCTCTGTGTAAATGTATGTAAATATATTTCAGAATTACTTAAGCAAAGCCCCAGTTTACTATTCCATACTTCCAACAATGAAAACTATGCTCTAAAGTTGTCAAAGAACATACCACGCTTTTGCTTGATTCTCATGGGTTTCTCCTTGCTCTTTTCCAGTGAGGGTCTTTGTTTTATTTGCTTGTTTTAAATCAAGAACATGGAGGTGTACTTACAGTAAAATATACTCTCAGATATACAGCTACATGAATACTCCCACCACATCATTAAGACATAGCTTATATCCGTCACATTACAAAGTGTCTTTACGTTCTTTAGCAATCACTTTCCTCGGCCCCAAATCAGAAAGTGGCAACTACTTATCTACACTTTTTTCTAGAATGTCATAGAAATGAAATTATGTAATTTTTAGAGTCTGGCTTCTTTCACTTTGCATAATGCATTTGAGATTTGTCTATGTTATTGCATGGATCAGTGGTGTGTTGTTTTTTATTGATCTTTCTGCTGAGTGGTATTTCATTGTATAGAAGTATCCCAGAGTATCCGTTCACCAGTTGAAGGGCATTTGTGTTTTGGGTAATTCTGATTACAACCACTATGTCTCTGGCATCCAGATCTTTGAGTGAACATTGTTTTTATTAGGGGCAGGGTTGTTGGGTTGGACGGTAAATGTGTGCTTAATTTTATAAGATACTACCAATTTGCTTTCCACAGGGGCTGGTTTTCATTCCCACCAGCAATGTATGAGAACTGCAGGTGTTTTGCATTCTCACCTGCAACTGATATTGCCATTGCATCGTTTTTATCCGCTCTTATAGATGTGTGGTGCTACTTGTCACAGGTCTGGCACAGTCACTGGCATTTCCCTATTAGTGGTGATGTTGAACATCTTTGCATTGGCGTATGGGTCATCCATATATCTTTTGTGAAGCAGCCGTCCAAATGCTATTTTTAACTGTGACCTTATTTTCTTATTATTATGAGTTTGTTCCCTCCTCAAGAGAAAAGAAAAAGGAAAAGAAAAGAAAAAGAAAAAAAAAAGGGCATCTGGGTGGCTCAGTCAGTGAAGCAACTGACCCTTGATTTTGGCTTAGGTCATGACCTCTGCGCTGCCTATGGAGCTTGCTTGGGAATTCTCTCTCCCCTTTCCCTCTGCCTCTCCTCACTTGCTCTCTCTCTCTAAAAAAAAAAAAAAAACACCCAAAAAACCCCAAAACTTTCTTTATGTATTTTGGGCACCATTCCTTTGCAAGAGATGTGTTTTGCATTTACTTCCAGTAGTTTATAGTTTGTCCTTTCATTTTTCCAAAAACATTTTGAAGGACAAATGTTAATTTGGATGAAGAATAATTTACCATGTTTTCCTTTATGATTCATACCTGTGGTGTCCTATCTAGGAAATCTTTGCTTAACCCAAGGTTGCAAAAATTTTTCTTCTAAATTTTCCTCAAGAAATCTTAGATTTCTGCATTTTACTGTTATGTCTATTACCTACTTTATGTTAATTTTTGTCTGTGGTACAAAGTATAAGTTAAGGTGGGTTTTTGTTTTGTTTTGTTTTGTGTTTTGCTTATGGATGTTCATAAAAAGGATGGGGCTTTGTGACTTTTCAGTTCAGAAAAGGATGGGGCTCTTTGACTTTCCTAGCTGGAGCCAACACCTTCCTGCATGTTTACCAGTCAAAGACGAGACCCTCTCTTGTATCTCTGCCTGTCCCCAATCTTTTTTATGAGCACCCAGTGGAAGTCCACGGATGGATAAAGCCCTGCCTGTGGGTACAAATTTCCTTGTTTTGACAGTTCCAGGGGTTCTGTGGAGTGACTTTAACCTATACCCAACCTTTATAAATTGATGAAAATTTGGCTGATTTCTTCCTTGCTTCCTTGCTTGTGCAGTATCTGTTCTCATCCTCTGCCAGTCTGTGACAAGCCAGTCCTGTTTTTCTTCTTGGGGGAACCCTTCTCTCCTTGGATTTCAGGTTTCTGGTCTGATTTGGGAATTCAGCTCCCTGATGTGCTAAGGAAGAGTTATTTTGTGGTTTATCTGTCTGGTTGTTTCACATTGTTATCAGGATAGTGGCAACACTTTCCCCAGAACTCCACATCCTAGGCAGAAAGGGAACCTCCAGTGAATTTTTGAATCCGAAAAATACGTGAAACAATTAAGAGAGGGGATGGTGAAGCTAACTCTCTGCATCATGGTTTCTGTTCCTCAACTGTGGAAATTTATGGAGGAAGTATCTTCATGCCTTAATGATATATTTTTCTACAATATTCTTCATGGACGAGACGTCTATGACACAGTCATTTCTTTCATGTGATTCAAATCACTGATAAATTGATTAAAATGTAGTTACCCTTTAGCACAGGGTATTTTAATTTTTATTATTTTATCAAATTGTAATGTTTGCCTTAGGAATTGTTCTTAAAATATTTGTTCCATGCTTACGAAAACATTCAGAGAGTACAGGGAGGACCTGCCTCAACGTATACATTTTTAATTTAATATAAAAATGCTAAAATATTAAATAATAGACTTTCACACATTGAATTGACTTGTTTGCATTCCTCTCACTTGATGATTTTGGACAATTTTCACCTCCAACCTCCAACCAAACAGAAACACTTTTATCATGAAACAGCAAACATTTTCAAAATTATATGTCAGACTCCATGTGCATAATACTCATATCATCACCCTCAAATACTTTCCTTATTATTATGCTATCATTTGTTGAATTATTTCTCGATTCATGTCCTTTACTCCATCTAAGCATTTGTTTCAATATTCACCTTCACAGAAGGCTATTCCTGCCTTATCCAATCTAAAATAATAGTTATCCTCCCCAATATCACCATCTATTCTACTACATTGTCTTTCGGTTTCCTTAAAGAATATTACAACATGACTTTATATATTTTTTCATCTTGGAATGTGGAACCTTTATTTTTAACATAATTACTGTATGTCAGAAATATGATAATTTTTTTTTACAAGTGGAAATGATTACTAGAAGAAACAATGACAAAAATAACTGGTATTCTATGTGAATCCATACGAGCTTAAGTTTCAACATCAGCCAAAAAAAATTGTTACAATATCTTTCAGTGTTGCATCTGACTGTTCTGAGATCTTTCTTCCAGTTTTGATGTTGCCCAACCAGACTTGGTGATAGCAGACAATGTGAGCTAAGAAAGCATTCTCAAACATTGTTATTTTGCCAGATTTCAGTTTATCAAGGTACCTGTTTACACCAACATAGATGACAGCCACTTGTTCATCACCAGCCATGAGAGAACACTGTACTTGTTTCAAGAACTCAGTCAGACGTACACTAAGACTCAAGAATTGTGAGTGACAGCATTGAGGTCAGAACTGAACTGGGCAAAAGTAGGGACCTCAGGATAATGAGGCAATTCATCATAACTGCTACCTGGTTCATAGCCTTGGTTTGGGCAGCAGACCCAACATGTAGAATGGACAAACCAACATTAATGAAAGGTGGATACCTTTGAAGAATAGTTCTGTCTCACTCACAAGAATGAAATTATAAGAAGGCTGGGATTTGCTGGGCACATTGACATACCTTGATGCTGCAAGAGTGCCTGGTAGACAGATTTTTTGAGTAGATGCTTAAAAAGTATTCATTGAATGAATGAAATAATGTACAAATTCTTAGCCAAATTCATTTTTTTCTGTGTATCTTGATATGAAAATGCCAAGAGGCATCACATCATTCTGCATTTCCAACAAACTTTTAAAGTAAGTATAAGAAGCTAGAGAAGCAAAATCTGGCTACAAAGTATATACTAATAGAGGAGAAGTGAAGAGATAGGTTGTAAACATAGCATAATTAGAGCAGGGATATAATTTGGAGATACAAAGAAGGTAGATGTCAGGTTACCAGACAGCAACAAATATAAACCGAATGAGCAGAGAGCTCTAGAATGAAGAGGAAGTGAGAAATCTGTGACAAACATTTACTAAAGGATCAGGTAATAATAATGATGTTTGGAGGGGCAGGAATAAAATTTTAGCCAACCTGTAACTAATATCAGGATCCCTAATTTCTATGTGCATTTAACTATTGTAAGTGCTAAATATTTGCTTTAAAACCTATTTGCACTATTAATTTGTCTTGCAGAGTTTCCACCATACATGTATACGATAGAAAACTAATTACTGTTACACATTTCAGATGATGATGTCTCAAATGAATGAATGAAAGGAAATGTTAATTCTTCTAATGAAAATCTATTCTTTCCATATCAGTTCAGGCCTCCTTATCATATCCTGGTCTCCAGTGATACACAGAGAAGACAGTCTGGCTCACAGACTCCAGGGAATTTTATATATGCCACGAATACTGGAGGCCCTGTGAACAGGCTGGCCATTAATTCAGGTCTGACTTGGGAAATAAGGCTTTCGTAAAGATGATGGCAGTGAACTTCAACCCATCATGACAACACCATAGTCAGGCTTACAGCAATTACTCTGCTTTCAAAATACCTGTTATCCCTGGAAAAACTATTTTGCATAGTGGTCAATGCACCTGCTATAAAACCAAACTTTTTGGATTGGGTCCTGGGTGAATAACTCTAGGCAGATACTTAATTTTTCTTTGCTTCAGTTTCTCATCTCAATACGAAAATAATAATAGTACATACCTCAGTGCTATTACAGGATTAAATGAGTTAATATATGCAGTGTGCTGAGAATTGTGACTTATGTATAGTAAAACTTCAACAAATGTGAGCTATTATTAGTATCACCTGATAAGAAACAGCTAGCATCCTTAACCAAAAGCCTGACTTTTAAGGTTGAACTCTCGGAAAGTGTTAATTTTTTTTGTTAGCACTTCAGGATATGAAGTACTAGCAATTAATTTAGAGTCTACAATCTTTCCAGGCTGCTTGGCATGTCATAATATCTAAAGTCCATTTGTGTTTTGCCAGTGCATAACATGCACACATCAAAACTCTTCAGTTGAAGACCAGCTTGATAGCTTTCTCATTTCTTATATGCCTTACCCAGATAAGATGCTAAACTGAAAGTCTCTACACCATCTTAAAATATGGCAATACGCAGAATATAGAAGAGATTATATATATGTTATATAGTAGAGAACAGAATAAAACTAAGGAATGTCATTAAAAAATAACACAGGTCTGAGAAATAGGAACTTTATGAAGACTCCAATTAGAAGAGAAAATTCATATTCACAATCCATATGCCTTGTAGTGCAGTTTGCTCTAAATTCTATTGTATGGTATCATCTTTGATACCATTATTAACAATTCTTGGGGTGCTGGGATGGCTCAGTTGGTTAAACATCATCCTGATTTGGCTCAGGTCATGATCTCACAATTGTGAGATGGAGCCCTGTGTCGGTCTCCATGCTTAAAATTCTCTCTCTCCCCCTCCCTCTGCCCCCCTACCCTCTAAAACAAAAAACAAAAAACAAAAAAAACCCAAAACCAAACCGAAACGCAACAAAAAACAATTAGCATCTATCTTATAGGATTGTGTGGGGAGACAATTTTCTATGCTATATAAATGGCAAGAAGTATTGTAGATGTTATTCTTGAGGAGGTCATAAATAGCTCATTGTCCAAAATCATCTCCTTACTAACACAACCAAACATAAATACTTCTAAAGTATTCTGTCTTTTCTAACTTCATATAAGTGCATATAGAGACCAAAGAACTTAAAGACACACCTGCTTACTTTGCAGCTTTATCTAGGCCTGACTTTAATAATCACAATGAAATTTTCTTTACTCAAACAGTAAAGGACTCAAAACAGTTGATTATGTCACCTTAGGTAGTTTGATGACAACCTGGGGACAGTGAAGGGTAGAGTATAATTTCCCCAATCTACAAATGGAGCTCTGGATAAAGTTATTAGTTCTCAAAGTCACATTAGAGGGTGAAGGCCAGGTAGGTGCTAGGACAACTGGCTGCTAGTGTTTTAGTGACTGCTGCTAGTACTTCCTTGTACCAATAACATCTCCATAATAAAAACATGAACAAAACCTAGGCCTATAAAAGATGCATGAAATCAAGAGAATCATGGTCAAATGTCCATGTATGCACTTAAAAAAATGAGTATCAGCCTATTATATACACCCTTGCACATTTTGTTATGTACATAATTATTATAAAGGTGTGACTTTTTGAAACTCCTTTTGGTGGACTAGCTTATCCTTAGGAAGGGTCAGCCTGAATCAAATGGTTGTGTCTTTTCACTGTACTTTAGTGATTTGCCCTAAATGCTATTACATGCATTATTTGTATTGACAACACTCTAAAGATTCAGTCCCACTGAATTAAGGAGTCACAAATTGTTTAGAGAGATAATATTAATATACATGAAATAAGATCAGAATGTTTAAAATAAACATATAAAGTGTGATAACACTTATTACTAGTATTCCATGAATTCATAAAGAAGACAGGGAGCAGTGCACTGGCGAGCTGCTCTGAAGAAATAGACCCAGGGCCTGATTCAGAGCTCACTTCCTGTCTAGAGTAACATGCCTCCTAACTTCCCCCTAGCAACTTTTGAACATTACTGTTGGCCCATCACTGCCATATCCAGCTTATTTTTTCCGTTCCAAATGTAAGTATTTCCCAGGATTTTTATGTCTGTATACTACTGTCAGGTATGTGGTGGGCATAATATTTGCCTTTTAGTTCATAAATATGTAAATCAAGAGCAACCATAGCCTGACCTGATCTAGATATAGAACATCGTAAGATTAGAGTATTGATCTTATGTGTTGAGCTTTCTTTCTTGAGGAGGGTGTGAGTATATTTTGTGGGCAAAAGAGAGGAAAGTAAATATTTGTGACAAAGAGAGTAAACTGTAGTAGACTTTATAAATTTTCAAAATATTAGCTGCTCCTTTTTGTGGAAGTACATCCCAGTTCTGTGGCATCAGGCTTGGCCGTGGGATTTCCTGTGCTTCTTCATGGGAAAGGCAGCCTTGTCATTTTGTAATATGCACACATCAAAACCCTTCAGCTGTAGACCAGCTTACTGACATCCTACTGACATCAAGCTTCACCAAGTCTAGAGAAATGTGAAGAAATGTGAAATGCTACAATTCAAGCAAAAGCTTTAACAACCCCTACCATTTTGTTTTTTTGTGCCTTCCACAAGAAGAATGTCATTGTCCCAGGTGAGACTGCTCTCTCACTTTGAGGCTAGCATAGCGATTATGTAGAGAATCACAGAGCAACTGAGAGTAGCGCAGCATGAGTGAGAATTTTTTGTTGTTGAAAACCACTAAGAACTAGGAATTGTTTATTACCCTAGTATAACTTATACAAAGCTGACTGAAATAGAGTGGTAGAATTTGTACTGGTGGTAGGAAAGACATATCCTCATATAACAGTAGCAGATATGAGTAAAGAATGCTGCAAAATGTTTTTGAGGAGCACTAAAGAGGTAAACCTGAATAGATCAGAAGTGTTACAAAGTAATGAGGTATGAACGTTTGTATGTAGGTCTTTTTTAGGCAATGAGAAATCTGAAAACTAGGCACTGGAGTTTAGATTTGATACAGTAACACTGATGGACATTTAGACTTTCAGTCAGGGGCTCATAAGATGAAAACCATGTAATGATAACTAATTTGGCTGTTACTCATAATCAGAAAAATTGGGTGAGAAAGCAACAGAAATTCTGGAAAAGCTAAAGAAAAGGTTGTAATTGTCATTTGATTATGGTTGAAATGTGCCCCATAACAGTGGAGTTAGGAAGATGAGGAACAAAATAATTCTTTATCAGTAAAACTATGGAGTTACCTATATTTACAGAATATAGTGAATAAAGAAGAGGAATGAGTCAAAAGTGACTTTATAGATTCAGATCTAAGGAGCTGGGACAATGGAAACAGCATGAACAGAGACAGCTAAATTAGAAGAAAGGACTAATTTTGAGTGAAAACTTTGCACTTGGAGTAAATATTTTATTTTTTATTTTTGAGATGAACCATTCAGTGAAAAGTTGGATCCGAGATCAGGTCCCATGATAGAAATTTTTGAGTCATCTTCATAGAGGTTATCACTAAAGCCAAGAAAACGAATGAGTCTTCTCAAATAAAACAGAGCAAAAATACAAGAAAATTAAGAAAGAAGTTATGGTTGGGGGATTGGAAGGAGGCAGAGAAGTTATTGAATCAAGAAGTTGGATATGCATTTATACTACACATAAGTATTATCACAGAATTAACTTTTTTCCCCCAAAGATAGTCTGTTTAGGATTATCTGAGGCAAGAAAAAACAAGAATAGAGAGGATAGAGAAAGTTCAATTAATACATCAATTCTCATGGTCTATCCAAAGAGTTGTTTACTGATGAAGAATTGAGACTTATGAAGTTTAAAGATAGCATGCAATAAATATTGAAATCAAAGGTTCTCAGAAAAGAGAAAAGGGAGAAGTAGGAAGAAGCAGGGTCTTTGAAGAAGAAGAAATGGAAGGGCTGGGGCACACAGGTGGGAGGATTAAGTTGCCTTTAGGTGGGTAAGTGTTTCTACTTTATTTGCCTTGGTGAGCTGGTGTGAAAATAATAAAAATAGCCAACATGGTTGGTTCCTTACTATGTGTGAAGCATTGTACTGAGAACATGACAGATACTATGTTGTTTAATCCTCCAAATAACCTCATTGGATAAGTGGTAGTATTATTATTCCCATATACAAGGAAGAAACATAAGGCAGTATAAAGTAAGATGAATTAACATAGGTCACTAGTAAGCATCCAAATTGAGAGTCAAACTCGTGAGTTTGGATTCAGAATCAGTACCCTAAACCACTGCATTTAGAAGGCAAGTGACAAGTGTTGAATTTGAAACAAAGAAAAGTAGGCGTGACATTATAACAAGCAAATTCAGGGGACTAGCAGCATTTTAAACAAAATGTCATTAGATGCATATATCCCTTTTAGTTCCTACCATTTCAAATACTGGAACATTTCACAATAAAATAAATACTTTAAAAAAATCCAGTAAGTGATTTAGCATAACTCTCCACCATTTATGATTCACCCGTAGTACCTCATTTGATTCTTACAGCAAACGATGTAAAAGGTACTATTGCCCTTTTTTTTTTCCCAACAAGTGGGATAAACTAAAGAGGAGAGTGGGAAGGAGTTAATTTTGTCAAAGTTACTCTGATAGAATGTGGCGGAGCTGGAGCTCAAAGCTAGACAATCCTTTCACTCCAAACTTGGTGTTCTTCCTACTTTGCTAACTGATTTTCTACCAAGCACTCATTGTTTTGAAAATAACAGCATCTATACACACTTAGCATTTGTCGTGAAGTTCTCTAAGTTTGTCTAATTATTCCTGAAGAGAGCATAACATAAGAATCAGAGAAATCTAACTGTCCAAGAGACACGTGTCCACTCTGGACTGACTTCCTGATTTCCCCACTGTCTGCACCAAGTCCACTCACTGTGTTGAACCCAGAAACACTAATAGTTTGTTCAGAGGAACTGCTTCAGACTTATTTCTCTATTACTTTTGAGAACCAGTTCCCTGAGGCGGTAACAAAGCTTCCGCGCTGCACTTTCATCATCCCATCCAAAATATAAAGCATCTTTTAGCTTTGAAATTGAGCATCACTAGGGCTGGAAAGGCATAATTTATCCCATGTTCCTATGAGTCACATATTTTAACAAAGCCCAACTTGTAATCTTTTGTCACAATGTTGTAAAAGCTTTTCTTCAGTGTTATTCCTGTTCTCGCTTAAGTTATTAGGAATAATTTAAGCTATAATTAAAAATAACATTTTAGCTCCCATTCTTCCGGTAGGCACTTTATAAATTATTTTTGTTTACTTCAATCCTGCACTGTGAAATTACCAATGAACATTTGGATTTTCGTCAAAACATAATACATTTTTTATTAAGTACAAAAAAAAAAAGAAAAATGAAATTCATTGCCATTGTTCTTAGTTGTTTTCTTTTCCCCAAGATAACCTAAATAATTTAGCTTCATAAACTACCAGACGTCGCTTTGGAAAAGAAGGCCTGAAGAGTTTGTCTGTTGATTGAACCTAGATGTTCAGGTTTCCTGATTAACGATACATGAACGTGAAGAGCCATAAACAGATGTTACGTAGTAGTATCTTGTGCAGAGGTCTGCTCTGCTGACTGTCCAGTTCTCCAGACTCCAGCTCACTTCCCAGGAGATGGTAGATAGCCTCCAGCAGTTGCCTATTGACACAGTTGATTGGAACCAAAAACTCCATACATGCATAGCATAACCCCTGGGAGAGAAAAATCATCTAAGTAGAGCTGGATTTGAGAAGAGCTTATGAAGCTGGAATTATCTCAGCATGTCTAGAGGCAGCTGTGATTTAAAAAAATATATATAGTGCATATGGTTCTTAGGCTTCTGGATCAATAACTTGGGAGTATGCAGGAAGATGAGCCATTTCATTTCTTCTGCAAGGTAAGAGATATTTCTATTATTAAGATGAGCCATTTCATTTCTTCTGCAAGGTAAGAGATTTTTTTATCCAAAAATAGTCATACCAACTGAAACTCCTCTTCCAGCTTCATTTGAAGTCATAGATCACCTTTTAAAATGCAGATATCTTGGACCACTTAAGGGGTTGATACTTTAGTGGAAAAATCCTTCGGATTACTTTTTTTCCTAACATTGAATAAAATCCATCCACTCCAAGGACAGTTAAAGACCAGACTTCTGAGGATCTTGAAAGTCAAGAATCCTTTGTATTGATTGTGTTAGTCAATGCTGTACTTTCCTGCACTTCTGCAAGAATGGAAAAGATACTGTTTAAGGAAAATTAGTCAACATCTGTTTGGTTATGGATTATATCATTACAAAATAATAGACAAGCGCAATCACAGACCCAAGAATTCTGCTAAGTCAATTTATCAAGAATTCCCCACCCTTGATGGATGTCACCCTGATAGCTCACCCTTGATAGCTGATTGGATTCCCCATTCCCACCCTTTATATCTAATACCTCTGGTGTGCCTTCTGTAAGAATTCTAATAGTAAGTTTAGTAAGAATCCCCCTATTCTTGATGTCTCCTCTTAGTAATTTTCCATCTACTGACCCTCTCACTTTGCTTCCTGGCTATAAATCCCCAACTGTCTTTGTTGTATTGGAGTTGAACCTAATCTCTCTCCCCTGTTCAATACCCCCTTTGCAAGAGTCTTGATGAAAGTCTTCCTTACCATTTTAACAAGTGTCAGGATAATTTTTCTTTAACATTAATTATTAGAAAGTTCTCCTTCATGTTGAGCTGAGAACCTATTATCACTTCCTCCCCACTCATCCTAGCACTTTCCTTTTGAAGTATAAATAATGTTTCTATTCTTTCGTTCACATGAAATCTTTCAAATACATGAAGAAAGAGGTCACATAAATCAAATCCTCTTTATTTCAGGTTAAATGTGTCCATTTTCTTCAGAGTTCCATTGATTACCATTTTGGTCCCTCTTCTATGAACATGTTTGAATATGTCATTGTGGCAGTCATAATACTTCAAAAGTAAGCATACAATCTGAGGACACACTGACACCATTATCTTTCTTGGTCTAAGCCCTACAATTCTATGAAGTTGACCTGAGATGTAGTTCACAGATGCATTAAATGTTGCAGGTGCATCACACCTTGGCACACAAATACTGATATGAATCTGGATTTTCTCTAACCTTGAATCTTTGCAGTTGATTTTTTTTAAAACTAAGTACAGGATTTAAAAATAAGATGGAATTATTCAGGATAGACTTCCCAAAAAAGGCATCTCTAGTCATCTCATGAAACAATGATGGACATGTGTCTTGTGAACTGAAGCTTGAAAGAGATGATGGACACTAATGATGAAGTGTGAATATTTTCTAATGGTAGGGTGGAAAACAGAAAGGCATGGAGAAGGGAATTAAAGAAAGTAATAGCTCAGCTAAAAGCTGATTTATCATTACTTATTGCTTTGCTTCCTTCTTTACCCATATGCCATTTGCTAATTCCTCTCTCCAAGACTTGCACCCCTTCCTTCAATACTGGGGAATTTGTCTCCAAAGCAACTTAGACCTTGATTATGCCAGTTTTCAAACTGTACTTTTTTCAACATGCATTACTATTTTTCTGAAACAAAAAAGCAATTTAGTAGGGAAAGTTTTGAAAGTATAGAAAAACACCTTTGATCAGAATTATATATATATATATATATATATATATATATATATATATAGCTATTCAGAGGGATATATATATATATCACTGAATAGCATATATAAATATCCATATATATTTATGTCACTATATATATATGTTACTTATATATGTAATAAAAATATTCCCTTCTTCCTTACAGATTTCACTTTCCAGCAAGAACCATTGCAATTTACTTGTCTGGGTCCATCCTTTAAGCTACAGATCCTTTGAACATGTAAACTGAATTTATTCAAGGTTGTTAAACCCACGATCAAAGATAAAGTCTGTAAGAAGATGAGACCCATTAAGTGTTAAGTCTTACCAGGCAAAATTTCAATGTGCAGCCAGTATTCCCTATGACATATCATATAGAAATAATACATAAGGGTGAAAAGGAGAATTCTCTACCCCATAACACAAATACTAGATGAGTGAGAAGATATTTTTGTCTGAAAAAACCTGGGCACAAACTAAGCATTCTTGATGCCATTTAGACTTTTAAAAATTACTCTGGGAAATAAGCATGAGTCGCACCCTGATAGAGGAATTTCACCTAAAGACACAGTGTTGTTAGGATTTGCACATCTCAGTAGCAAGCAACAGCACTAAAAATGAAAATTGGATTTAACTATAGCAACAAACATTGTCACATAGAGTAGACAGAACAAAAGTAACCAGGAGAACAAGCGTTAGAGATGATAAAAGCTTAGTATCTTGGCAACCTTTTGTGTTGCATTATTTTTTTAAAAAATGGATTATATTGTGCTCTATATCTAATTTATTCAGCCACTTGCTGAGTGATTGCAACATTAGAACTACAGAAACTGTATGTCATCTTGACATTATAAGTATTTCTTAAATACAGTAATACTTGTTTTATTTTTTCTTGTTTAGTTTTGCTGCGGTGGGAAGAAACCCTTCGAGAGGTATTTACTGGATTAACTCGACTATGCTGCCTGGCTGACAAGTCACTATTTTGTCTATTTTTTTTTTTTAAGTTTTGAGAAATATTTCTGAATATTTCTAGTAGAGAAAGACTGGAGACAACATGACTCCAGCCTTCTCTTGTTGGCTATTAATATGTTTGAAAGAACTCTCCGGGATTTAATTCATTAGTCTAAGCATATCTGTGAAATACATTTACAAACTGTATGGTAAAGGCATAAGTAAACAGGGTCACTGAAAGACAAACAGGTACTTAATTAATTCCACAAATGGTAAATGCCCTTTCTGTGCGGGGCACTGTAGTGGGCGCTACCTCCATGGGTAGATACGACCAAGTCCCAGCCCTCGTACAGTTCATAGACCCGTAGCAAATCATAGTCTCTAATAATTTTCATGATTTATATCTTTCAAAGATCTTTTACATCGAACAGGAAGTGAATAGCTTAAAGTTTATTTATGCATCATTCATAACTAGCTGGCCTCTTAGACACTGTTCAGAAGGAGTGCTAACCATTGTTGAGTTCATGCATCTCAGCTCCTCCTCTTCCATCAAGGCTATGAACTGTGGATGCTCAAAGCAGCTCAAAGGCAGATCAAAAAACCTCTGTGAAACATGCCTCCCTCCCTATTCCCCAAGTATGACTGACAGGTTGAGTCAGATCAACTAAAACCTTCTCTCAAATTTGTAAAAATCAGACCGGGGTTTTCACCTGAGGCCGTGTCATGTGTGCAGTGCCCTAAACTTCTTCTTCTTTTTTTTTTTATAAAGGTATGAACATCTCTTCTTTAAAAATAAACTTTATACCCAGCGCGGGGCTTGAACTGAAAGACCCTGAGATCAAGAGTCACATGTTCCACGGACCAAGCCAACCAGGGGCCCCCTAAATTTCTGGATATAGATTCTTACCCTCCTATAATCACCATCTGGCATTTCGTAACTTAATTAATGCAAACTAATGTGTGTGGTGCTCTTAATCTCTTTTTCTATGTAATTTCTTTCCCCGGTTAGTTCTTTTACCCATATCACTCTGCCTAGCGCAGTAAAAACTTGTCAAATCTAGGAGGGAATGAATGAATGAACGAATGAATGAATAATACTTTACCCTTTCTGCTATCCCCTGGAGAGCATGCCCCACCTGAGTTTGCTCTCCGTGCTATTCTCTTAGAATCAGGAATCACGCCCCAACAACGCTGTGATTGCAAGTGAGTCATCCTCCCAGCCCCCAACCTGTAGACCAGTGATTCCAAAAGCTGTCTGTTGTCTGTTGTCTCCGCACATTTCTCATGCTTGGGAGGTGCTTTCTGTGTTTTTGTTTTTTTGTGAAACACTCCACATCCCAGTGATTTCTAGTAGCTACCTAGAAATACGTCTAAACCTTTTAACATTCTTCAGTTTTGCTATTATTATTTCAATGTTGTCTTCCCATCCTCCCTTCTGAGTCTTTAGATTTTAAAATTCTACCTCCACTAAAGTCTACAAACGCATTTGAGCACTTTGCATCTATTACCCTAATTCTCACTGTAACTTTAGGACACGGACAAAAGAAAACGGAGCCTCCAACGGGGTGAGTGGCTGGCCCAGCCCTGTGGCTGAGATGGTTAAACCTGATTTCAGAGGGGCTCGGTGCCTGCCAAAGCGGGTGCTTTTCCGCCCTGCAATGCATCATCATTTGGCCCAGTTTTTGCCACCTTCTGCCTTCATGTATTTGAAAGACAAAAACACTGACTGATGAAATACTTTGACATTGATCACCCTCTCATGAGAAATATGAAACCTCCCTTTAAGTTTTCTTGCCCCTGTTGTGCTAGAAGGACTTTCAAATGACTCCTTAATGAGGGAGCTGCATGCAGTGGTGGGAGCTGTAATGTGCAAACAGGAATTGGCACTTGGCAATGCTTAATTATATGTATCCTGCTTCCCAATAATGTTCAAATCCCCTCTGTTTATTTTCATCCTCTGTTCTCTTATTTTCATTGCAGGAATGCCATTCTGGGTCTTCTTCCTCTCCAAAGCAAATCAAGCATGGCCAGTGGCCCGGCCTGCACTTTGAGATTTTCAATATTATCTCCTGTCTCATTTGATAGCGCTGTGCCTCTCACTACCGCTTTTCTGGAGTACGCTTTATAGATTTTAAATATTCCCATCTTTGGTTTGTCCGCTATTGTCAAAATGATGTTATCTGCATAAGGCACCTAGGCTTATTAACTAACCTCTGATAGCATCTTTTTTTTTTTAATCATTTCCATTTGTCTTCTCTCCGATTTGTTATTTTCTTTTGAGAGGATCTACAGAACACACACGAAAATAAAGGGCTGTGTGCGTAGACTTGCCTCACCCTCCTTGTCACATTAATTTATTTCTTCCCCCACCAATTGAGCATTAGAATGTGGGTCACTTTGATATATAACATCCTCACTTATTTTAGCAGCTTATCTGGCAAACACTATTTTGGATTTAAAGAAAGAATTATTGTAGTTAATCATCAAAGCCATATTTTTGAATAAACTAATTAATAATTTCCCCACCTCTCTTTTGGCCTGTTTCAGATCTCCTCTGAAATTCACAATCAGCTATTTTTGGATCTCTGACATATCATTTGCCCCGTGTGTCATGCCTTCTGCTAAGCTTGCCAACCTTTGCAGTGAGTTGTCTACGTTAAGTCTTGTGATCAGTATTCATTTATGTTCGCGGTCTCTGGGTTCTAATGCTTTTCCTCTCTCCTTTATAATTATTATAGGTAGTTTTCCTTGTGCGGAACTTTTGACCTTTTATTCATATACCTTTAATCCAGAGGCTTTTTAGAATTCCTTTTTTTAAAATAATTTTTATTTTGTCATATTAGTCACCATACAGTACATCCCCAGTTTTTGATCCAATGTTCCATGATTCATTATTTGCGTGTAACACCCAGTGCACCATGCAAATGTGCCCTCCTTAATACCCATCACCAGCCTATCCCAATCCCCCACCCCCTCCCCTCTGAAGCCCTCAGTTTGTTTCCCAGAGTCCACAGTCTCTCATGGTTCAACCCCCCTTCTGTTTACCCCCCTTCATTCTTCCCTTCCTTCTCTTACTGATCTTCCTATTTCTATGTTCCATAAATGGGTGAAACCATATGATAACTGTCTTTGTCTGCTTTACTTATTTCACTTAGCATAATCTCCTCCAGTCCCGTCCATGTTGCTGCAAATGTTGGGTAATTGTTCTTTCTGATGGCTGCCACATCTTCTTAATCCAGTCATCAGTTGAAGGGCATCTTGGCTCCTTCCACAATTTAGCTTTGTGGACAATGCTGCTATGAACCCTGGGGTGCATATGACCCTTCTCTTCACTATGTCTTATGACCCTTCTCTTCACTATGTCTGTATCTTTGGGGTAAATACCCAGTAGTGCAATTGCTGGATCATAGGGTAGCTCAATTTTTATTTTTTTAAGGGACCTCCACACTGTTTTCCAAAGTGGCTGTACCAACTTGCATTCCCACCAACAATGTAGGAGGCATCCCTTCTCCACATCCTCTCCAGCAATTGTTGTTTCTTGCCTTGTCAATTTTTCCCATTCTAACTGGTGTAAGGTGGTATCTCAATGTGGTTTTGATTTTAATTTCCCTGATGGTTAATGATTTTGAACATTTTTTCATGTGTCTATTAGCCATTTGTATGTCTTCATTGGAAAAGTGTCTGTTAATATCTTCTGCCCATTCTTTGATTTGATTATTTGTTTCACATGTATTGAGTTTGAGAAGTTCTTTGTAGATCTTGGATACCAGTCTTTTATCTGTACATTTTTTCATGTGTATCTTCTCCCATTCTGTGGGCTGCGTCTTAGTTTTTTTGACTGTTTCCTTGGCTGTGCAGAAGCTTTTTATCTTGATGAAGTCCCACAAGTAATTCCTTTTGTTTAAAGAGCCGAAAGACTCAGCAGAGAACCATCAAATATCAAACCCAAGAGAAACATCAAATTCTACCTTAATCATTCTGTGCAATTTTTGGGTTAACATGTTTGCTGTAGAACAATTTTTGACTTCTTGGTTAATTCCTTGGTATTAGCACATATTACTTCTGTTCCATGTGACTTACCATTTTCTTCCTTTGGTTTCTAATTTCTCTTTCTGTACCATATTATTGTCTGTTTTTAATATGCAAAATCAATCCTAATTTTCTCTTCTTTGTGTATTCCATGTTTTCTCTCTGTTATTTTATTCTTTTTTTTTTTTTTAAAGATTTTATTTATTTATTTGACAGAGATAGAGACAGCCAGTGAGAGAGGGAACACAAAGGGGGAGTGGGAGAGGAAGAAGCAGGCTCCCAGCGGAGGAGCCTGATGCGGGGCTCGATCCCAGAACTCCAGGATCACGCCCCAAACCAAAGGCAGATGCTTAACGACTGAGCCATCCAGGCGCCCCTGATATTTTATTCTTGTCTGACATTTTCTTTATACTTCCTACCTTGATGGTATAGATTCTCTCACCTGTATTTAGGTTTTTGCTATGTTGGCTTTAACTTATTTTCTCTTCTTTGCTGTTCTGTTCCTGCTCTCTCCATCAAATGGTTCTGCAGTCTTATAGAATATTGACTTTCTTCTTGAAAGCCTTGTCTTTACTCAGCCCCTTTAAAAATCATTTTTCATATCACTTTTAACTTTTTCACTCACTCTCTGACATCTTAAAAGGGCCATCTAAGCTTCACCTCTGAATCAATCCTTGTAGAAATTCTTCCTGTTCTAGCAACTCATCCTCTGTTTACCATTATAGGTTAATTCCTTTAGCTCTAAAACTACCCTACATAAACCTTTATAGACTTTTTTCAAAGGAAAGATTGCTATTGATTATAAGAGAAGGCAAAGCACTGAGATAGAGAGGTACGTTTCCCATGAAATCTGCCTGGAATGGTTCTGACTGGCAAGGTTGTGGCCCATTCAGATATGCATGCACTTTTTATTACAAGTGGGGCTTTGGAAGGTGAGTCAGACGTTACCTCTTTGGACAGACCTGCAAGAGAATAACAGGGATGGCAGCTCTAGCATCTTGACTTTGTTATTTTATTTTATTTTTTTTTTTTTTAAAGATTTTTTTTATTTTACTTATGTGACAGAGAGACAGCCAGCGAGAGAGGGAACACAGCAGGGGAGAGGGAGAGGAAGAAGCAGGCTCCTAGCCGAGGGGCCTGATGTGGGACTCGATCCCGGAACACCGGGATCACGCCCTGAGCTGAAGGCAGTCGCTTTAACGACTGCGCTACCCAGGCGCCCCTTGACTTTGTTATTTTAAATCTCTGGGCTCATCCTCATCATCTCTCCCTTTCTGGTCCAGTGAACTTGATGTCATTTTTCAAATCTTAGTCTTAGGGCCTGTTTCCTCTTCCTGGAACATTTTGGTCTCTCCTCCCAACAACCAGTCATTACACTTTATGCATCAGGTTTCAGTTTAGATGGGGTCTTTTCTGTTCTCATTCCTTGGGTTAGATACTTCTCATATGTGTTCTCATAACACCTTAAAGATAACCCAGGGTAGCTTTTGTCATGCCTTATTATAACTGTTTGGTCCCTTGTGCCAGTCTCCAAGTTTTCTAAGAGCACACACTCATCTTGGAGGCATCTTCAACATGGTGGCTAGAGGAACAGAGTGGAGTCATGCTAGCTATGACATTTACTGGCTTACAGACTTAGGAGAGTTACCCACCTCTCTGTGCCTCATTTCTTCACCTATAAATCAGGGGTATTATTATACTTGTCTTGTCATTTTGTATTTCTCATTTTTTTTTGAATATTTTTATTTATTTATTTGACAGAGATAGAGACAGCCAGCGAGAGAGGGAACACAAGCAGGGGGAATGGGAGAGGAAGAAGCAGGCTCATAGCAGAAGAGCCTGATGTGGGGATCGATCCCATAACGCCGGGATCACGCCCTGAGCCGAAGGCAGACGCTTAACCGCTGTGCCACCCAGGCGCCCCTGTATTTCTGATAATCAAATGCTTAGAAAAATTCCTGGCCTGACTCATAGTAAGTGCTCTGTAAAATTTGCTATAAAGTTTAATATAATAATAGTTCTTACTAATTATTATATATAATTATATATAATTCTATTATATGTATATTGTATATTGTATATATTGTATATAATATATATTACTATGTAGTTTTATATTATTATTATTATTATTAGTCACAGACACATTCCCAGGATATATAGCACAATATTTGCCATAGAATCGTGCTAAATCAATGCTTGTTGAATAAAAAAACTAATGAAAGAATGAATAATATTAAAAATAATGCATCCAGGGGCGCCTGGGTGGCTCAGTCGTTAAGCGTCTGCCTTTGACTCAGGGCGTGATCCTGGAGTCCTGGGATCGAGCCCTGCGGTTGGCTCCTCTGCTGGGAGCCTGCTTCTTCCTCTCCCACTCCCCTTGCTTGTGTTCCCTCTCTCACTGGCTCCCTCTCTCTGTCAAATAAATAAATGAAAAATCTTTAAGAAAAAAAAAAAAATGCATTCAGATAAACAACTTAGCAACAAAGAGAATGTATATAACCTAGAATAAGTAAGACTGGGAACCTCCCAGATGCTGGATTGCTCTTTTTTCTCTTTTGACTGGCAGATATATCTAGAAAGGAGCA
Source organism: Ailuropoda melanoleuca (assembly GCF_002007445.2). Lineage (NCBI taxonomy): Eukaryota > Metazoa > Chordata > Mammalia > Carnivora > Ursidae > Ailuropoda > Ailuropoda melanoleuca. The sequence goes on from NC_048228.1 coordinate 73,007,098, forward strand.
GACTTTCCAGGGGAAGCTTCACCTAAAAATAACGGGGCACTGATAATTAGTATGTGCTTTGGTGATATCCTTTGTTATCTCAGGAAACTTCCTTTCTGGCCTCTTTCCAAATTACACTTCTGCCAAATTTCTCAGCTTATGAGAAATTTCTGCTTTTCCTATGGCATTATAAGAAGAGGGAACTTCTTTCATATTTTACAAGCTAAATTCCTTCTTACACACTAAACCTATCAACTCTGTCACACTCCCCTTTTTACTGACTTTGTTACAGAGGGTTAACATGGGCATGCAAATAAACATCCCACAAGCCTATGCTCTTCCATGTTTCCAGCTATTTTTTGTATAGACTCTTTGTTGTTGCTATTATTCTTTCCATTCCTATCGCCTTTATGGATAAACAACCAAAATCTTCTCAATTGGTTGTATGCATAAAAAAGCAGGGTGTTTGCACATTCCTCATTCTTCCTTTTTCCTTTTGAAAAACATGTACTTCACACATCACATTTTCCTTGATATTACCGTATCCAAATCTTAATTGTCCACAATCTAATTTTTTAAAAAAGATTTATTTGTTTATTTATTTTAGAAAGAAAGAGAGAGGGTGGGTGAGCATAAGTGAGCGTGGGAAGGGCAGAGAGAGAGGGAGAGAATCTCAAGTACATTCCATGCTAAGTGCGGAGGTGGCCTGGGGCTCATCTCACCATCCTGAGATCATGACCTAAGCCGAAATCAAGAGTCGGATGCTTAACCACTGAGCCTCCCAGGTGCCCCTTCCACAGTCCACTTTTGCATTTTGCATTTGTTGACTTAATATCTATTAAAAACTTACAATGGGGTATAAGGAAGGTATAAGCCATAGGTCTTTTAAAGAAGTGTCTTGTCTTTTGTAATGTTAATTTAATGGTGTTTTGCATGTAGTCATAATAAATGATAATAGTAATAAAAGTTCTAGCAAAAAAATAACATTTAGGGGCACCTGGGTGACTCAGTCAGTTGAGTGTCTGCCTTTGGCTTGGGTCATGGTCCCCGGGTCCTGGGATGGAGTCTCGTGTCCGGCTCCTTGCTCAGCCTCTGCTTCTCCATCTACCCCTACCCCTGCTGAAGATCCCTCACTCTCTCTCAAAAAGATAAATAAAAATCTTTAAAAAATAGCATTTATTTAGCCTTTCCTATGTGCCAAGCATTATTCCAAGCATTTTACATATATAAACTCATTTAATTTTCACAAAAAGCCTGTAAGTGCTATATGTATCTCCACTTTATAAATGAGGAAACTGAGTAACAGATCCTAACAATTGCTTGTTATTAAACAGTGAATTAAAAAATGTAAAAAAATTCAGCAGCATATTATAATTAATCCAATGAGACAAAAATAGTTAATTTTTAATATAGTAGTTTATATAAGCTCCAAGATGGGAAAGAGAGTTATGATATGTGATGTTCTGAAGTAAGTTTTGAATTATGATTAGTTTGGGCATTGAAGGGTAGAGAACATTTGGAGCATGAGGAGAGAAAGAATTAAAATGCAAAATTAGCTAAGTGTGGACTTTGACACTGTCTAAATACTTTACACTTATTATCTAATATGGGCCTCAAATTATTCTCATGAGATAGTTCCTATTATTGCCTCCGTTTTATAGAAAAGGAAATCGAGATTCAGAGAGAATCAATATATGACTCAAGGTCACAGATGTACAAACTGAAAAAGGAAATTCAAGAGACCAATAACAAACATGAAAAAATTTCAACCTTACTAGTTAAGAAATACATACTAGTACAAAGAAACACCATTTTCATTTATCAAATCAAGCAAGATTTTAAAAAACAATATTGACTAATGGTAATAAAATGGTTGTAAACATATATAGCCGACAAGAGTTTTAAATGTCACAAACTGTATGATGAATAATTTGGGAATATATGTGTGTGTATTTATATATATGTGTATATATATACGTATATATGTGTGTACATATATATAGATGGTCCTTAAAATATTCACTCTTTATCTCAATGATTACATTTCTAAAATTCATAAATAAATGAAATTAAAATACAGATTTCCCCTGATACCTGAGAGTAGAACGTGCCTATGAAAACTTTTGTAAACCAAAAAGGCATAAATTGAAGATACAATTACCATTAATTTACATGGAAAAGATTTTGAGCATTCTCAGACCCCACAAGTAGTCTCTCTGAAGCTTCTCTGAACCTTAGGACACCTCTTGGTCACAGATGCACACAATGAACCGAGATGAAGCACAGATGCTCACAAGCACAGTTCGAAGCTCTGGCAGCTCACTGCTGAGAAGCTGAGGGTAGGTCCCGGAGAAGGAGCTTAGCCGGGCCCCTCTTGCTACTGGGGCATGCGCTGCCTCTATAACAGCTTGCTGCAAAACAAATGTTGAACATTATTTTCACTTTTCACCTTGCATCCTAAAAGCAAAAATCCTCTCCGATTTCTTTCGGTCAGCGAAAACAGGTAATAATACAGGTCTTTTGTGAAAGTGAAGTGGTGTGACACAAAGTTTTAAAGAGTGGGGGATATCGAGGGCACCTCGGTGGCACAGTTAAGCACCTGACTCTTGGTTTCAGCTCAGGTCATGGTCTCAGGGTCTTGAGATCAAGCCCTGTGTTCAAAGCAGGCTCCTCACTCAGAGGGGAGTCTGCTTAGGACTCTCTCTCACTCTCTCTCTGAACCCCCATTTCCTCTCTCTCTCTTTCAAACAAATAAATAAATAAATCTTTTAAAGTGGGAGATAGCTGTATGAATATTTACTTAAAGTCTTTTCACTGTGGCTGAATTTATGTTGGGAAAAGTTGGAGATTAACTCAAGTTTGAAAACTAATTAGATGACTGGATATATATATTTTAGCGAACCTTTATGTAACGAAATGTTATATTGCTGTAAAGATGGTGCCTTCAAGGCTGATCTTTCAGAAACATTATTAAAGGTTAGAAGTCAGATATAAACAGCATTGTATTATTCTGATTAGGCTCTGGTAAAGTAACAACAGCTTAGAGGCTTAAAACACAGTAAAGATTCCTTACTCATTCATGCAACAACTGGGTTCAGCGTGCTCTGTGGCAAGTGGTGACGTGGGGCCTCAGTCCATGTGGTGGTCCTGCCAGATCAACCTGAGGTTTCAGGGTTCACCCCCATTCTTCAGTGCCTCAATCCAGCAACCTCAATTAGCCCTGTGGTTCTGGCTAACTCCAAAAGAGATGGGAAATGCATTTCTTCACCTGCCATAGAACGAGAAAATTAGTGAGATAACATTTTCTAAAAAAGGTATATAGTGTCGGTCTCAATTTTTTTATTGTTTGTAACAGCATTTATATGTCTATAGATGGATATAGGTATATCTACATACCTATGTGTCTAAACCGAGGGTCAGCTCAATACGGCCCTTGTCAAATCTGGCTAGCTACCTGTTTTTATGCAACGAACCAGCGAAGAATGGTCTTTAACATAATTAAATGGTTGTATAATATTTGGTGATACATGAAAATTATCTGTAATTCAAATTTCAGAGTCCATAAATAAAATTTTATTGGCAACACAGTCATGAACCTTCATTTACATTTGTCTTTGATTTCAGATTCAGCAGAAGAGCTGAGTTGTCGTTGCAGAGATCATGTGACCCACAGAGTCTAAAATGTTTACTATTTAGGCCTTTACACAGTTTGCTGACCCACTGCCCTAAATACTTAGGAAACAGAGGCATAAAAACAAAATTGTCAGAGTACTTATTTGAATGTTTGGGATTTAAGATATTTTTTAGTCTTTAGTACTGTCTTCTGTTCTCTAAAATTTGCACAATGAATAGATATTATGGCCATATTTGGGGAAAATTGGAAAAATTAATAAAAATAAAAGTAACTCATATGTGGAATCACTAAGACACTGGACACTGGACAAAATGCATGAACGCGTACCTAAGCAACACCAACAACATACATTTATTAGATATCTGATATGTGAAAAGATAAATGAGAAGTGTTACTATTTTTAAGAAACAAAGAAAATGAGGGCGAGAGATCTAAGTAATCAGGTTGTAAAAATGAAATGTAAAGATAGAATGCATCATCAATATAAATTTAAGATACTGTAATAGCCAAATTTATCTTACAAGAATCATATCTCCAAGTCTTAACTGCTAATAGGAGAAAGTTAGATATTCTTGGAGGTCAAAATGAAACTAAATTTTTGCAACTTAACCTTTTGCTTATGGGATTTCTGAACTTTCTTTACTGTTAGAGGAGGACAGATAAGACTCTGTGGTTTAACCAAAAAGGAAGTTCTTGCAATCCGTTATTCTTAAGGACTAAGACCTTATCCTCTTCTTCATGTTCCAGTCTAGGGAATATTGTCTCTGATTCCTCTGTTTTTTCCTATAATATGTATTCATATAAAATCTTTCAAAATATATAAAACCAGCTTTTGTCAAAAATAAGTTTACCGGATTCAGGCATTCAGAAAAATAAAAATGTGCAGGAGGAAGCAAACTCCATAGATGTAGGGCAGCTGCAGAGTCCTGTCCTTTCTCTGAAAGTCTTTATCTGTCACATGCCTTTACATTTCTTCCAACTCATAATTCTCATTTTTTTTTGCATGTATCCACTTAGATTCAACATCGATCTTCTTTTTTAAAGGGTCCATACTTAAGGATAAAGATTTAGTATTAGCGTCAATTGAATGACACTCCCATGAAATACCGTTGGTGGAGGAGGGGTGCATTCCACGTCCAAAAGTAAAAAAATACCTCATTTGGGAAGTGGCAACTGTGACCTGCTCTCCTTGGAAAATGTTTGGATGCTTAGTGCAATGCAAACGACCTTGGTCTGTTATGTGGAAAAAGATAAATCTCACAAGCTGTTATTTATCACTCAAAGAAATATTAAAACCCAACTTGGTGGTCCCAGAAGGATATTTAAAGTCCTATCATTACAACTTTGACAGATAAGATGTTTTTGTCTATGCTTTTTGGGAATGTCTCTCACAAACAGCATTCACAATACAATGATTTTTATAAACCAGATGTTACAGTTTCTCTTTCAACACTGTCACAAAGTCAGCTATGTCTGTTAAAATCTATTTCCTACTCTTCCTGTGGATAAAATAAACAACCCTACTGTATTTCGTCTCCGCTGTGGTCAGCTGGAGCCATGTGACTATGCTATCAATGTGAGGTGAAGAGATATTACGTGCACCACTTCTAGGCCTGGACCATAAATACCTGCACCCTTCTGAATGCCAACTGAATGTCGACCCAGGCTGCAGAAGGCTTAGCTATCTTTAATGCCTTGCCCCCAAACTGTCCAGTCGGTGAATGAGATGTGAAGCAAGGTGGTCCCCATGGCTCCCACTGCCTATAAAGTTCACCTGACTGTAAACGATGAACTACTCTTCCCTCGCTAACATTTTATGGGTTAGGTTTTATCTTAGTGTCTAATTGCAGTAAATATACAGAAGTCTGCAACAATATGTCTAACAGTATTGCTCTCCAGCTTTCCTTCATGGTCATAGTTAAGTCTTTTAATTCCGTTAGCTATTTGCACAAATGAACTTTGAACATATAATAGGGAAGAAAGAGTATCTGTTCATCTCTTCAGTAAATATTCATTGAATGTGTCCCTCATGCTAAACAGTGTGTCTACTGGACACAAAAAGATGAATTGCCTAGTGCAGGTGTGTATTGTAGCTGAGGGTGGATGGTTCTGGGGCCACCAGTTGTGGTATCAAGTCCACGAGTGCTGCAACTTCTTTGGCTTCTATTTCTGTAGGATCTTAAGGAATCGTTCTTGCTGAAACATATTTCTTTTGAACTCCCAGTGATTCTGCAAACCATTTAATAATTCTCTGTACTAATTTTTTTTTTTGCTTAATCTGGTGGATTCTGTTCTCTGAAACTGAAACCTGCACCCCAAGTATTCAGCATTCCAAGAACATATCTTCAGATGCCTTAGCCTTTGAACGCCAGTTTGAGAAGCATTGCATTTAATGTTAAATGTAATCATTTTAGGGTTTCACTTGGTAAATAAGAGATGATTGCAAATCCAAATTCCAAAGCAGGGATGGAAATTTATTAGTGTTCTATTATAAGATGATCCCTCAGACAATTCAGAATAAGCTCATATTTTTTATTAACAAAATGAAATAGAAAATTAAAAAAAAAATAGTTACATGTAAATTTGCAGACAACTGGGGTGCTTACTGATCCAAGATGAAAAAATTCCGGTTTAAGGCATAAAGCAACACAGTGTTTGGAACAGTCTTGAGAAAGCGCTCCATCAATTTTTCACAATTTTAAAAAAATGTTATTGCTAAATATCAAATGAGATAATAATGTGGAAGCACTCTGTAAAGTGGTAAAGGGCTGTACCCATTGTTGAGAGTATCATCTACATAAATGCCTCACATTTCCTTGGTGCTATTGTGACAATAGTCCAGTGTCACATTATTGTAACTGAAGGATAATTCTCGGAATACTTTGTCTATTGAAGGCATGGATAGAAATTACATAAAGGACCCTTCACTCCATAGACAAGATTCAAGTTAAGTAGCGTTAGCATAAACAAAAGAGGAGTCCAATGATTGAATGCCCATAGCAATTCTCTAGGTCAAGATAGAGGCCGATGCGTAGAACAGTTTAAATTACTGCTTCTCATGTTCTATTTTACTTTGGGGATCTCAAGCTGCCATTATAACACCTTTCACTAGACTGAACTTGCAATTGAAAATAAATCAATCTTGAGGTGATTGAAATTACTATTGCCTGACTTCTCTTACTTTGTCATTCCACAGGAAGCCAGTATGGGCAGTGGATAGAGAAGGAACTGACATTTTTTCTTTCGTTTTGTGGCATCACAGGCTTCAAGAAGAATTAATCATAATGCTATTTTTTTCTATGAGCACTAATACACGAATTACAAATTTTAGTATATGTTTCCCATATTTATTTTAGATATATTTTCCTCAGTTCATACATCCTCTGAACTCAATATTGGAATCTCCTTTGAGTTCCAGACCTTACAATTGAAAAACAAAAAAAACCTGATATAGTATTTATATGTCTATATCAATATATAATATTGATAAAGTGGATTTGTAAATATGGAAATAGTGCAGATAAATAAATATTAATCCCACGGATGACCCAAATTTTCTAGATCATTTTCTTGATTATTTACTTGTTAACAATATTCATTTTCTTTGAATTCATTAATTCGTTTATTCTGCATAGCATTTAGATATTCACTCATAGAACTTCATTTTTGCCCCCATTGACTTCTTTAAGCCCTTTCGGCCTTTTAAAGACAATAAAGAGAAAAAATTAGTAAGTAGCTTTTACTAACTCATAGTTGTGTTTGTCCCTCCCTTTTGTTCATTCCTTTCGATCCAAGCAACCAATATGTTCTTTTCATTTGCCTCCTTGTCTCTCAGATTTTACCTCTTATTTCCCCCGCACCATGCACGTCTCATCCTCACTACCTCACACCTGCAGCAAGACTTTCGCCACCCTGCCAATTTCCGGACACGATTCTCTTTTCCCCTCTCTACCTCCACACATTTCTTTGACCAGATCCCAGCCCCTGAAGGATATTCACCACGCTGCAAAACTGTTCAAGAATCTGTTCTCATTCTCACTATCTCTTGCAAGTGTTACCAAACCCTGATATTGTTACTCTTACGAAAATGAGTTCTGGCACTAAAGTGAACACATGTAAAGATGTTTCTTTGCTGCTCAACCCCATAGACACCACCGTATGCTAATCCTCACTGTAAAGTGCCAGAAAGGCATAGAGTCTGGGTATAGGGTGTAGAGGGAATAGAGCAGTTCCCAAATAGAATATGTTATTATTCTGGGGGGGAAGGGAGATAACATTAATATCCAACAGAATGTCAGTGTTTTTCCAAACACAATTAAAGGAAAGCTAATCTGCAAAAATCACTTTGAAAAAGCCTGTTGTTAAAATCTGGCCATCAACTCACCCATTTTAAAAATCTCAGTAATTGTCAAGAGCCATAATCTAGATGCGCTCGTGACATGATCTACACAAGGCCTGTTCATCTCCACTTCTGTGGAATTGTTTCCACTTTGGGCGTGAATCATTCCCAGCAAAGATCATCTTCCTTTTCTTCCTCACTAGTTATTGCCAGACTGCTATGATTTAGGTCAAAATCCGCCTGTCCCAAAAAACCTTTCTTAATGATCTCCACTTTAGGCCATTATGCTTTATTTTAGAGCCATAGTAGATATGCAAATTTTTATGTCTCCAAGAATTATATCCTCTTAGATATCAATCTTGTCTTTCTGATTGCACTTCTTTTTGAAGTGTGAAATTTCTTTCTTTTTTTTTTTTTGCTTAATCCTTACTGTTTATGCCTCTAAAATAAGTTGCAAGTAGTAATTTTTTGATGTGATATTTTCCTCATATATTAGTTGTTTCTCTCTACAAATGTAAAATATCCTTCTGGCCGCTAAACTGAGGAAGACCCTGTCAATATCCCTGGATGCATTTTAAATGGAAGGTAACAGCCTGGTGAGCGAACAGCTGACAGTGACAGGATGGCAACAGACATTCAGTACTTTCATTTAAGTGAACAGCACTCCTGACAGCTTATGCACGATGCAAGAAAACATCTTGCAATATACTCTAAAAGAAGAAGGAACAAAGTGGTTTTCAACAGGGACTTCATCTATAGTGTTTTATAAGCTAAGGGACACTATATGCATATATATCCTGTGTGTAATACAAATTATGTGAATTTAAGTATCAAGGAATTAATGCATTTAAGAATGAGATATATTAAAATTTTAGCATTTGTTCATTCTGAGTGATAGATATATGAAGGAGTATTGTGTCCTTTGTAACCTTATGTTCATATTTCTTCTAAAAAATGAAGATAGCAAACCATTCTGCATAATTAACAAGGTTTTTTGGTGAGATCAATTTATACCTTGATGTCACTTTATTTGACTCCTATATATCATTTTGCTTTGAGTCTATATTCTGCAGGCAGGTTTCTGAGTGTAATTGCCTCCCTCAGTGTACTGCTTTGCATGAGCTATAGCTTTCATTTCAATACTTTAACATTTTGTTATATAATTGAACAATGTGGTGATTAAGGATGCTGACCCCCAATGCAGTCGAAATCTGCATATGACTTCTGACTCCTCAAAAACTTAACTACTGATAGCCTACTGTTGACTAGAAGCCTTACCAATAATATAGTCAATTAATACACATTTCATATGCTATATGTATTATATATTATATTCTTTCAATAAAGTATGATGGAGAATGGAGTATGTTATTAAGAAAATCATAAGGAAGAAAAATACCTTTACAGTTCTGGCCTGTATTGAAAAAAGTCTGCCTCTGAGCGGACCTGCACCATTCAAACTGCCTAGTGGGAGGGCCTACCGTTGCTCTCTGTGCCCATCAGTCTGCTCCAGACAGACATCTATACTTGATGTACTGAAAAATTGGCCGGCTTTCTGAGTCTGTCAGGATGAGAGTCACACTGTAAAGCAGTGTTTCTCAAGGTGTGCTCAAAGGACAACCTACAGAAGAATCATCTGGGCAAGGGTCTGGCTTTTAGGTCTGGTGAATGGGAGTCTCCATGCATGCATCCCAGGCATCCGTGTCCACATTCTCACTCACACAAGAAGGAACATTGTCCCTAGACCAGTGAGTCAAGGTCCCTTGCTGGTTTTCTTACTACAGGCATTAGGCTTCTCTTGGTAACACTTCAATCTTAGGAAATTATTTTTTTATTGCAACTACATTAAAACTTACTACTCGATGGACACCCTGATGCAAAATTTCCTGTACAACTTATTGTCAAATGTTAAAAATAGAAAACTCTTCTTGAGAACAGAATTCTGTAATTATAAATCATAATTTTCTAGGGAAAACATGACTCATTATGATACTTGTGGTATAATAACTTCTTTATAATTTTTATGCTTAAGCAAATGCCTATTTCACTGTATAAAATCTATTCTCTGTATTATTGTGTCATTTCACTAAAATTAGACAGAGGCACAGTTAACATTTTTTTAAAGAAAGAAGACAATAAAAGTAAGACAATACCCTAAGGATTAAAACATTATAATTTTGGCTCAATGACTTGGACTTAACTTACTTATCCAGACATTTTTTAAATTTGACTTGTCCCCAAAAATGTTTTGGCACAGTGTCAAATTGCAAAATTTAAAAAATATTTTAAAGCAATATTATTCAAGGTATGTTCTGTGGAGCGTGAGTGACCTCGCCGCACTCTGAAAGAGGATATTTAAGATTTCTTTTTGACTAACATCTGAGAACCAATTAGCGTTGCTCTGTGTCCGCAGGGTCTTGTCTCCTAGATGCTCTGTGTTAAAAGGGCAGCAGAGAAAAAAAGCCACAATGGAAACTTCTCAGAAATATTCTACTACTCTCCTTGTATATACACTCCTTTTCTGCTAAAAGGTAAATCTTAAATAATTTTAAGTAAAATAGAAATCTAGGAAGTTTATTTTTATAAAGGTGATAAATGAGGTAATTTTTATCAATAAGAGAATGTAGATCATGAATGTTTGGCTTTAGAAATCTCACAAAGATATGAAATAGCATCATTATTATATTTTACATAAAATGCATTCTTTTCTCGTTCAAAATAATCTTAATTCAGTGCCCACACCACTCTGATTGCCATGATATCTTGCTTTCCCCATTACAAATAATTAAATTCCACAAAAAATTACGACGTAAGTCCTTAAGAGAAAGTATTTCGTGTCTTAAAGTCATGGTAGGTTTTTAAAATATTTTATATAAGTAGAAATTCTCTTTTGTGATGAAATCTATACATTTCACTCTGTAGTTTAAAGTCCATGCTTAGACGACATCATTATTTTCCTCAGTAAAATTGATGTACACTATTGTTCAGAGGAGGCTGAAGTAAGGGCTTGCGTACATGTCCTTTGTGGGAAAGGTGAAAGGTCACTGCCAAGCCTGAAGAAGCTGTACAAATTAAAGAAGATCGTCATCTGAATTCCATGTGTCACTCACCCCCAGCAGTAGCATGGACAGCTAGAGAGGGAGAGAGTTAGGTAGCTAGGGAGCCTGCTAGTTAGATAGCTAGACAGCTAAACAGCTAGCTGTACAGCTAGCTAGACAAAGAGCAGAGAGACTATATAAACTCTATAAACACATGTATTTACTATCTTTACTCACATACAGATATGCAATATTTATTTTTTTTCTTGGTGCCTGTAAACAAGATGAATGCACTTTTGGTTTTGTTAATGTTTGTTGCTTTTCCCGTTCCCTCTCCAGTTTCTCAGAAGCAGAGGTTAATTTAATCCTAAGGCCTGGGCACACTGTCATAGTTGGTCAGTGCAATGTCCTGTTCTCTTTTACACTCACTCTATCCCAGATCCTCATTTATTTTCTTCTTTCCCTTTCCAAAAGTACCTTCTACAATTCATCTGATATATTTTCCTGAATATATGAGGTGAACAAAATTTATTTTCAATTTTTAAGCTCTAATTTTTTTGAAAGATTCTATTTATTTATTTGAGAGAGAGAACGAGAGAGCAGGAGCATGAGTGGGGGAGGCGGAGGGTGCAGAGGGAGAGGGAGAAGCAGGTTCCCTGCTGAGCAGGAAGCCTAATGTGGGGCTTGATCCCAGGACCCTGAGATCATGACCTGAGCGGAAGGCAGACACTTAATGGACGGAGCCACTCAGGAACCCCTAAACTCTAATTTTATTAAGAAGTTAGAGAAATGAATGGCTACGTCTATACAGATAATTTATTTGACCACTTGGATGGAACTAACCAGTTATTAACATGCAGTTCAGCATTTGCTGAAGTCTTACCCAAGGAAATGCAGAAACCTCCACGTGGTGAGAAACTTCCAGGCCATGTTTTAGGCCTCTTCCAGAAATTTTCTCATTTAATTTTCACTATAATTATAATGCACTTTGATAGGCCACATACGAGGCATGAGAAAACTGAAGCTCAGGGTGGCTAAGAGACTTTTTCTAATTTAAAATAGGAAAAAGCTGTGGTAGTGCTGAATAATTTCATGATAATAAATTCTTTCTGAATGAATGAAATAATGACCGCATGCATGAGTAAATGAATTAATATGACACATCCTGCCTCTAATGAGCTTATATTTACCATCTGGGGAATATTTGCTATCTGAGAAAAGAAGAACAATTGGGATAAAATTGGGAAATTTAAATCTGACTAATAGTAAAGACCACATGTATTATTTAGATAAATTGGACTATATGAAATCAGGGGAGGTGAGATCAATGTGAGCCATTTTGCAGGGTTCAGACACACAAACAGTCGTGAATTTGTGAACGAAACCTTGAAGCTAAGTTAGAAGAACACAGAAAATATTAGAGAAAAGTAAAATGCTGTGTTCTTGTTTGCTTTTTGATTTGTTCAACGTGCACAAAGCAAATATCTGCTGATTGAGGCTCACTTATACCTAAGTCAATAAAATGGATGGCAGGAGAGCAAGCAAAGCCTTTATGGTTCATGATGCCAATTTCATAATCAATAGCAGTAGCAAAAGCTCCAGTGACTGATATTGACCATTAAGATGCACAGAAATGAACTATGGAGGTTGTTTTCTATATGTTATCTTATTCTCTCTCCCTCACATAGCCATGTCTTCATGAAGTGGGTTCATTCATTATTGGTCTGGCTGGACTTAACCTTTATTAACCACCCAATTTTCAAAAATTTCTGTGAAGTGATTTACAAATACAAAAATCTGTGCACTCAGCTCTGTTATGGATAAAATTTAGTCCATTTATAAACTTTCCAACAACAAGCTTCCTACACAACTTCTGTACATTACTATGTTTGTATGAGCCTTTGTGTAAAAAATAAAATGATAATATTGGTTTTGCTACATTAGAGTTGGGTGAATTATTTGGACAATTTATATAAAATGAGTATATCCCATGATTAAACTATGATTATATAAATATGTGATTATTTATAGATTAACTTTCACATACCTGTTTGAACCCCTGTGGACATGCTTTTATACCATTCCTCTCACCTGTATTTTAATTTTTATTAATGGCCTTCATTGGCAGGGGAAATTTTTTTTCTCTACCCTTAAAGATTCTTCTGGCACATCTAAGAATCAAATTGACATGAGACAGATTAACAGAAGAAAATCAAATTTAATTACATTATATATGCACAGGAAATCCATATAAACATGTGAGCTTCCAAAGATAGGCAGGCAAAATGAGATATATATGGCATCTTGAACCAAGCAGAAGAGATAGGGGTGTGGGACTTCAAAAAGAAGGAAAACAATTCATAGGAAGAAGAAGAGTAAAACGTTTGGTAAATAAAAGTTTGCTGGGTCATACAGAAACAATGGGACACAGAGAGGAATTTTAACAAACAGACTTGGCTTAGTTGCTCCCTATCATTCTTTATACATATTATGTTATAGGTATCCCTGATGATAGCTTCTGTCCTGGAGCAGGTGCTCTATCTAAATTCTTTTAGGCAGTTAGGGGGACTTGCAAAGGTTCTTCCTGAGTCTTTCAGACCTCTATTGTCTTCAGTTTGAAAAATCTGCATGCCTAAATGGCACATGTTGGGGCCACTGATTTTGAGTGCCTGGAGCCCCACGACCTTTGTTAAATTGAAATAAGTCTGTCTTAGACATGCTGAATAGTGCGCTAGTTTAGAGAAGAAATCTGGCATCAGTCAAACCTGGGACTGAATCTTGACTATTTTATTTATTAGCTTTGTGTAATATGCTATACTATTTTGTTTTTTCACCTGAAACAAAAACAAAAACAAAAACAAAAAAAGAAGAAGAAAAAGAAGAAGGATAAGATTAAGAAGTTCATATGTATTTCTTTTAGGTTTAAAAGAGCTAATGCATGTAAAATCACTTACCACAGTACCTGGCATAAGGAAGCACATAAAAATGATAGCTTTAAAGCTATCTATATTATTTTTCTTGTTTGCTAGAACCTGCTTCATTCACATCTAATAATCAAGTCACAATTTATAAAGAGGTGTTTGAAATTGAAACAAACTATCTGGACAATTCAGATTTTATAATTTGGATATGAAATACAATGAAATTGAAGTACTGACAAAAAAGTCAATTATCTATTTCAATTTACTTACTGAGACATGCCCTAACTTTGTTAAAATGTAGTCAGACAGACAGACGAAATATGTGCATTTATAGAACAGTTATCACTTCAGTTTTGCATTATTCATTCTCCCTCATTTGTTCTCTAGTACTTGACATGCCTTTAATGCATTTTTAGTTTGGGCATTTTATTAATTGAAATTTCAATTAATCTAAAGTTATCCGGGAGGATTGGAAGCTGCCAAATTTGTTTTTTTTCTTTGAAAACTTCATTGTGCAGTAATATTCATAGCTACACCCACTCTCCAGCAATTTTGAGTTGTGTGGAATGAGTCATGCAGACATATGCATGTGTATTTTTATCTGGCTAGAAAATGTCATGCCCATCGAATTCTCAGTCTTCCAAATACATGCACTTCTGGGCTTCAAACCTCTTTCTCACATGCATGGAATGCAAGATAGGGAATGCTGTTCTATAATGTATGTAAGTTATTTTTTAAATCACCCAATGGAAACTATTTGGTGTGCTTTGAAATGTTCTTTTAGTGAGAACTACCATTATGCTTATAATTTTTTAACAAACCATTTTTATAAAACCTAAGAGAAAAATACTCACAGATCATTATTTGGAACACAAAATATGAGGCTGCCTAATAATTAACAGATATATTTTATTATTTTTGTTTGATATTACATATTCGTGTATGAAATAACACAAAATGTGCAAAGATGGACAACTTATGATTGGATATTTCTAAGAAAGTTGAGCAAAGTCATGATCAAATTGATCAAAAACATTTTTGAATGGTAAGAATGCCTGAAGTTAAATTTCCACATTGATTAATGAAATATTTGCTATATTTATTATCATATTAAATACTCCATAATAGGTTGGTTTGGCTACCTTATTTCAACAAAATAATTACTTCTACTTATTACTTTCATCTTTTGAAAATAATTTTATATTATTAGCTTTGTTTAAAGTTCTTCTGACATTTCCCTCACCCTAATACTTCTTAAGATCTTGAGAAAATCAAATACTTTGGTTCAAGGTTGTCTTATAGTCCACATTAACCATTGAGTTATTTGAAGCAAACTAATCTTACTGATCTTGCTGTACATTCTAATTTCCTTCGTCAGGCTGATACAGACCAAAAATAAACAAAGATAGTTTGTTTTTTAGAAGCAATACCACCAAAATATTGCAAAGATAGTGACAATGCCCCTCAACACACATGAGCCCTACCTATCCACCCCCACCTGCACCAGATGTCAAACTTAATTGACTCCAGGCCAGAAGTCAAACTCATCTGCATGAGACTCAATTACCTCGGCATTCTGGCCACAACCACCTTTTCAGCTTCGTCCCATACACTGCAGGCAGGACTCACCCTTTCCTCAAGCACTCAACTCTTCCCAGCTTCTGAGCATGCATGGTCTTCCCAAGGAAAACCAACATTGTAAATTGGTTGGAGGACTGGCTATATGGCTGGAAATGGGGGAAGACAGGGCTGAAGGGGTGAACTGAATCCAAACTATAAAAGGTTTTGACCCTTTGGCTATCTATTTTGAGTTGCTTTTATTAAGTGATGGAAAGATATTTATGATTTTATAGTAAGAAAGTACTGGAGAAAGATCAGCTAGGCAACAGTCTATAAGAAATTTTAGAAGACATAAAAAAGTGATAAAATACTGAACAAGGAGAATGCATCTACATGGAAAAGAGGTGGACTACAGTACATTGACAAGAGCATAAATTCATATTCTTGCTGCCCTTCTTACCAGCTGCATAGATTTGGAAAAGTTACTCAATTGCTCTGATCTTTACCTCATTTTATCAATGAGGATAATATAGCCACTACTTATGAATTTGTATGAGGATGGGGACTGAACAAAATAATACAAAGTATTTAGCATACAGCTTAGCTCATAGAAAGTCCTCAAGAAATATTGCCTATTTCATTATTATTATTGTAAAGTCAAATGCATTTGACAGCATATTGGCTATGAATGCCAAGACGAAAGAATAAAAAATCATTCTAAGATTTCTATCTTGAGTGACTAGAATTAGAATGACATCAACAGAATTTGAGAATACAGAAGGCAAAAGAGCTATAGAAGAGAAGATAATAACCAAATTTTTTGTTGTATCTTTTATTTGAAGAGTTGGTGGAATGGCCAGAGAGAACTTACTCAGTAGGGAGTTACAACTAGTGGCTCTTGTGGTTAGGAATGAACCGCAAACCCACCGTGATGTAAAAAGGCTATGACAATATCCGAAGAGATAACTGTATTCTTAATTGTGCTTTTGATATTTATCCAGTGAATTAGTTTTCATTAAACTGATCATCATGATCATACAGGAATCTTAGTCTGCCTTGAATGGAATCTAATGAAAGAGATGCATTATTTCACAATCAAAGCTTACAGTCTCAGGGATACAGACTCTGAGTCATTTCTTACACTTATATAATCGTATTGTATGTTGTTGTTTTTTTTTTTTTCAGAAGAAGAATTCAGGCATAATTTTGTGCAATTTTATCTACAAAAAAAAATGTTGCTCTTGCCTCAGGAACACTAATGACTCAAGGAATCTCCCCATAATCAAATCAGGGAATTTTCTCAATGTGGATGACTCTAAGAATTGAACTGTGCTGTTTGGCTTTAGCTGGGTTCTCAATGAAAATAACATTATTCTTATCCTGGTGATTTGCCAACAAGTTCACCATAACAATTATTCTAAAATATTCCTTGTTTCCTTCACCTGCCCATTCCATTCCTTTACCTCTTTCAGATTATCACATTTCATCTTTCTTTTGAAAACTAAGTTTGGTTTGTCAATCTTGTCTATTTTGCGTAGAAAAATTGGTATGATCTCTCTCATCTTCTCCAATCTCTACCTTGTTCACTTTATGGTGCGCCTGGGTGGTTCAGTTGGTTAAGCGTCTGACTCTTGATTTCAGCTCAGGTCATGATCTCGGAGTTGTGAGGTTGAGCCCCATGTTGGGCTCCACGTCAGGCATGGACCCTGCTTGGGTTTCTCTCTCTCCCTTTGCCAATGCCACCCATACTCCTGCCCCCACACTCACTCTCTCTCTCAAAAAAAAAAAAAGAAAGAAAGAAAAAAAGAAAGAAAGAAAAAAGAAAAAGAAAAAAGAAAAAAAAAGAGATACTTTATTTTTCTCTTTTGCTGATTTATGAGGCACATGTTTTGAAATTGTGATCTTCCAGAACAACTCCAAGATCTGACCCCCTACTTATCTTTTCATTTTATCATCTTCATTCTCCTTGGCTCTGCCCTTAAACTTATCAGGTCTATAATTTCTGAATCATTGCACAATGAATGTATATCTCATAATGGAAAATAGTAAAATCATTTTCCCCCAAAGATTGAAATGCCCAGGATAACTTCAATAATGAAGCAATGCAAATAAGAAGTTATTCACATTATCTTTATCTGCACCCATAAGAAAAAAGCATTTCTTCTTCCTGCTTAGCATCTTTAGTTCCTATTTTCTGCATGCCTCATAAGATGCTGGTCCTACAATGCCTTACGTTGGACTTATTTCTATGCTCTCTGTCTTGCTACATAGCAAACACTTTGAAGCCTCACTTAATTTTTCATATATTCTTAAATGGGTATTGATCATAGTATAATGATTGAAGAAAATTTTTTGAAGCAGAGTTGCATTAAGATCCTTATTTTTAAAATATTTTTTAAAGATTTTATTTATTTATTTGACACAGAGAGAGAGAGAGAGAGAGAGCACATGCAGGCCGAGTAGCAGGCAGAGGAGCCCAACTCAGGGGTCGATTCCAGGACCCTGGGATCGTGACCTGAGCCAAAGGCAGTCGCTTAACCAACTGAATCACATAGGCGCCCCAAGATCCTTATTTTAAAAAGAAAACATAAAAATGAGGCTATCCATAGGGCTAATAGCTGATCTTTTATGTGAACAAAGAGCACAGTAACTCCCATCATCTTGATATTTTCAGGTGTGCTCGGGAAGGGAAAGAGAAATAACTATATTGCATTCATTATTCTTATTGAGTCCTATCACCTGATTAGACATGCCATCTGATTTAGTTATTCTATAAACACATTAAGATGGGGCTGAGAACTTGCCCTTCCTTCCTACCTACTTCATAGACTGAATTTTTATTGTTGAAAATAATTTATTTCTGAGGGGAGAGGAAGATGAGGGAATTTCTGTTCAATAGGTATAGAGTTTCCCCAGATGGAAAACTTTTAGAGATTGCAGTACAACACCATGCTTATACTTAACAATACTGGACTGCACACTTATTTAAGAGAGTAGATCTCATGTTATGTGTTCTTTGCCACAATAAAAAATAACAATTTCTCTGAAATATGTAGGTCTTTCAGTCTTTACCAACTCACTTATCAAATGTAAATTTCCCTAGAAAAACATACATTCCATCTCCAGTGTTCTATAATAGTGCTGAGCAGTGTGGTCCAATGACTGGGGCTGGTCTGTGAACGATTGTTACTGATCTGTAATAAGTACAAAAAATGGAGAGCATACACTTAGAAATTTTTACAGAAATTTGACATTGCTGCATTTTAAAATTTTATTTTTCAACAGTGTGTCTCTACAACAGATTAGAGGGAAATAGAAAGGAAATAAAGTTCTTTCTTCACAGATAATTTACTTCTCACTAGGGACTTTCTCACAAGATCCTGTAATGCTAGAATTTATGGATATGGTTTGATGTTTGATGGATTTTCAGTACAAGAAAATGGAAATAATTACTTTCCATAATGGTGAGTACCCTTGTGGAATTCAATGCCCCAGAAGATACCACAAGCTGAAAACTTACATAGGTATAATAGATACATAAATACATTTAAAGTTTGTGGGAAATTATGCTATATCCACTGTTGTGGTAAAGGATGGCCCAGGATTATCGTTAATTTTTAAAGCAAATTTTGGGTGGTATAGACCCTTTTGAAAATCTGATGAAAAACATTGTTCTTGAGGAAGAAAAAGTTTAAAAGATACATATGGACAAATATTTGCTATCATTTGGGGATATTTGCAGTTTGAGTTGGAAGTAATCTGGTTACAAGCATTGTATAATAGGAGAGTAGATCTTAAAATTTCTCATCACGAGAAAAGAAACTATAACTAGGTATGGTGATGGATGTTAACTAGACTTGGCATGGTGAACATTTCTCAATATATACAAATATCAAACCATTATGTTATATACCTGAAACTAATATAATGTTATGTGTCACTTATACCTCAATTTTAAAAAAAATAAAAGAAATACACAGGATGATTTCGGGCATTCAGGTGTCTACCCCATGGGACTTCGGCTAAACTCTGAGCCAGAATTGCTTTCTCACCACATAGTGAACATGGTGACACATGCTTTGGTGGCCCCAGCGTGGGGAGATACAGAAGTTGGTGCTTTGGAAATAGGAAACACTAAGATAAGGGAGAGGAAGCAACAAACTTCAAATTGAGAGAAAATGCGGCTGCAACAAAAATTCATTATTAACAGATACTATAGAAAGACCTGTCCTCCCCTTATAAGTTCTGCTCTTAATTTCCCCCATCCCCATCCATGAGTTAGACCCTCTCTTTTATCTCCCTTCCTTACTGCTTCATTTCTTTGGTGACCCTTACTCATTTTTCATGACTCGGAATAATCATGATGATAATGATAAAATAATGATAATATTGATAGTAAGTGTTAACATTCATTGAGTGGTTTGTTAGGTAACAATTGTATGCACACACACATACACACACACACACAGCAAAGGTAGATGAAATTTTCTCTTTATAATAGCCCCAGAAAAGAGGTACCTTTTACAGATAAAGTGTTGCACAGAGGGATCAATTAATTTGTTCAAGATAACACAGCTATTAAGTGATAGGAATAGAATAGAGATATCGTTTTTGTTGAGAATATTTCTGGGATAAGTTTATTTCCTTTCTTGCATGCTCTCAAGTAGCCTGTGTTGATCACATTATAAACCTAATCAGAGTTACAGTTTATAATAGCCTCAAGTTCATGAGATACTTCCCTAACTAGACCCAATTCCAGAGGGGGACGAGGCTGTCTTGTTCATGTTTTTAAGTATCTCTTGTAATAAGTAAAATAGCTAGCATAGAGGAGGCAATCAATAAATATTTGTTGAATGTGAGTATAAACGGATGAATAAATGCTTGGATGAATAAATGAACCTAATAATTAAAGACTGTGTAATCAAAGGCTGAATAAATGAATCTCATAATTAAGGACTGTAAGTAGTGACAAAAATCCTGCTAGAAGAACGACACCCTTGTTTTCCAACTTGGTTAATGAAGGTTATTTCTGTTGTTTATGGAACAATGGAGATGCATTTCCCTTGACTACTCTGGGCAGATCCTAAAACCACAAATTAACAGCAACAATGGAATGAGGGACCATAAGCCATTGATCTCCATTTCTCTCTCTGTATCAACTGGAGACTCCCACATTGAGCAGGAAGCTCTATCACAACAAGATTCAGAAAAATCAATCAATATCTTGTTTATTAATCTACACGGTATCAAATACCTTGCATGGGATTTTCTTCTTTTAGGGAATTGTCAATCTCAAGTCAATTTAGTTCTGTTTAGTGACAACTCTGCTTAATGATGTGAATTATGAGTATAACCTTTTGTCAAGAGAAGAGATTTTTGCAATGGCCTGTTCACTGCATCCTGCTTCCAATTCTTCCCTTCCAGTCTTTCACACAAACATCAGATTTTTCTTTCACCATTGTACTTCCCTGCTCAAAATCTTCAATTACTTTCTCAGCTACAGGATCAAAGTCAGACGTCTTAGCCTGATGTTCAGGTCTTCCAGAGTTAATCCAAACTTGTATGTTTCTCTTATTTTTTACTCCTTTCTTACATCATCCTTCTGTTTAGTGTTCTTCCGAACCTACCTTACTCAATCCACATGGTACTGTTATGGAGTGAACTGGGGACACCCCGGGCCCTGGGGCCTCTCCACAGCCAGGATTCCCCTGGAGGTGCTTGGTCTTGTCACGACAATTCAAGAACAGACGTGCAGCAGAGCAGATGAGTAACACAAGTGGGAAAGTTTACGAAAGGGAAAAGTGCACTCTGGAGATGAGAGCCAGCGAACTCAAGAGAGAGGGGCGCTCCCTGGAGGTTGGGTTTCTCTCTTTTATAGATAGTTGTGAGCTAGGGAGCAGAATATTTATTACTTGGGGCAGGGAGGCAGGGTTTTTTGCACTTTTTCTTGCTAATTTGGTCCGGGATTTTCTGTCCGTGGTGTCCGCCATCCTGGGCCTGTCTGGTTTAATCCGGCTTCTTGTGGAGCGCTGCCAGGACAGGCCTCTGACCTTCCCGATAGCTGGCCAGGACTCCTCGGTGCTGGTCTCCAGGCATCCTGTTCGAACCTAACTAACTGCCTGCTCTAATAGTACCATGAAGAGTTAAATGATAACACTGAAAAATCTTTCCTTTTTCTTTTTGAATTTCCCTATTCTCCTTGTTTAAGTAGGCCTCATATAGACTCCATCATATCTACTGAGTGCTAAAGATTATACTAATTTTTTTCTTTTTTAATTTTGTGGAATTTATTTTTGACGCCATTTATTTAGCATTTGATTTTATACTATCTGTGATATTCTATATATATATATATACATACACACATGTATATATGTGTATATATATATATATATATGCTTTCTTCTCTTACCTCGATGGTCTGCATCGTAAAGGCAGAGATCATGTCTTAGACATATGCCATATTGTCGATGATCCCTAGTTTCAATAATGAGTATCTAATAAATATCTGCTGAATACATGTGCTTATGTTCCTGGTATAAACGCTTGATGAGAGGTGCTCAGTGCAACACATAATTCCAGACAGGAAACTTGCCAGGCTGATTCATTCAGTTAGCTGCAACATGTTTGCAATATATTTCCTTACCTGGGTGCATGAATTAGGAATAAAGGGATCTTGGTTTGAAGTGTAGTGAATAAACCTGGGTTTTGTACCTTCTTGTAATATTTATTTATTTATTTATTTATTTATTTGAGAGATAGGGAGTGAGAGAGAGTGGAGCATAGGAGCAGGGGGAGAAGGACAAACAGACTCCACACTGAGCAGGGAGCCCAATGTGGGGCTCGATCCCAGGACCCTGAGATCATGACCTGAATCAAAATCAAGAGTCAGAAGCTTAACTGACTGAGCCCCCCAGGCACTCTGCCATCTTGTAACTTAATAATGCATCTTAAAAACTATTGCTGTGCCTGATTCTTCCCTTTGATTTTAAAAGGGTAAAGTGGTTTTGGCTGCAAGTAACAAACTGGCTTCAATAATAAGGAAACAATCGTACCAAAAGGGGGAAAAAAAACAAACAAAACAAAAGAAAAAGTTCAGGTAGAAGAGTTTCAGATTTGATTACTTTTGTAAGCTAGGGATGTCATCTGGGGCAAGCTTTTTGCATCTTTCCACTCTCATGCCTCCCACTAGTGTAATCCCCTTAGGCTGCGTTTCTTTTTAATTGCAAAATGGCTGTTACAGAGTCATCCCTTCATTGAAAATGCCGCAGTGTTCCGTGGAAGAAGTAGAATCGCTTCTTCTTTGGTCACTCTATTTGGGCGTGAAGAAGGCTTTTCCAGTAGCCCCTAGCAGATTTCTTCGTTCTATTCGTTGAAATTGGATTACGTGCTCACTTCTACAACAACAGATGGAAAGAAGAATACCACTATGTTTGCCTTGGTTCTAGAAGAATTCTGATCACATGACGTGAGCAGATGGATCTTAGAACAAAAGTGAGGTTGTTAAATGTGTTAGAAATGGAAATGTCTGCTAGTGAAACAACCAACAGTGGGGTTTAGATTGGAACATGACAGTAGCCAATGACCCCTCTCAACAAGGTGAATACTCTTCCTCCCTCTGAAGTTTGTTTTCAAAGGACTGATTAGGCCAATGCATATCCTGACTCTGGGGGATGCCATCCCACTGATCCATGGTTGGAATCCTCTGCCAGAACATTTTAATAGTCTTAATGACCATACATTACGTATATTTTTTGCATTAGATATTGGCTATGACTAAGCCTAAGGTTCTCTAGGGCACCTTTTTAAATAATAAATTTTAGACTAGATGACTTCCAAAGCCAACTTGTAAATTAGAGAGACCTTATGCTCAGTTATCCCCACCTCTCCATTCTGTTTCTTTCTTTCTCTTAATTAATTATCTTTAAACCTTTTTCCAGAGGCCCAAAGCTATGTCAAAATCATTTATTAGAATTTTTCTATCACAAGTCAGTCATACTGGAGGGTGAATTTGAACGTATGTACCTCCACCTGGATTATGTGAGTTAAAAATTAATCTTTAATGGTAGAAAAAGGGACGTTTTGGTTTTATATGCCAAAATTGTCGATATTAGCTAAAAGAGTGCGCACAATAATTTAAGAGATTTCGTGAGTTTTTTAGCACCCCAAGCTACTCATTGTAAGTTAAAACTTGTTGAAAACATATTTCAATTAACCAGATAAAATCTGTGTGGATTCATGCCCATGTGCCTGTGTATGTGTGTGCTGGAAGTAGAATTGAGAAAAGTTTTGAGATGCATGTTTTATATTGTGATCTTAATTAGGTTCATACACACTATCTCTATCAGCCTATTGAAATTTCACTTTAAATGCATAAACATAATAATTAAGTTGAATATATAGGAAAAATATATATGTAGTATGGTGTTTTCAAACCACTTGGAAATAATTTTGCTTCTGACCAACTGCTTCTAAAAAAATACTTTCTCAAAGATTAGAAAAAAGTAATGTCATTAAAATATTTTCACTCTTCATTTCTTGCTTTGTAAAGTCTGTTTCAATTCATATCATTGGCTTAAATGAGCTGAATATTAGGCATACAACACCCAAAGTCATCAAAGTGTTCAGAATTGCCGAGTGAATTTTGTGTAAACATTTAAAAAAGAACAAAAACTTAAACTCTGATGATGTAAGATTTCTGACATCCTTTCTGCCTCACTAACTACAGTATTCTTTTTCTACATTTCCTTTGGATAGATTGATAAGAAAACTATTCATCTCTAATATGTTAAGGAGAAAGAATACTAATTGGAATAAAGTTTTCAATAGAATAAGTCATAATTTCTATGAATAAATTATGATTTCTTCATCAAGTCAACTTATAAGAAGTTAAAAGACATACATTACATACAGAGTTTTAGCTAAAAGATTAACTTGAAACAAGAATCCTTTGTGAAGTCTTCTGCAACTCAGCTATATCTGGCACAGAATGAGCCCTTCCCAATTTGGGCCCCACAAAGTATTTACAGGGTTTATATTTCTACATTACTTACCACAGTGCATCATATTTATTTCTGTGTTTTTCTCAACCCCAAACCTTTGGAATTCAGGGACTGTTTCTAAATAATGTCTGAGTGCCCAATACTCAGCCAAGTATCCAGCTCACACTGGGTGCTCAATGCCCACTAGAAACATATCACTCATGTCTGGCTCCTTACTTTGACGACTCAGGATACACAGTTAGAATTGGAGTTATGCTGGACCCTCCATATAAGGGGATGACAGTGAAAAGGCCATCTTGTTCATGGTTTTTCCTCTTTCTAGTCTGAGGTGCTATTAGAATACTCTTATTAGAATATTCTGCCTTTCCTCATCTTTGGATTCATTCACTCATTCAAGTTATATTTATTAGCTATCTAGTATATGCCAGCTACTGCTTCAGGTTCTGGCATCCATCTGCAAATGAAGTAGAGAAAATCCTGTTCTCATGAGGCTTACATTCAATTTGGAGAGCAGACAGTAGAGAAATAATCAAATGGTATATAACATAATGTCAGGTAGTGATAAGTGTCATGATGGGACATATAAGAGATAAAGGGACGGAAAGTTTCAAGAGATACAATTTTTAGATAGAGTGATCAGGTCACTTTTCTGAGGTGATAGTAGTTGAGCAGAGACAGTGGATATATGGGGGAGAATTTTTTTAAAAACTTATTTATTTTAGAGAGAGAGAGCCTGAGCACTAGCAGGGGGAGGGGCAGAGGGAGATGGAGAGAATCTCAAGCAGACTCCCTGCTGAGCACGGAGCCCACGTAGGGCTTGAATTCACACCCCCTGAGATCAAGACCTGAGCCAAAATCAAGAGTAGGTTGCTTAACGGACTGCATCACCCAGGCACCCCATCTGGGGGGCGGGGAGAATATTCTAAGCAGAGATTAGCAAAAGCAGCCTGGAGGCATAACAAGTGTGGTATGTCTGACAAATAGTAAGAAGAATCTTGTGGCTTTAGAAGAGTAAGTGGGAGAAAGAACTGTAGGAATTGAGGTCAGAGAAGTCTTAGACATCTGACATTATAGGATTGAAGGTAATGGTAAGGATATTATTCTGATCTATACATACATATCCCTATATTAATATATTTGGACATTATTTTAATATAGTATGGGAAACAACTGATGGTGTTAAATAGAAGGCTATGATTTCTTTTTGAAATGATTATTCTGACTTCTCTGTGAATGGTAAATGGGAGGAAGGCAAGAGTCAAAACAGACAGACTAATTAGAAGGCAAATTGCCATAATCCAGGTATGGCATGGAATGATAGCAAGTGGACTAGGAGAGTAATAGTACAATGAATGCAAAATGTTTAGTTTCCAGATTCATTATGAAGGGGAGCCAAGGGGAAATATGGAGGAGAGGGAAGGAGAGGAGGGGAGGGGAGGGGAGAGAAGAAAAAGATAGTAATATCTAGTAAGAATCTACTTTCCTTTTTGCTTGGAACGGTTTCTTCCCATTTTTTATAAACCCCCCAAAAGTGAGATTGATCTTGTGATCTAACCTATGTATTAGACATATTCAGTCTGAAAAACACATTCCATCTCCCCAACTTGTGAAACCATGTCTAAATAGTCCCTCGTGGGATGTACTGTTCCTGTTTCCATCAGTTGGTCACCTAACTTAGCTTACGCTTAGGTCCTTACTTTGCAACACTGCTAAGGAGCTGTACAATGAATAGCCCAGAAGTTTGGACTTATGTCTGTTACATTTATTCAGACTCAGGCTCTGAAGGACATTTTATCTATTAAGGTCAGTTTTGCTGTAATTTATAAATGCTTTGAAAGTAAATTATATTAAATGTCTTCTTATCTGGTGTCTTAACAAGAGGCTTCAGTGTTTTCCATTGTCTACTTAAAATGCACTGACTGACAAGAATAGTCACTGATCACTTCCAGCCATAGGCTTCTCCTCAAAGTCTGTGCCCTTCTATTTCCTCTTGGGTTAAGCTGTTTCTTAAGATTGTGTTCGTTGCCTGTATATGCCACTTATACTTATCCGGGCAATACCTAACTTGATGAGATATTTGTAAATTGATATAAAATGAAAACAAAATTTACTGCATTGTTAGGTATTGATGAATACAGGTCGCTAAAATAAATCCAAGGCTTTGGTGTTGGAGAGGTAACTAAAAACTAGGATGATATTATAAAGATTAAGGAAGGATTGTGACCAAGTCCTGAATTATAATCAAGTGTTGAATCCGGATTGCTTCCCCTGCCTCTTCAAGCTCTGATTAAACTGAAGGAGGGGAAGGAGGAGGGCAAAAAGGAGGAATGGAAGTATGCAAAAAGAAATCCATAAAGGAAGACACAAAAAGAAACAAATTGAAACTAAAA
Source organism: Ailuropoda melanoleuca (assembly GCF_002007445.2). NCBI lineage: Eukaryota > Metazoa > Chordata > Mammalia > Carnivora > Ursidae > Ailuropoda > Ailuropoda melanoleuca. Next base: position 73,033,961 of record NC_048228.1, read on the forward strand.
AGATGTATTTGGGATGTGATTCGTGTAAGCGAGACAATGTAGAACTTTAATTAAATCCACAGAAAATGCCACGTCTGCATCTTTATACCAAATATTCACAAATAAATGCACATGTATGCTTTCAAAGTTAAAACTAAAATGTTTAAGAAATGTCTATCTCATTTTTATTAGATGCACTGTAAAACTAACTTTTTATACCTACCACCAATTTTCTTATTATATTGGTATTTATCTGTATGTATTTATTTCTGGCTTAGAATAATTGATTAGGTTTGTTTGGTTTTTGTTGTTGTTGTTGGGTTTTGTTTTGTTTTGTTTTAAGTAGGCTCCACATCCTTCATGGGGCTCGAACTCATGATCCTGAGATCAAGAGTTGCATGCTCTACAGACTGAGCCGGCCAGGTGCCCTAATAACTGATTAGTTTCATTTTTTAAAGGGGCCAATGTTGGGGAACCTGGGCTCAGTTGTTAAGTGTCTGCCTTCGGCTCAGGGCGTGATCCCAGGGTCCTGGGATCAAACCCTGCATTGGGCTTCCTGCCCTGCTGGGAGCCTGCTTCTTCCTCCCCCACTCCCCCCGCTTGTGCTCCCTCTTTCGCTGGCTGTCTCTCTCTGTGTCAAATAAATAAATAAATAAAATCTTAAAAAAAATAAAAAATAAAAAAATAAAGGGGCCAATGTTGCTGCAAAACAACATGGCAAAAATAGCTTATTATGATGAAAGAATTTAAGCATCAGTTGACCTGTGTCTTTGAACCTTTCATCCTATTCTCATCATTATATATGCATTTATTCTTGTCATTACATATTCGAGTGGAGTTTAAAGTTAAATTTAAAATATGTAAAGTACACTTTACAGATTTGGCTTTAACGGTATACAATTACCAATATTTATCAGTTTCTTATTTGTTAATTTTGAAAGACATAACATAAATAATGTAATTGAATATGCTTATTTGGAAAACAAAATGAAACATCTGAGTCTTCTAAAAAAAAAGGGAGAGAAAATTGATTCAGAAGAAGAAAGAAATGGCAGAAAGAACTACAAAAGGAAAACGTTTCCTGTGTCACTTTCAAATTCTCAGAATAGAATGCATTTGTGTCTAGTTGGGTAGATAGTTATGCAGACTTTTATGATTTCTTTTTAAATTTGAAAATCTGTGTTAACTTTTCCGTGATTTAGTAAAGAAAGAATAGCCGAGCTCCAAGCTTAGTTTTATTATGAGTCTCCTGTGAAATAGTTCCCGTTTTCAAGTATTTGCTCTAAGCCAGGCACTATACTATCGCATTTAATCCTCTAACAATCCTTCCAAATAAATATTGTCATCCTCATTTTCTACATGAGAGTTAGGGGCTTAGAAAGAGGCGAAACACACAATCAATGGCCAAATGGGGATGTGAGCTTACCTCTGCCTCATAACAAAAGCTGCATATTTCACCACACCCTAAACTGTCTCAATTCATCTGTTCATGTCTCAATTTCTTCTGCTGTAAATTGTGGGAAAAAAATCATCTGCTTTCCCCAGAGTAGGTCAAATGAAATGAAAAATGAGAAAATTCCTGGCGTTTTGCAAATGTCAGGGAGTGTTTATGATTATTATGATCAATCAAAGAAAGAAAATGGTCGGAGAAAAACAGAGCAGAGGAGCTTGTCTCGGAGACGGGGAAACGTGTTCAGCCCTCAGTGTTGACTCGGCTTCCAATCCGCCCTCTTGTCACCCCCGTGCTCCCCAGCAAGGGCTCAGAGGGCTGACCAAGGGGTCCTGCATTTTTCTGCTGCTTCTCAGTGGCTCAGAGAATTGTCAGATTAACTTCCCACAGAACTTCCTTTTGTAATAAGGAGGAACTAGAGGTTGGGTTAAGTCCAGGTTCTCTTTTTAACAGGAGCCAGTGACCAGCTATCAGCAAGGATGGTTGCTCCTGATGAAAGGAAATGATAAAATGAACACTGCAGAGAGTTATTTTACTGTCTATTAGGTAAAAGGTAGGAAGACTATTTTGAAAATACATTTGAACACATGCCTGGTTTTATTAAAGTGTGATGTCAATGATGAGACCTGTGTAAGATTCCTAAATATAAACCCAGAATAAACAACCCCAGGTTTACTTAAGAAACAAAAAAATCCTGAGTAAGAGATAACAAAAATGTAGTGTCTTTTCCAATTGAGTTTAATAAATCAGTTTTTTAAATTTGTCACTGAACTAAATCGTTCTTGACTATATCAGCAGCAAAAAAAAAAAAAAAATCAAAAGAAAAAATCAAGGGATTTCAAGTCAAAATGATGGCCAAATAGAAGTGGCTTGGGGGTAATTATAATCGAGACTTTACTGAACAGGATAGAAGATAATATACCTCATGAGTGAGTTTTAGGGGAAACGGTGTGATCAATAATAGTATTGAAGTGATAGTATTAAATATTAGTTTTGTCAGGAGCATGCCCTTCCAGAAACCCACTAATATAGTAAATCTTTATAATTATTTTTTTTCGAACATAATGTGTTAACTTTGACTTGATACCTCAGGGAGCAAGGGGCTAGAAGAAGGTGAAGGGAGGGCTAAGATACATATTGAGTAAATAATAAGAAACCAATAGGGAACTGTTCAAATTCCCACCCTTGGGGGCCTGATTTCCGGGTGTCGGCAGATGGTGCTTCTTCTAGTTTCCCACAGTGTCCTAAATGAGAAAGTTTTCCAAAATACTTAGCTGAAAAAAAAATCAGAATTTTCTATCCAAAAATCTAGTCAAATCACCCAAGAAAATAGAAACAATACTTACAGGTGAACTTTTATTATGTGCCTGGCTCATGAGAGGACTGTGATAGGATCGTGAAAGAAAATGCTCTACTCATCAAATTCTCAAACGGCAATGTTCTACCAGATTTTAGCGCGAGTGCTTGCCAGTGAAGTTCGGGAATGTCTATTTTTGTTTTCTTTCTTTGCACATTCACAATGCACGAGAAGTTGTGCTGTAAAGAAGTCAGCCTAGCTTTGTTATACCAGTATTTCCTATTTTATTTTCCAAAAGTACATTTTTTAAAATTCTTAATGACACACTGAGTAATAGCTTCCTGAATACCTATGGATATGGTTGTCATGCATTGGGACTGATTCATGGTAGCTCTCCCTGAGTTCTTGCCCATAGGTGCTAATGGGCAGAGAATACTGCCTGTCTTCTCATTTATGTTGATTGCCTAGCACAGTGTCTGGCATGTAACACATGCTCAGTGAATATCTGTTGCACTGAATTGAACAAGACCAGTTATTCTTTGATTGATATTTAGTCAGCGATGTGGTACTAATAATGAAATATTCACACTTAACACACACATGATGCATACTCACACATGGAACCGATATTTTAATTACAGCTTAGAGTTTACAAAATAGTTTTAGGTGTATTATCGATTTTATCTCCATAAGCACCTGTGAAATAGCATGGAGAAGGTGGCTAGCTGTCCACCAAAATTTATATTTCTTCATTTGTAATATAACGTTATTGCTGAAAAGTGACCATTTAGGTAGAAACTATATTTCTCAGTCCCCCTTCGTTCCTTATATTTGGCTGTGACTATTTTTCACCAATGCAATGTCTGGAGGTGAGATTTATCACGTATGGGCCAAGGCTTTTAAGCAGTATGTGCACCTTTTTCTTCACTGTCATTTGCCTTGAGCAACTGCATAAATTCAGCAATGTCACAATGTAGGCAAAACCTGGGTCTGTATATTGCCTCGGAGAGAGCTGACTACCATCGTGGAACAACCACATTAGACTGTTACATGTAGAAGAAAAAAAATTAAAGTATTGACACTGGGTTTGTTACAGCAGCTAGTGTTACCTGGCTAAATAAAAATAGCTGTTGATATTCTAGCATGTTAGAGAAGGTGAAATGTGGAAGAGTTAAATGTCTTAATTAATGCTAATTTGTGAAAAACCCATTTGCAATCCAGGTATTTTCAATACAAAGGCTGTGCTCTTTTGAACACCCTATGCTACCTGCCAGCCAAACACTCATCAGCGTTGGCCAGGCAGAATTATCGGTGGAAGAGCTCCTTCTTTCTAAAGGCTCAAATTCAGTATCTTGCGTTCCTGAAGTCAGTTTGACAACTCAACATAAGAATGGTAATTTTAATAATGAACATAATAATATCATCATACATTTTTAGTGCTTTATACTTGATAAAGTTTTTTCTTATATGGCTCATTTAATCTTCATAATAACCATATATGGTATACAGAAGATTCTTCCTCTCTCAATGTTACATGTAAACCAATGAATCTTAAATAAATATTTTGTCCCTAATCGTATTATTCAGTTTAGAACAGGAGACTGAGGACTCCAGCAGGAAGGTCTTTAGGAGGGAAAGAAAAGAAGTAAAGAGAGAGACAGTCCCAGTAGAATTACTGATATTATGAGGCAAGATTACTGATATCATACAGGCAATTACTGATATCATACAGGCAAGGAAGTGTGAGATAATTAAAACTTTAGGGAAAAAAAATACTGTGAAAGAAAAAAAATGGAATAAGAATTACCCTACTTGGCTCTCTTGAGCAAAATATTTACCTAGCTTTAATCGTGTATGCACGATAGTGCATGAATAGTGCGTAAATCAATGCACGATAGTGATAAAACTAAATAGAGCCTATGAGATAGAGAGGTGGGGTTGAGTTGTAAGAGGCCTAAATCCTCATAGCAGGAACTCTGTGGGTAATATTTGGAATCAAATAATCAAAAAATAGCAGTCTGTGCATGTTGTTTGTACATAGAGAAATAACCGCTAGAGGAAACAGTGGGAAGGATTAAACGTTGTTGCCTCTGAGGTGATGCAATTTAGGGGTGGGGTGCAGGGTTTAGATTTCAGTGTACATCTCTGTAGTATTAGGGGTTTTAATCACATGTATATGTTATTATAATTAGAAGTAACATTTATTTTAAGTGACTTTAAAAAATGAGAAATGCTTAATACTAGTCAGCATGATATATTTATAGATCTGGTGTCCACTTCTTATCCCCGATGGAATCCCCTGAGGGCAGGTGGTATGGTTAACTTAGATCCCACAAGGCTAGAGCTAGAAGTGGAAGCACCTCTTACTCAGAGATGGGAATGTGTAGGGAATAGGCTGTAGGGAGGCAAGAACAGGTGTAGAGAGAACATTCAGCAGCAACTTTCATAGTCTAAGTAACAGAGTTTAAGTCTGGACTAAAGAGAAGAGTCCATGGGTATGGTAAGGATTCTAGTTTTGAAGGCAGAACAATGGATTTGCAGATGGATTGGATATTGACTATGAGAAAAAGAGAGAAATCAACAAGGACTTTACAGCTTGGTTCTGAACAACACAAAGAATGAAATTGCCATTTATAGAGAAGACTGTGTAAGAAACATACTGGGGGATTAAAATCAGGATTTCATTATTGGACATGATAAACTTAGCTCTGCCTATTAAATAGCCCCTGGGTGGAAATGTCAAGTATTTAGATATTTGAATCTGGAATTCATGAATAGTTCTAAGATACAGATATAAAATTGAGAGTCAATGGGTAGATGGTATTTAAAGCCACAAAGGAATGAGGTCACCTAAGGAGTGAGCATAGAGAGTGAAGAAATACAGTCTGGGGGTGGAGTCTTGATCACTCTGAAGTTTAGACGTAGGGATAAGAAGGATCCAGCATAGGAGACATAGTAATGGCCAGGAAAGTATGAGGATGAGCCAAGGTGGTATCCAAGTAGTCAAGAAAAGATAGCATTTCAAGGTGATGGGAATAAGCAACGTTTCATATGCTGTTGAGGAATTATACTGAGGAGTAAGTGATCCTTGCATATGACCACATGCAGGCCATTGCAGTCATTAACATGAACTCTTTCAGTAATGTGATTGGAGCCAAAATGAGTCCAAGAAAAGAAAAATGGAAATAGATAGTGGGAACTTTGAGTCTAAACATCTTTTTCTGAGTATTGCTGAAAGAGAAGCAAGCTTATTAGGCAGTAGCTAGGGACGCATGTAGGGTGAAGAGAAGGTTTTTGGCTCTTGTTTATGTTTAATGAAGTATGTTATAGTATATCTGCTGATGGGAATGAGACTACAGTCAGGGAAAAATTCATGCTGTAAAACAAATGGGGAAAATGAGTCGAGTTAGGCCTTTGAGAAGACATGAGGGAATGGGGCTAGTGCACAGATATAAGACATGAGTATGTGTGTAGGATTTTGGATCTGAGGTGGGAGCATGTGGAAGTTCTCTCTTAATCTCTTTGCTTCTGTTTTCCCTGGGGAATGAGAAGTAAAATAATCTGCAGAGGGTGAGGCCAGAGGAATTGTGGAAATTTGAGGACAAGTGAAGTCCCCATGTAGCAGACTGAGAGAGAAGGCTGCCTAAAGAAATACAGGATCGTCCTGTAGCACCAGGGGCCCACTTGAGGGTTTTGGTCATGACATTGTGTGTTTCTCTCCAGCCACATGCAGCTGCTCAGGTGCCGGAACAGTAGACCTAATATGTTAAGAGTTGGCTTCAACTAACACCGGGTTTTTCCCAAATTAGTTCAACAAGGTAAGAGGGGGAATGGGAAGGGGTCTATGCAGGGGAGTGGTGGGGGGGGTGCACCATGGACTTGGAGTTAGGTGAGAAAAGACGAGAGATCATGGTTGATGACGAGGTAGTAGGGTCAGTAGGTCTCAAATATTTATGGAATTATAGGAATTGAGGTAGGAGAAAAGAGGGGTGACAGCTGGGAGAATAGAGGCAACAAGAAGGGGTAAGAGGCTGGGTATTGAAGACATTCGCTTCAAAGAATTTGGGTTTTTAGGGAAGACAGTGGCCTGGCTGTAGCAAACAGGGGAGGCTTATCCACCTTCAAGCTGAGTGGTACATGGGATATAACAGGGAAAAGAGCCCCAGCTTATGGACACTATAGGCACTTGAGCCTTCTGTATGGATAGACAGATGCCCGACAAGAGAAAGAATGCCAATTTAGCCTTGTTTCTTTTAGAATTTTTAAAGAATGTGATATATTTTTTTCTGGAAATAAACATTTCTAATATTTTTTCTAACAAGATATTGTAAAGTAGAAAAAGTATAATTTATATAATATGTGTCTCTACATCTATGCATTTGTTCTCCTCTATTATTTTATAAGAATGAGAGGAAAAGGAAACTGGTTTCAAGAAACATTAATATTACGCACAACCATTACTGGATTGTCAAGCTACTTTCTCAGAATTTTGTTAACTTAAATCTTATACAATAGCACAATTTTAAAATATTCCTTTTGTCACTTAAATATTCACCACTCAGCATTTTGCAAATGACTTCATAGTATTTTTGTTAGCAATAACTTCCTTTGGCTCCTTTGCCAAGTAGTTGATATCCAGATGCTCGTAAGCACAATAATGTGTTGGCATAAACTAATTATCTGCCATGTGCAACTATTTATACATCCTCACTACATTAGTAAGATATGAAAGCGATTTACAATTCCCTTTAAATAGCCACATGCACCTGCAGGCAGTTTTGGTTCAATAATACAGAAATGAATGATAAAGATAGGTTAGGCATCTTTGTTCTTTATGGCTTTAAGAGTTCAAATGATTATGAACAAAACATTTCCTTTCACTTTGCAGCATTGCAAACACTGTGACAGCTTTCTTGGTAAATTCCTGAGTTAATTCTGGAGCTTTATATCTTGGAAGCAAAGAAACCAGAGTTCTACAGACTCATAGAATCCAGGCAGATAAGGTTGTTACATTATTATCATTATTGTTTTAATTTGCGAGAAGTGAGAAAAAAATGTGCGATTGGTGACTTGATGGTCACAATGAGAGAAGTAAGTAGAACAGGCTTTCTGAATTCAGTCCATAGGGATTGAGTTTGAATCCTGTGTCTGCACAGCCAGCATAACTCTTAGGCACAGTAGGCATGACATGATATGTGGGCCCATGGTTTTTGTTTTTGTTTTTGTTATTAGAGACTCACAAAATATTTTTTAAAAGATTTATTTATTAATTTGAGAAAGAGAATGAGAGAGAGCGCAGGAGGGAGGAGAAGAAGGAAAGGGAGAAAGAGTCTTAAGCAGACTCCACACTGAACACAGAGCCCTACACAGGGTTTGATCTCAGGACCCTGAGATCACAGCCTGAGCCAAAACCAAGAGTTGGTCGCTTAACCTACTGTGCCATCCAGGAGCCCCAGAGACTCACAAAATATTTTACTTTTAATTTCTCTCAAGATCAGAAAAGAAACAATTAAACAATAATAATGAATATATAATAGTGAAGCCAGGGTGTATAATAATTGTCTCTATACTTAAATTGTTAACAAAATACTGCTTTTCATTTTATTGTTGTTTCATTAGCAATAACTTGCTATTATTATTATTATTATTATTATTATTATTATTATTATTTTATAGAGGAAAGGGTCCACAAAGGCAAAACAGCCTGGGATTTATGAAGTTATCATACAGATCTGAGTGGCTCTATCACTTTGGATAAATAACTTAGAATAATTTAACTAGGTTGTATCTTATTCTCCTAATCTTTAAAGCAGAGCTAATAGCCGAGAGGGCTGTTAGAAGAAACTGGTGAGATCCTATACATAAGGTTCTTTGTGCAGTGTCATGCACAGTCAATAAATGTGAATTAGTATTGTTTTACCAAAAATGTAGAATTTTGCCTCCATAGAAAAATGGCTAAGGAACTCCATCTCTCTATCTCTGTCTCTTTCTTTTAACACTGCTTACTACATTGCTACTGGATGAAAGTGATTGAGAGGTTTGGCAACTACAATCAGAAAAGTTCTTTATAAAGATAACCAATGGCTAGGGCACCTGGTGGCTCAGTCAGTTAAGGGTCTGCCTTTGGCTCAGATCATGATCGCAGGGTCCTGGGATTGAGCCCCACGTTGGGCTCTCTGCTCAGCAGGGAGTTTGTTTCTCCCTGTTCCTCTGTGCTCTCTCTCTCTCAAATAAATAAAACCTTAAAAAAAAAGATAACTGATGGCTTTATAAGTTAACTGCTTGTTTTTAACTACCCAGTCATTGAACTGAAATATCTTGGACTATTCAACCTGATTCCTTAGTTAAGCAGAGCCCATGTATTTCATGAACTTTGTGTCCATTTACATTAATTTTTTTATTTGGATGATTTGTAAATGAGTGAAAAACTAAGTTCTTGACCAAATTCCTAAAAAAATGACTAGCGACAATTTGTTTTAATTTGAAAAAGGATTGTGTATGAACCCTACTTCTACCATAGGAAGCATGGTAGAATTCTTATGAAATGTAACTGATGAAAATAAAGTCATAGTATCTTTCCTTCCCCAGCAGCCAGCGATAGAAGCCAGAGTTTTAGCCAAACATAAAAAAAACAGAAACATTCCTAATTTTATTTGCTGCTTTTTGGTGAAAAGATGATGGAGAGTGAAGGGAAAGAGGAACCTGAACATTAATCTTCTCCAAATAGACTCTGATATAAATGTCAGTCTGCATGTGGGGACAAGGTAGACCTTCCCAAGGTCAGATGGTGTAAGACTGTGCTTGGTTTCCTGTTTCTGTACTGTTCTAACCTTCTCAATCCTGGTTATTAACTTATTAATCACGCCCTCCCCCAAGTAGAGAATCTCATAGTATCTAATGATTTCTTGGCCAGTAGCTTAGACTTGCTAACTTTTTCTCTGTCTTGAGCTCTGATCCGTGGCTATAAATCTGTTATCTTTCAGTTTCAATCCTACTCATGCTAGCATGTGGCATGGTAAGCCTTCTTTGGGAAAGATACTAAAACTTAAAATATCTTTGGCTCTGACTTGTGTACCAACAACCATGTTCAAGAGTTCCTTTCCATATTATCTGCAAGTGTTCTGGAAATAAAACACCTTTTCTGCCCCAAACTCTCCTGTCTATGTGGTAAGTTTCTTTTCCCAGGGAGACCCTATCCAAGTATAAGAGCCTAGACTCAGATGTGAGTAAGCCTTCCCTTTTTGTACCCACTCCAGCCAACTTGTGTCACTATTGCTACCTTTAGCCCTATGCCAACTAGAAAGCCCTGGCAACATTTTCTTAAACACCAGCTGCTCACTCCTTGTTTTCTCATTTTCAAACTCTACAGTTCCTTTGAACAGTTCCAAATCACTCAAGTGTGCCAAAACCAATTTGGTCCTTCAGTGAATGTCAGGTTTTCTTGGTAAACATCAGTAACCACCTCTGGTTAGAGGCAATCCCCACCCTGCTACCTCTCTAGCAGATGTTAAGTCACCGTGAAAACACATCTTAAGCCAAAATCTGCCAAAAAGAAGACATTTATTAATAACCAGACATAATAACAGAACTTTTTAAGCTTAGTTAAGAAAGGTTTATTCTTTTGCCCTCAGGTTCACAGATGAGCGTCATCCATGAAAAAAACTCAGTCTGAGTGAGGTACAAGAGTATAAGGGCAGGATCTGCAGGCTGTGTAACTAGAAACAGTGGGAAAATGTTTCCTGGTGAAATGTCCTAGAGATGGAGTGTTGCACTCAGGCCATTGGTTGTTGTTGAGCGTGGTCTTCTCATACTTCAATCCTGCAAGGATCTTAAACTCCTCTTTACTTTTCACATATCCCCAAGAAAAAGTTATTTCCTATAGGTCTAATGTAAATTAATTAACCCAAAGGGGCTGATTGATAGTGAGACATTTCTTAAGCTAATTAAGTCTCTCTAGAATGTTGGTTAAATTTAATTTGTCCATACATATATGTCATAGTACTTATACTGAATTATTTAAAGTTAATTACATCCAGAAAATATAACAAGCGAACTAGCTGGTGGGATGGTGGTGGTGGGAGGATTCTTCAGTAATGTCCTGGATGTAATAAAGTCAATGGAATCTTGAAGTTTTTCAGCTTTATAGATCAGACACACTCCAGGTAGAAGTGGATAGTAGAATAATTATAGAGGGCATTTAAGGTCTTGTAACACTTGAGTCTATGATTCTCTAAAGTGAGTGTGCTGCTTTATCCATTAGGCTTTGTTATCCTTTTCTAAGATTATGCTATTTTATGGGCCAGACCCTTTTTCACTGTTAGATAAAACGCTAAGAAAAGACAAAGGAAGAAATTAAAGAAAAAAATAATAACAGAGCCAGGGGATGCACAGGGTTCAAGATGGTGATTTGAGGTCCCCAGGTGTCCAGGAAGAACAAAATAGTAACTGATTCTTTAAAGAGAGAGGATATTAAAGAGGGAGCCAAAGCAGGAGTCAGGTGTGAAATAATAAAGTAGGATCCTACTTACTAGAACCTAGTATTGTCTGGGAATTAATCTCAACCAAAGAACTCTATTACTTACCACAACTATAGGGACAGATCAGAATGGAACCCCAAGAAGTCTGACTTGAGGTCTGGTCATCAAATTCTGGTTCCAGGATATTCTTCATTGTTTAGCTGTAGTTATTTTCAGAGCCTAGGGTGGGATCCACCCTTGGGAACAGTTAAATGACCTACAAAGTTTTAAAGGAACAAAATAGCACCTTCTTGCTTTTTCCCCAATGTTTTCCTAGTGTTAAGAATAGTTAGGTCATTACACTAATGTTTTCATGTAGTCATTCAGTGTTCCTACTGATAATTTGAAGGAAATCTCTCACTCTCTCCTTAGCCACTTTCCTGTTTTATTTAGATATCCATAACTTCTACCAAATAATAGTAGAAAAGTCAAAGCCCAAGAGTTCACATTCATCTGTAGAAAGACCAACATATTGGACTTTGATTTTGAAAAGAATCAATTGCTTGACAGTTGGTGGGCAATGATAACTGAAGAAAGAATTCCATCTGCTCTTGTTTAATTTAACTTAGTTTTATCTCTGCTTTCAGATACTTTGATAAAACTTCAATCGGTGTGAATTGTTATTGTTTAGTTCATTACATTTTGTAAGTTAAATAGTAGAAATGTTTTAGGACAACCCTGTGACAAAAGACAAACTGCATTAGAACACCAGGAAATTCCTACATGGAGTGTAGGTGACAATGGACAGATGACATCAACATGAGTATTTATAGAATTATCAGGTAGGAAGATGTTTATCTGCACAAAACATATTTTTTCACCTGTCAGGCCAACTTGTTTCAGGATCTTATGACTGATGGCTGGTATAATCATGTAGAGTATCACTGTTCATTTGACCTAGTCATCCATCCATATATCCATTTATCCATTCTTTCAACAACTTTTTATTGAGAACTCATTACTGTGCTAACAGAGGGGACACAGAAATAAATCATTAGCTTCTGTCCTCAAAGAGTTCACATTCTACATCTACCTCGGGAGATGGGTGAACATATTTTGACAATATAGTGTGATGATTTGAGCAGAAGCTGATACAATGGGAGCACAGGGCAAGGGCATGCACTGATACAGAGGTTGTACCTTTTACTTTAGTTTTTGGTACAAACACATTCTTTCATCAAACTGTTTCTTGAAGAGGTGGTGAACCTGTTTTTGTTTTGTTTTGTTTTTAATTTTAAATAAGGCTGACCATAGTTGGCTTTACATTTTATAAATTGTATATACAAATATTTTTAATTCTGCTTTTGGAAAAACAAAGGTAACTATTTAATTCTCTTAGTCATTTTTTGGATACTAATTGAAGTATTTTCCCACAGGAGCTAGAAAGGAGACTTCCAAATAGTAATTGTTGAAGGAACGTGTAAAAGAATCACCTTGTCATGCAGCTTAACGTAAAACTCTGTTACTTAGTTCAGAGATTGGTAAGCTTTTTGTCTTAAAGGATCAGAAAGAAATGTTTTGGGCTTTGTGGGCCACATGGACTCTGTTGCAACTATTCGGTTCTGTCTGTAGCACAGAGGAGCGGAATACATAAATGAATGTGCATGGCTATGACCCAATAAACTTTCATATACAAAAGCAGGTGGCAGAACAGATTTTGCAACAGCTATTTACTGACTCCTGAGTCTTAATTGACTAGTTCGGATCATGTTATAAATATATGTATATACAAATCTGCAAAAATTCAGTTAGTTACATATTTATGCTAGGTAAAATACATTTCTCTGAACATATACTTAGATTGATAAGGATAAAGAACAGATGAAGAGTTCATTTAACTCAAGAGCTTAGGATTTAGTAAAAATTGGTGCAAAAAGATAATTATCATTTGTAATAAAATTCCTAGGGAAATTAGATAAGGAGAATTTTTATAAAATAAGAATATATAAGTAATAAAAGTCATCTTACAGTTCATCTACTACAACTCCTTCATGACAAAGATCTTACTGAATACTTGTTGAAGTTGAATCTACATGGTGCACATGGGGCTGCTAATTAGTCGTACAATCTGGCTAAATAAGGATAGATCACCCTATTATAAGCAGAGAATACTAAGGCAAGATTTATTGGAATGCTCAATTCTTGAACACTGGAAAACACATGTATTTTGTCTTATCCTTTGAAGTCAAGAATCCATTGACCTCCATTGTTACCACATGGTTATCTTTCTTGTCATTTCCTTTTTCTGGTCTACTTTGACTGAATTACCTCCCACCCACCTGGTATCAGCAAAGTGTGTCCTCTTCTCATTTCTCATGACAGGGTATTCAGCCAGTAGTTCTCCACAGACTCTATGAATGTGGCAACAATCCAAATTACTGAAGAGTAGTATTTATTTTTAGGGGTATGAGATGCTAGTTTTGAAAATGACATTATACATCTAATCCAGTGTTTTTTATGTGGTCATTTATTCCTTCATTTTGCCCCCAACAACTACTTATTACGTGCTTACTCTAAGACAGACAGGATACTAATTGCAGGGGATCAATGTTAAGTAAAAATAAGCATTGTCTCTGAACTCCTGGAATATATAGCACAGTTGGGTAACAGATCTTTATCAAATAGTCACACATACTGATTTAAAAAAAAAAAACAAAACCTGAGACAAATTCTCAAGGACAATGCCCATTTAATAAAGAAATCTAATAGAGACTGGTGGGTAGAGGCTATGTCAGGGAGGCTTATTGAGGGAGTGCTTCCTAATTTTTTATATGAAGGCTGAACAGGTGTGTAGAGGGGGTAGGAGCTTTCCAGCAGAGAGAATATGTGCTACAATGCCTTATGGCAGGAGGAGAAATAACAGTAGGAAGCCAGGCACATTCCAGGAATTGAAAGGCTGCTGTTCATGGAGCAAGGGAAACAGCGGTTCAAGGCCAGGCAGGAGTCAAGGCATCCATGACAACTTTCATGATAAGGCTCTTGGTCTTAACCTTATGAGAAACAGGGAATATTTGAAGGATTTTAAGTTATGCAGTGACATGAACAGATCTGTATTTTGGAAAGATCACTCAGACCACTGCATGGAGGCCAGGATAGAAAGGTCAAAATGACGAACAGATGAGCTACAGTGAATAACATTTATGAACTCTTTGACACACCCTTGCATTAATGTATTCATTTATTCATTTATTTATTCACTCATTTATTCTTCCTTCAATTAACACTTACTGAGCACTTACAATATGAGAAGCCTGGTAAGGGTAAAAAGAGAGACAGATCATAGTTTCTGGTCCCTTGAGAGCTTATTAAAAACGTATATATTTGTCTTCTCACAATTTGAATGTTAAATTGTTGCAAGAGTTGGTATTTGAATGACGTTGACTGACTAGCTAAAAGCAGTTTGAACCTAGAAATTTTTGCTCCAGTGACTTGTATAATGACAACAACACAATTTGTATTAAAATCCATGACTAACTGGCCTTTTCTACCTTGTTGAAAATCTCTGAAAATGGCTTTAAAATTTTCACGCTCTATATTTAGGTCAGAGTCAATTCCTTTTATTTTTCTTTATGTTGTAGACATAGGGAGATAAATCCCTAACATGAATTTCTCTTCAGAATCAGTTTTCTCACCCATCTCTCTTCAACCTCAGCCTCTAGTGCTTGTTAGGTCTCTTTTCTCACCTCTTCTCTTTTTATCATTTTTCCATCTTATTTCTGGGACCTATTGGATGTTTTGGCAATGGGAGTTCCTGTTGGAATTCAACGAATATCATCCCGTCCACCCCAACCCCCCCATTACCGCTATTTTCAATGTCTGGCCTCAATGGGGAAGGATGAAGTAGAGATTCAGAACTGTTTGTCAAAAATAACCTCAGACATTGTCTCAATCCCTCTGGACGCTTAGGTGCAGAAAGAAAGCGAAGGGCCATTAAGAGATGGACACAAAACACAGATATTACCAAAGATCAATTCGTTCAGACTTAGGCAAGCAAATATTTATATGCTGCCATTTCAAGATCTTTAAGAAAATCTTCCCTGTCAGAAAATATTTTCTGTGCCACTCCATCATTCTAGAGTTGGTATTAAAAAAAAAAAAAGCACACACACACAAAACAAAACTTCCTTTTCATCCTTCAGAAGTCAAAGTCAAAATAGATCAAGTTATTTTGTCATTAAATACCACCCCAAATTTTAGAGACCTAAAACAAATATTTATTTCTAGCTCATGCTATATGTTCAGTACAAGTCAGATGGGAGCTCCGGTCTTTGTTGTCCTCACTCAAGGTGCCACTGAGTGATCACCAGCTGCAGTTCTCACTGACCACAAGCAGACAGTGGGGAAAGACGCAGCACAGTGAGCCTGACACTGGAGCATTCAGAAATGGCCATGTAGAAATGGCCCCTGTTTCTTTTGTTCACCTCTCATTGATCAGAGCAAGTTTCATTGTCATCTGTAATTTCAAGGAGAGTAAGGAAATTCAATCTGTTCCCACACCTAGGCTGGAAACTGGCAATATTTGCTGGATGGCACTAATATCTGTCACTAACTCTCTTGGAAAATGTCTGTCTTCAAAAAAGACCAAAAACCAAAAAGCTATAAAACAGCCTTGAAGGATAATTTGGTATCACCTAACTCATAATATAAAGAGTTCCCTTATTTCTTGTTTCCAACTGAGTACCTTAAGGATACTGGATACCTGGAAGTCACACACAGAAGAAAAAGGAGTAACTTGTAACCATATTTTAATCTAGGGTATGACTAGCAAGATACCCAGAAGCTTCAGTGTGGATTACTGGCTTTGGCTCTCTGCATATTACAGATGTGGATCTCTTTTAAAGAGAAGATTCAATGTGTAGCAATTTCCTTGTTGCAGGCAAACCAGTAGCCAATTCAAAGAAGAAAGTCATTTGACTTTTCTATTCAGTTCATATAATGAATCAATAAAATACACTCGAGTGGATTTGACAGCATGACTTATACAGAGACCTACACACAGAAACCGAGGCAGGGATGCCCAGGGCTTTGCAGTGCTAGCACTCACATTTCTATGCCTAAATAGACTCTTTCTTTTCCATGTCTGCTCTTCTAAAACACCTTCGTCCATGTGACAAAAGACAAGTGTACAGACAAATGCAGACTTATGCTGTTTATGAATATTACTGAGAAAGAGAGAAGGAAAAGGGAACAATAGAGAACTAATAAAAGGTGGAAATGCAGGCCAAGCTGGAATAAAAAGGAGGGCATGGTATACTAAAAAGAGGTCGGGAAAGAGAGAGAGAGGCAGAGAGAGAGAGAGAGAGAGAATGAGGGAAACAATGTCTTCCTGAAAAAAAAAAAAGACACCATAAGAGAATGTGGGTATTTGTGGAGGGTTCTGACTAATCGTTGTGCAAAGGTGGGAACATGAATGTTAGTAGGAAAGAGTAGATGGGAACATATGGAAAAAGATGAGTCAAAAGATTCAATACGTTTAGTGGCAAGGAGTACAACTCATCTCATCTACTAAATGTCAAGGCAGTGAACTAACAGCTTTCGGATACTTCAGTAATATCAGCAAACACTGTGTGGTATTGTCTATGATCCAGGTGTCATCCTGTGCACAAATACCAACTTACAGAGTATTCACAAAGATCATGTGAGTAGAGTCACAGTTACCGTTCCTCTACAAGTGAGACAACAAGGCTTAGCAAAGCTGAAGAATTAATCTAAAGTTGCATAGTGAATAAGTAGTACAGCCAGGATTTGAACAGTACCAGAGTCTGAGTGCTTATTCTGACTGCTATTTTCTATTGTATCTCATTTCCTTGGAAGAAAGAAAGTACTGTGGTTCTCTTCATGTACCTATGAAGGCCCAGATGCTCATGTATTCTCTCATTTAGTCATCAGGTTGTTCATTCATTAATTGATTCTTTCTTTCATTCATTCCTCAAGAATTTATTGAGATTATATATGCCTGGTTCTGTGCTAGACACTTGGCAGAAAAAGATGATTAAGATGAGGCTCATTGTTTTTAAAGGGTTCACAGGCTAATAGGGTAAGATAGAAACGTTAGTAAATAAATTCAATTGGATAGTCTTTAGGCTTCATGTTACTTGCCTGTGCTATGTTCAGCAGGATTAAAAAAGATGGTGTGAACAATTTTATCTGGAAGGGTAAGAAATCGTCTATAGGCCTGAGGTTTGAAGTGTTGCCAGGTAGACAGAATGAAAGTGGCATTCCAGTTGAAGGGGACAATGAGAACCAAAAGTGTAGAGGCCTGAAATATTTGGTTGTTGAGAGAAACATAAGCAATTTCATTTGTAGGAAGCAAAGAGGACAGGACAATGTTGAAACATTACTGCTGATAATGGAGGGTTATGTGTGTACATGCATATGCACATGTGTGACAACATGTGTGTGGAAACAGGGGTGGCTCAGTCGGTTAAGCCTCTGACTCTTGATTTCGGCTCAGGTCATGATCTCAGGGTTGTGAGATGGAGCCTTGCGTTGGGCTCCACACAGGACGTGGAGCCTGCTCAAGATTCTCTCTCTCTCCCTCTGCCCCTCCCTGCTCCTCTGTCCCTCTCTAAAAAACAAACGAAAAACAAAACAAAATAAAGCAAAACAACTTGTATGTGGAAAGAGCAGAGTGGAGGCTGGAGATATAAACAGTGGTCAGCAGTGATATACAAAAGAGTTCACACCCTATACTTTTGTCAAGAAAGGATTTTAGATGACCGAATGACACTATCCAATTGGTTTTGGGAGACACGTGTTGGCTCTGTGGAAAAACTGAAGAAAGCAGAGATTGGAGGCAGAGAAACTAGTTAGTAGGCTCCTGCTTTTTGGTAATGCAGTCGTCCAAGTGAGGACAGAGCTAAAGCCATGGAACTGGTAATGGAGAGGATGGATCAGAGACAACGATAGATAGCAGACATTTTCTCGGCAACAGCAAATGTGTGGTGGTGGTGGTGGTGTATGCGTGTGTGTTGAGAAAAAGAGTCTAGAATGACTCCAAGTTTTCAGGATTTGGGTGGGGGTGATGGTGGTAAGATAGAGAACATTAGAGGAGACAATTTCTGAGGAAAAAAAAAAGTCTACTGGGGATACACAGTGAGCTGTTAGAGATCTTAGAGACTTTCCAGGAGATATTATAGCCAAGACTGCCCAAGGTCATGCCATTTTTAACTCTGGTACCAAAGCTCCCAATTTGTATTCCAAAGCACTTAACTCTACGAAGAAATCAGCAATTATTTATTGTACGTCTCTGAGCAAGTTCCTTTGGCAAATACAAAGAGGTCTCTAGCAAGCAGAAATGATCTACATATTATTATTTAAAATAATTTGATATCCATAATTAATTTGCCATGGCATTATTCACTTTTTCTTAGAAATAATTGGTTTCTATTTTCCCTTTCATGTCTCTTTGACCATGAAATACTCATAGCCTGATTGTATTTTTCATTTATTTCTTCACAATACATATACTCTCTCTTCTTCTCAAGATGGAACAGTTTTGATGCTAAAAATAATGATATTGAAATATTTCTTCATTTGGGACCAATCTTAGCCCACTTGAAATGTATGTAAATGGGCCCAAATTAGGTCCTGGATTCCCTCTATTCTCTGATTTTGTTGTTATTGGCTGCCTCAGCATAATTTTACCTGTTATTATTCGGAAGGTATCCATATAAACTAGAAATTTGTTCATTCTGGACATAAACTTTTCCTGGTCCTGGGAGTTCTTAGGTGGCTTTTTTTGTGCCATAGAAAGTCCTTAATTATGTTCATAATAATAATCTATTTATTAAGTGTTATATGGGAACAATTCGCTTTATAAATTGTTAATTAAACGTAAAACTCCCTGTGTTGCATTCTTTTTTTTTTTTTTTTTAAGATTTTATTTATTTATTTATTTGATAGAGAGGCAGCAAGAGAGGGAACACAAGCAGGGGCAGTGGGAGAGAGAGAAGCAGGCTTCCTGCAGAGCAGGGAGCCGATGTGGGGCTCGATGTGGGGCTCAATGTGGGGCTGATGTGGGGCTGATGTGGGGCTCGATCCCAGAATGCCGGGATCATGACCTGAGCCGAAGGCAGACGCTTAATGACTGAGCCACCCAGGCACCCCTGAATTCTTTTTCTTAAGCTGTGTGTTACTCCTTAGTCAAGATAGTATTGTTCTGGAAACATTTAAAAGTTTTTAGAGTATATGTATAAGCCTTGGCCGTTAATTTGTTTGCAATTAATAGCATATGTTACTTCATGCTTTCTGAGGGTAGAGACCATGTCTTAATCATTGTTATATCCAGAGTGGTACCTAAAGAGTGTCTTGTAAATTGCAGACACTCAGTAAGACTTGTTGAATGAATATATGGCTGTTATTCACAGATTTACACTACCTTCATAACACTAACACATTAACAGTTAAATATCTCATCCAAAGCTTCAATGGTGAGACTGCACATAAGAAGTTAGAAGTTTGGCTGCCATGGAGTAACATAGAGGCAATATAGTATAGTAATTAAGCGTGGAGACTATGGAGCCATATTGCTGGGCTCTACTCCTGGCTCTACCAGTAGGAGACCTTGAGCCAGATTAAGCTTTCTGTGCCTCAAATTTCTCACTAGTGAAATGGGAATAATAAAAATCTAATCTTTACTTGTGAAGGTCAAGTAAATTAATACGTGCAAAATATTTGGAATGGGATCTATTTTCTTATACAAGTGAGGACATTACAGGTTTATTTTTATTATTTCCATTACTATGATTATTATTTACAAATCACGCCTACCAGGCAAAAGCTGCCAGTCATGTAGCATCAAGAAATGCAGAGTATATTTTTGTTTTGCATTACTAGAATATTATCTTTGTTTTAGGAAGTAGTTCAATACCTTGAAAATAAATTTTATCTATAATTTTATGAAAAGAAGGCAAAAGGATTTCCTTACAAATTACTCTTTATAAGTATTTGATGTAAGTAGTCTTCAAAATCTCAGAAACCACCAGGATATCCTGAATGCATGATATATTTGATTTGCAAGTTAGATAAGGATTTGCAAAATTACTTTATAAACAGACTCACTCTGTTTGAAGAAGGTAATATGCATAGTTCATCCAAGCTAGTGTACATGATATATTTAGTTCTAATGAAATGTGACCTAAATACATTAATGTAACAGAGTAGTTTTGGAATTATTTGTTTATAAGGCTAGTTACTCCCACTTTCCAGCTGTTTCTTCTTTCAAAAGCTTTGAGCCTAGCGGGCATATTAGAACCATCCATCTAAATTCAACTCCCAGGAAAAATGGAGCTTAACCAGTCCATGGTTTTGACCAAATGGGTACTTGTTCTAGTTTTTGTTTGTTGGCTTGTTTTGTTTTTAATGATAATGTAGTGAATATATGAGAACAGACTTGCACTCCAAGAAACTTTGAAATTAGTAAAGCATTCTGGGGAAAAGTATAAAATAATATTTAATTCTGTGAAAACAGGAAATTGTATTTTTTAGTTCTTAATTTTTCACAAATTTATGTTCTCGTTCGAATGGATGACTCAGATGGGATGGTGCAGTTAAAGTGTATATAAGTTTATTATATAGAATACATGCTGATATTTTAAAATTTGTAAATACAGTGAAAGGCTATTTTTGTTGAATTCTTGTACTTCTCTTCAAAGTAAATAAAAATCACTATGATTAAATTATGTTAGTGAGGCTAAATGCATTTTGTAGAGATATATTATATAAATGTTATCCTCATTAAAATCCTTATGCCTATTTTTATTAGTTCAGATATCTGTCTTTCTACAGATAAATGTCTGTATATCTGTATGCATGCATGTGTGCATATAATATATATAATGTATGTATATATTATATATAATATACACATATTACCGTATAGAACGTTAAGATTTATGAGGTCTCCTAAGGCATATAGAGTAGTAGTTCCCTGGAACAGTAGTGATAAGTCTATATGGCTGGGCCCTAAAAAAGGAAGTTCTCCAAAACATCTGTTCCAAAAAAAAAAAACCAAAACAGTCTTATAATGAATTTTAAAAATGTGTGATATTGTAAGGTATCTATCAGGAAAGAAAAGTCAGACAAAGCCAAGATCTCCCCAATTCCTTGTCTTTCTTTTATTCTTGTTCTTCATATGGAAAATATCCTTAGAGACTAGGGTGTTAAGGATAAGGAATTTATAAGAAGTGACCCCCCCCACCTCCCAATCCCATTTGTGGGAGAGTAATCCAAACAAATTCAAACAGAAGGTTTTGCACTGCCCTAGCCTGGGCAGAAACAAATTTAGATTTACTGGCAACCAATTAGTTGTCAATTCTTCTACAGGATTGGTTGCCTTAGGACATGCTCCAAAAGGAGTGGGTAGGAAGAGTTTAGTCACGACCTACCCAGGCTGGCTCTCAAATCACAGGCAGTGCACCCTGCTCCATCACAGAGAGAGAAGAAAGAAATCAGACTGGATTTGTCAGATATTTATGGAAGCTGGATGATCCTCGAAGATATTTGGCTGGACTAGCAACATAATGAAATATCAGTATAGATACAGCATTAAAAGTAAAGGTCCACTGCCTGCAATAAGTTTTTCTGATTTCCATTTCCTTTAATGTGCTTTGAAGTCAAATCACAGCTACCCAACTTCAATAACATTGCAAAACATTTTGTGGGGAAGAACTAAAAAGTATGGTTTATAATGAATTATTGGAATCTAGTTTTTATTGAAGTCTGTCTCAACTAAGTGCATACCCAAACCTATAGACTGTTTGAACATAATAGTTAAAAAAAATGGTGAAAATCATCCAAATAGCTCGAACTTTGTGAAATTCCAGGTAAATCGGCCATGTGACAATGAGATTACAAATTTATTAAGGGTGCTAATGGGAAAGCCTAATTTTTTTTAGAACAAATCATTCAAATAGATACAAATTTTGAGGTAAAACAAACAAACCTAAAATCTATAATTCAGCGTTAGAATCCAGAAAAAAAACAATGTAAATATGAAAATAATCTATGAAAATAATCTATGAGGGTATTTACAAAAATTGTGACATTCATAAAAGAGAAATTTGTGGAGCATAAAGTTAAGGTTGGGAAGAAACCATGAGCTGTTCAACTTCCATGATCAAAATATAAACAATTTAGTAGTAATATAAATGGCACTGATAGAGATCTTAATGAAGATTGACTCACAGAAACGGAAAATAGGAAATTACAGTAGGAAGTAAAGTGTTCACACCAAGTAGAAGATGTTTAGATTCCCTAGCTGCAAGGTTTTAAATGGCATGCTTTTTATCTTTGTGAATTTCAATTAGACTCTGCAATGGGCAAGTCAGGAAGGGAATATTAATGATGGAGGAGAAGGCTGGGTGGTGTTCCATTCTTCACAGAGCCAGCTAAATAGGAGAGCAAATGTTTGTTTAGGTTGTAGCATATTAAATGCTCATTCAAAAAGTGGTGATTAATAGGCTAAAAAGAACAGCTAGAAATATTTACAATGTAAAGGTTTTACTCCCCTCACATAATCTTCAAAGCAAAGCTAAAATTTACTGTAGATTAGCAGTGTCTGTTGTTATGAAAACTGCACCATCTAGGAAAAACATCTGAATTTTTGGTTCATAACTAA
The DNA here is from genome assembly GCF_002007445.2 of Ailuropoda melanoleuca. Taxonomy (NCBI): domain Eukaryota; kingdom Metazoa; phylum Chordata; class Mammalia; order Carnivora; family Ursidae; genus Ailuropoda; species Ailuropoda melanoleuca. The sequence continues at coordinate 73,056,823 of NC_048228.1, forward strand.
CGAAATTGAAGTGTTTGGCACATATTGACTCTGAATGTAATATGAGAAAAACATATCAGCATACTTATCTTTTTCCCCCTTTTAAAGTGTCTATAACAACTTCTTGAAGAGATAAACACCTGCTCTGCTTTGGCTTGGTAGGATGTGCATAACATTCTGTCTTCTGTGCAGTACAAAAAGAAAAATGTCTTTCTCTTCTTTTTTTTTTTTTCTGTTCAGGTTGGACGTTCGGATTTTATCTTCTCAGATAAAATAGAAGAGAAATGAGACAGATCAAATACAATACTGAAAGTGTACTATGGGAGTGGAATTACAACAGGTCCCTTTACCAGCAAAAACCCTACAGGGGGAAAACCTAAAACCCTGCGAGACTACATCTCCTCTCCGCCCCGCCCCCCGTACCCCCGCCCCAAGAATTGCGGAGATAGTAGAAGCACAGCTTGTACCTTTGTGCTGGGGTGGGGTGGGTGCGGGGGTGCGGGATGTAAACTTTTTTAGAGCTTTGTTGATTGAGTTTGATCACGTAGGGAGGACGCCCGTTAAAAGACCTTGGGGAAAAGAATTTCCCAGAGGGAGCGGGAGGTTTCCCAAGGTGCATAATCTGCAAATGGACTTCGCTGACCCGTTGGAGGGAAGTCTCCAGCCCTCAGAGCTCTGAGGGGAAATTGGTCCTGATTGCAGAAGTGTGAAGGAATGAGTGGTATATCAAGAGGGCTCAGGAAATCAAAGAAACTTCCTGCTGTCTGATTCCACGCAACATGCGTTGAACTTGATCCTGCGTGGATGCGCTGATGACTAAGTCGAGGCTGATTAGAGTCCCCTCGCCCTCCAGCGGGAGTGGTACCTCTTTACCTCTCCTCGGCAGCCACGTCGCTCCAGAGCCAGGGGATGTTGGGGGGCGGGCGGCCGGGCGAAGCCTCGGGGATCTAGGGCCGCACATTCACACTGCGTTCCCGACTCCGCACCAACACCCACCGGCAGCCCCCCCGCCCCCAGGAACCTCGGGGGCTCGGGGGAGCCCCGGCGGGCTGCGGCCGGGAGCAGTCCGGGGCGGCGCGTGGGCTCCGCTCCTCCGGCGGGGCGTGGGGCGCGGGGAGCAGCGCTCGGGGCGCACCGGGGAGCTTGCCGCCGCCCCGGGCTGTGCCGCTGCAGGTGCCCCGGAGGGAGGCGGGCGGTTACCCTGGATCCGGGCGGGGGTGGGGGTCCCTGCGTTCCCGGGAACCTCGTTAGCCCTCCTCCAGGGCCTGGCTCCTCCTCCTCCAGGCGTGGGGCTCGTGCCCGCCACAGCCTGCGCGCACCGCGCCGCGCTCGCGTCCCCCCCACCCCGCCCGCTCCTGCCAAAGCTTCCCCTCCTCCTCTTCCTCCTCCTCCGCCCATCACCGCCACTACGGACGCCTTTGCCTCCATCTACTCCTCGCACCGTGGCCGCCGCTCTCCGCGCTCCCCTCCGGCTTCCACCAGCCCATCGCTCCCCGCTCGCTCGGCTGCTGCAGTCGCGCGCTCTCTCTCTCTCTCTCTCACTCGCGCTCTCTCTCGCTCTCCCTCAAGTTTCCTATCTCCTCAGATCAGGGCAAAGGGAAGAAAACACCCGATTCTGCTTGCTGTTTCAGGTAAGGTCGCACACGTCGGTCCCAGCAGGGACCCCTTCCCATTTGCCTTTGCCTCCGGTGCATGCCTTGTCTCCCCCACCCCACTCTCCTATGCTCCCTGAAACCCAGGAGGTTCAGGTCGCCTCCTCCTCCCCAGCACATTTAAAAAAATAATTTCGATACTCATCAGCAGAAGCGTATCTGCAACTACAATAAGATCCGAGACGCCCGCCCTCCTGCCCGGCAGGCGGCACGTTAGCCTGGCTCTTTTATAGTCTTCAACTTTGCACACTGTGATTGCCGCTGCCTGCCTGCCGCGGCTGGATCCGGGAGCCTCGCGCTCCGGCTCGGATTGTGGTCCTCGGCTCCGGAACAGCTGTCAAACGCGTCGTTTCGCAGCAGTTGATCCGAACCCGGCTGCCTCCAAGACGTGGTCTTGGGCAAACTGCACGGGCAGGGAGGGAGGTTCTTTTCTTTTCTATTATTTTAGAGGGAGTGAAGAAGTGAAGACGTGAGGACTGTAATGAAAAGAATAATCGAAAAAGTGGGCTGGCCGCCCCTTGCTTTTCCCGCTGGGGTTGCGGGGGTGGCCTCGGTTGAGGAGGTTGTGGCACCAAGTACCCGTCTCTCCTCCCCCTTTTCACTCTCCCCTCCGACCCATTCTCTTCTTGAGTCCCCTGTGTTATTATTAAGTGTGTGTGAGCACAAAACAGTTTGCTGACGATGGGGCTGGGGGAAGTTCTTGGCAGAGCAAAGTCTGATTATTTGGTCATCTTGCTGTCAAGAGAAAAAAAGAAAGACAAGACAAGACAACCCCCCGCACCCCCCACCCCCACCCCCCATCATCGCACCCTACACCCGCTCCGTTGGAATAATTCTGTAGCTTTAACTCCAATTCTCAATTGGATTGACATTCTTTGGGGCTATTTGGATGGTGGTACTGAATGTAATTTTAAGTGTATTTTATTTTTCTTCCATGGCTTTACAAAGAGCGGCAATGAAGACGAAATTAAACACCTACAACATGCAGTTGCTGTTTCTTGTTTTCTTGGTGTGGGACCCAGCCAGGTGAGACATTTATTTATTGTATTTGACTTTTTAAATTCAGGGTAACGGTGTGTTTCTTGAATGCTATCAATGCTGAGGTGGCCTTTGACAAGCTGAAGTATTTTGAAGAGTCCACTCGAATGAAAAAAAGGTTGTATCAGGAAATTGAACTATGAAGTGGCAGAGGCTATAAAAAGTTCACTGCTTCTTGTTTTTAGTGATAAAGAACAAAAGTGATCAGAAACATTTTCTTGAAAAAAAAAAAAGAAAGAAAGAAAAGAAAATCTCCAGAGAAAAGACTTATCTTTTGAATGGCATATTCTTGCAAGGAATGGAAGTGGTTAAGTTATATGTGTTTATAACACCAAGATTCAGTAAAATAGCCAACAGTTTTTCTTTAAGCCAAACAGAAAAGCACAAGCTAAAATGATTTGATTAACTTTTTTCCCCTTCCTTCTTTTTTTTCTTCTTTCTTCCTTTCATCTTCCCTTTTTTAATGGTCTAGGCTCTTTTCAGTCAACGTAGAAAACCCAAAGGATGTGTGAGCCTTTAACCTCTAGGTGGAGATAGTACACAACTTCACAATCACAAACAATAAAACAAAAGCTTGATTTATTAATCTACTTTTCATATTATTGATTTAGAGATCTTTTATTCCTAAAATGGTTACTGTCATAAACAGTACTTATTTTAAACATGTAACTAATTTTGTTTTGCCTATGTTCTACAAACAGGAAATTGATTTTTATTGCTTTCAGTAACATCTTAATGGCAGTCTTTTCTGATTTTTATTTTAATTTATTGTCTAAATTTAGGATATGGTTTTCAAAATATTAGAGGACTTGAAATATAAGAGTTATAAGAATGTTCATGTAACCATTCCTTTGAAAAATAATGTCTTTATTATACTTTTATTGCCTTTTTAATTTTTCATTTTCCTGTCCAAGTAATTGTCAAAGTATGAAAATACTTTCTAGAATTGAGAAGAAATCTCTTTATAAGGCTTATTTTTAATTGGAAAATAGCTCCTTATTTAACATCTTAATATTGAATTTAGAAAAAAATATGACATGTGATCAAATAACACTTTTCAGTGAAAACCTCTATGTGGAACTTTATGATTATTGTAGTGATTGGTTTTAAAATTAGCTTAAGGTAATATAGAAACTTTTGATGATGGAATTTTGATGAACTAATTTCCTTACATAATTTTTAAATGTTTACCTTTGTATCAGTGTTTTAATATTTTCTCTGCCCTCAAGACAATATTTGTTTGAAGTTGGTTGCCAATTTTTTAATGTATCGTGACTATTTTTAGTTACTAGCTGTGTAATCATTTAAATGCAAATGGACTCTATCAATGATATTTTATACAATACACCTTGGTCAGAATGCAGTCACATATAATCTTTGATTTTAAAGGAGTGAACACACCACGGTCAATTAGTAATCATTGAAGATCCTCAGCACTTAACCATATTTCCCTCTACTAGTTTTCTGTTCTATATTTGACCAGTAATGCTCATGCCAGTATTTTATTCTATTATATAAATGATTCTTTTTTGGGGCCAGTAATTTAAATCTCTGAATCATTCTAGGGGAAAAAAAATGGCAGTGAAAAGGGACATTCTGTTTTATGCATCCAGTTGCTGCTGCACCAAATTGCTGGATGTCACAAAATCAGGTCTCTGGCTTTCTGATGGAGAAATAATGGAGAAAATCACTGTTTCTAACCCTTTTCTGGTGATATTTTAAGACCATTTGTTCTTTCCACAAATTTATCACACACACACACACAAAAGTGGCGAGGCATTTTAATCTTCAGGCAACCCCTATTGCTCTCCTCTGAGACCAGTCAGGAGGGGTACTCTTCCAAGGCTGTGTGCAGCCCTGTGTGTGTTCCTGTTCCTTTCAGAGCCCACCTCCACCGCCTGGCTACAGTGGAGCCTGGAATACAGCCAGTGGAGTTTCCCTGATGTCTATATTGCACTTGGCCATTGGGTGGAGGTATACCCAAAGTAAGGAAATAATCTTGGTTTAAAAGAGAAAAATGACATAAAGGGGGAAAAAAAGGCATTTATGAGGAAGATAGAGACATTTTCTGCCTCCAGGGAGACGATTTATTTTCCAATTAATATTCAGAGCACTGAAGTATTATTTCAGGAGTCGTTTTGGTTATTGTACCTTTCTTAATGCAGAATAACATTACTAATAGTGTCTGCATGTGATCATCTACAGTCATAATAGATTCTAGGGGATGGCTTTTAGAAAAAATGAATATTCCACACTGAATGCTAAGTGGTAGAAACCTGAAATAATTTTGACATCAAACTTTCTGATAATCTAGTATTTAGTGTCTATTTTCAACAACATGTTTATCTCCTCCACAGATATGCTGGTATTTATAGAAGTGATAAAAGGAGAAAATGGGTGGCCCTAATAGCTTCGAGAGGCTTAGAATTCAAACCAAGGAAGAAGAGCATGCTGGCACTTGTACAACACACATATGTATATGCGTGTATGTATATATATACATGTGTATATATATATATATATATCATCTTGTAAAATTGTCTGTTTAGGTTGGTGCTGGCTAACATCCAAGAAGATGAGGCTAAAAATAACATTACCATCTTTACAAGAATTCTAGACAGACTTCTGGATGGTTACGATAATCGGCTTAGACCAGGACTGGGAGGTAAAAGTAGTTTTCCTTTTTTTAAACTCTCATGAAATAATGCTTTTAAAAGTTATGAGTAATATTAATATTCTAATACATTTTATATATGAATGCATGTATTAAAAAACATAAATAATAGAACGTAAGGTATATAAAATAAATATTCCTTTTACGCACGCACAACGTACTTAACATAATTTTTAAGAATGCCTAAAGTCATACGGAGCCTAGACTTCCTGCATGAAGAGTTCTTAAGTTAGTTTATTTATAATTTTTCAAACTTAAAGTATATTACAATGAAACATTACTGGGCAGCTATGCTTGTGTAGTATCTTCACATTTTACAGATGCCTATTTTCACAGCAGTATAGATACGGAGAATTGAGACACATTAAAAAAAGTATCTGGGTTGTATTTCAACAAATACACAGTTTAGGATCCTATGATGCTATTTCTTTACACATACATATGATGTTTCTAAAATGCAGCACTGGTTTGGCGTTCTTGAAACTTTCAAAGACATTTTAGCTATATATTAGCTCTAGGCCTAAATTTACTGGACTGTGGCATAGCTTGATTTCAAATTTAAATATTAATTTTCAGCTCAGAAAAACAAATCTGTTTTTATCCATAAAGATAAAGGAAATTAGGCTTGGCCAAATGTTAATTTTTAAAATATGTATAATTTTAATTATCCTCTAATTATCCTTAGCTAGGTGATACCAAGGAAATAAAGTGAAGGTAAAGTAGATGAAGGTGTGTAATTCCTAAAGGATTCTGAATCAAAATGTTGTTACTCATTAATTATAACATGACATATATATTTCCATACATACATTTATCACATGTATGTTATACTTATTTGGATGTTTGGTTTAACCAGTGATTAAAAATTAAGAAAAAATAGTTGAACAGTTGATACTAATCAAAGATTTAAATAATTAGCCAGGTTATTACTGGCAACTTTGTAATATGAAATTGCTTACAAAGATGTGTATTGACTAAATGCCTAGATATTTATGTAAATACTTTCTTTGAAAAATGTAGGTGGTGGTTAATTCTATGTATATTTCCCAGTGTATGGTTTGGAGTGTCCAGGACTCAGAAAAAGTCAGAAAAGACCCAACTTGTTAAATAATATGCCATTTAATGCTGTTAGCTTTTACTGGAATCCCTGAGAGGTATCTCTCACTTTAAGATAAGTACAAGGGGGAATAATATTAAAAAATATGGCCCATTGTATCGTTCAGAGCAAAGTCCATTGCTTAATATACACTTAGTTTTCTAAAAGGAAAAACTAAAAAGAAAATAATATTTCTTCAGTAATTAATATTTCTATTGAGCTTGTATATAAGGAACCACTCTCTGATTCCTGATGTGACAATGAGCTATTGCCAAACTCACACCGTAGAAGTGTGCCTAGCATAAATCTGTCATAATTCGTGATAGTAGTTTAAGAGGTAGATTGCACTAAGGCAGATACTTTTCCTAAGTCATAGATTTTATTTTTTAAAATAAATAATGTGCTGTCAAAAATCTTAATATTTGAGCTAGACTTTGGGTTTTGTGCCTGTGAGTCTTTAGGGCAAGTATCTATGCTGTCGGTGTGTGCTTGGGGAGTAGAAATTACCTGTTTCAGGATGTGGGTCTTGCCATTTAGCTCTTCCTATTTCTTTTGTAATATCTCTTACATTCTTTTTTACTTGCATTGTCACTGCTCAGATATGTATCCTTGTCACTTTATTTGGGTTAAGTGACTCTTCTTGACAGGTGTCTTCTTCCCCAGTCCTTTTCTGATATTGTACGTACGCCGATATTTCCCAGTCGGATGAGTTTTCTTTTATTCTTACAATGCTTTCCACATACCCCTCACTTTTCTTGATCATAGAACTTCAGTGGCTCCCCTTTGCCTTCGGCAGGTGGCAGGAGTAGAAGAAGGTGGTAGAAGGAATATAGGTCTGGGAGGTAGATAGATCTAGGTGGAATTTCAGTTCCATCCACACACGAAGCTGTGTCTTGGCCAGATAATCTCTTTCCTTTCGTTTACAATGGTCGTGATATATCTACCTTTCTGCCTTATAGGGTTGTTGAGAGGGTTATATAAACAAAAAGTGTCTACAAAGCTGGTGCCACATAGTAACAATTCAACAAAGACGTAGTTCTTCTTCCTTCCTTAGATTCCTAATTTGCCAATCAAGGTTTTCTACATTCTATTTCTGGGGCTTCATTTTATTTTTCTGTACTTCAAAGCATTTGTTCTCTTTCTCTTGCTAATCCATTTCTATCTGCTCCCTTGGGCTTTGGTCATATTCTTTCCTTTCCCTGGAAGTATTTTTCTCATCTTCTCTGATGATCGAAACCCTTCCTTTTCTGTAAAGACCACCTCAACACTGGTCCTCTAGTAAAGATCTTTCTTAACTGAATTGAAGCACCCGGATTCAATTTTCTCTCTGTTGAATTTCTTCAGCGGTTGTTGGCTCTATATTTCATTTGGAACTTATTATGTGCTGGTTTGGATTATTTATTACCTTTTTGTGTGTCTCTTGTTACCTTAACAAGATTGTAAGTTCATGGAGGCAAGATATTGTATCATCAATCCTCTGTTCTCTTAGCAATTAATTTTTGATTTGCATATTGTGGCCATCAAATAAATGTTGATTGCTTGATTAACTTTTCTATGACCAGTTAATCATCTGTAAAATGGGGCTACTCATATTTAGCTGACCTTTTAGTTAGAAATGTTGAGGCGATAGGTCAGGCATCATGTTTCAGGAAGGTAGTGTGGCTTAGTGAAGACCTACCTAACTTTAGAATGTGGAGATTTAGGTAAAATCCCAGCTCTCGTCCTGAGCAGTCCTGTGACCTTGAAATACTCAGCCTCTCTGGGTCCACATCTCTCATCTATAAGGTGTGATTACTCATACTGTTCTTAAAGCATTTGACGAATATGACATACAATGATACACGCAGAGAATTTAGCACAGTGACTGGCATATGGTAGAGAGTTAATAAATAACAGTGCCTAAAAGACTTTCAAAAACTTTCTAAATGTAGTGTTGTAAATTTAAATTATTATGATTACTTCTGCATCCCAAATTCTTAGCCTGCATGTTCATATGTTATTTCAAATAGAAAGTCCAAGGAAATTACTTGCATCATTATGTCCCAGAAATTAATAAGAAGGACAAAATGAGTTTGATTCGATTTTAATATATCAAGCTGAACATCTCCATTGATGAAAAATCTGGATAATTAATCTCAATTATTATTTTCTTTCCTTTATAACTTTAAAATGAGTATATAGGAAAGAGCAATCAGTTTTGGGTTACGAGTTAGAAAAATTGTTCTTTTTTTCCTGGCTCTACCACTTACTAGATTTTACCCTAGCCAAGTTACTTAGGCATTCTGACTCTTGGTATTTTCTTTGGGAAAATGGCAATAATGGTATTTTATCTTGAACGGAGGAGAGTAAATTGAGATTAATATATATGATAAGGATTATACAAAACATTTAGTGATAAAATTCTAAGATATTTTATGATTAATAATAGAGTCTCTTTAAAATTTAAGTTACATCATGCCACTCAACTGCTCAAAATTCTGCAATCATTTCTACTTCACTCAGAATAAAAATCAGGTTCCTTGTGGTGGTCTCCAAGGCCCTGCATGATCTGACTCCTTATTCTTTCTTTGACCTCCCCTCATACAACTCACCTTGCTAACACTGCTGCAGTCACATTGGCTTCCTTTTTGTTCTTTGAACACACCAGGATATTCCTTAGAGCTTTTTCCCTGGCTGTTCCCACTTCCCTGGATATCCTTTGATCTCACCTTCTCAATGAGGCCTACCCTGACCAACCAAATAAATACTATAACCTGTCCGCCTCTTAATAATTCTGATCCCATTTACATACCTTCATTTTTTTCTTTTTTCCTTAATACTTATTATCGTTTAGTATTTAAGACAATCTATTTATCGCTGTTATGTCGATTGCTTATTTTTGTCTCTTTTGCTCGAATGTAGGCTCACTGAAGTCAGGGATTTGTGTCTGTTTTTTTGCTTAATTCACTGATGCATCATCTATCCCAAGCATCTAGAACAACACCTGGCATATAGTAAGCTCTCAGATATTTCAGGAATGAATTTTAATTTAACTTAGTTATTTAATTTAATTTAATTTTTACTGTGCTATCATGAAAAGAATTGACTATAGAACTTACCTAATCCTTAAATCAGTGGAGCAGTTACCATTTAATTAACACACTGAACTTCTGTTAGCATCAGCATATTTTAGGCTGACATCTTGGTGAATTAGAGCTATTATTACACCAGTTACTCAAATCCTGACTTAATGTTAGCCATGATTCTGCCTTGAACTCTGTGATTTTGGGTGATTCATTTATCCCATCTGTGACTTAATTTACTCATCTGTGAAATGGCAGGAGAGGATCTACTCATTCTATTTAAATCTCACAAGGATACCATGTGGTTAAAGTAAATTAAAATTCTTGAGAGATCATAGTGTGAAATACAATTGATAAGCGTTAGTATTGTCAGGAATATGAAAAGAATTATTCCAGAAGAGCATCTTAGGAGGCAGTGTCCTTTGAAAACACGCCAAGAAAATACTGGTATGTCTTGTGCATTTGGTAGGCTTACATCTTTGTGAGTCTGGAAACCTGAGATGGGCTTGCCTTGATATTTTATCTACCAAGACCATGCATTTAGATCACCTAGAACTAATAAGTGGATTAATTTTTCCTCTTGTCTTCATTTTAGTCATTAGAGCTAACAACTTGGAGTATCACGCATGGATTTTTACATTCCATAAGAGGCTTTCAAATTGTTAACTGAATAAAAAGAGCAGCATTTGTTTTTTGGACCAATTTTGTGGGGTCATTGGAAAAATGAATGTGTAGACAGGTCTCGTACATTTATGACAGCTAACATCCACAATGCTCAACAGTGACAACTATTAGAAATGACAAGGCTTGGTATCTAAATTATAGATTCAATCTGGAAAACCTAGATTGAGTACCATGCTTAACTGGATTTTGAAAATGTTTCAAGGAGGTCATCCAGATAGATTTTTTCCTTCCTTGCTCGTTTTATACTCTGAAACCTTGAAGAAACTTTATGCTTAAATCCATGAAAAATAGGATGTCAGATCATAGGCTTAGGGTCTGAGTGTCAGTTTCCAAGTTCGTTCTTGGATATTTACCTTCAGGCTGTAGAGAGATAGATGACAACACATTTCTATGAATTTTACTGCTCTCAAATTTATAAAAATAAAATATAGTCTATTCAATGGGAAAAATTAATATAGAAAAATCTGATCCCTCCCAGAACCTAAGAGGAATTCTGACCTCAAAATAGCATGATATTACTGTATAAAGTAATGCTTAAGGTCAGTGCCTCTGGATACCAGCACCTTTGGATTTGAATTCTGTTGCCACCATATGATAACTACAGAACTTTCAGAATGCTACTCAATCTCTCCTTGCTTTGGTTTCTTTATTTGTAAAATGGGAGTAAAAATATGTGACTTACTGGTTTGTTGGGGATGTAGTTTTTTGTTTTTTTTTTTACATCTATATCCTTTGGACAGGGTATGGCAAGCAGAGTAGGAACTCAATACACGTAAGCATTAATGCTGCTGCTATTGCAATAGAATGCCATAGAGAGCATCACCCAGTGTTTCACTTAATGTATAAAAGCTATGACTTTTTAAAAAAATGATAAATTTATAGTACACATAACCCAGTTTTATTTTTTTAAAAAGATTTATTGTTTTGAGATAGAAGGAGAGAGAGAGAAGGAATATGAGAGGGAGGGGCAGAGGGAGAAGGAGAGAGAGAAGCTTAAGCAGAGTCCACACTGAGCGGGGAGCTCGACTCGGGGCTTGATCTCAGTACCCTGAGATTACGACCTGAGCTGAAAGCAAGAGTGGGATGCTTAACTGACCACACCACCCAGGGGACCCCGCATAACCCAGTTTTAAAGAAAAGAGAGGTTATATATTTCTCATGCAATTAGTTTCATTTTGTAGACACACCTTTGTATGTGTACAGAATCTCTGAAAACAAAGGCAGTCACAAAAGAAGTATGACATGTGGGTTGCTCTTTATAATTATTATCATGACATGCAATAATTTGGTATCATCAATTCATGGTAATAAATTTGCCTTTGGGAGAAAAGATATAGTTACAGAATAAAACTTTAGTCTGTGACATTAATGATGATTTGAGAGACATAAAACCAAAAGCGTGTCCATCAGCCTTACCTGGGATTGTGCTAGGTATTTGAGTGGCAAAAACTCTGGGTCTTGCAGCCACAGAGTATGTGCCCGAAGCTTGAAGGTGTCTTTTGAGATGATGGGTGATGGAGGCATTGGACTAATAGAACATACAAAGAATAGTCTGAAATCTCTACATGGAATTAGAAATGGAGGGGGAGTGGGTTGCATGATGAGCGGGAAAAGAGACATTGAGTGTTATGAAGTTCTGGTCTCAGGTGGAGGCAGGGTAAACTCCAGGATTGGGGACCCCCCCTCTCCGTAAAGCTGTGAAGTTTGGCATTCTGCTCCTCTTTCAGAGTCTGTGGTTGGGGCTGATGTTCGCAAAGAGGCCTGAGGCAGCTGAGAATATCATCTCCCTCCCTTTCTGACTCAGCCTTCTGGGGTTCCCTGCAGTGTCTGCAGTAGGCTAACCTTTAGAATAAGCTGTAGTAGGTAAAAGAAGATTTCAGAGCCTTTTTACGCTCTTGGCCACTATCTTCTTCACCCACTTGAGTTTGCCTAAAGGTCACAGGGAAAGCTGCATTTGATTATTTCATGAGTGAGAAAATGGAAATAAGTTGGGGAGATTTCACACAAGTGTGCAAAAGAGCTTTTCATAAAAGTGTAAAGGATTATTATCATTAGTCATTTCCTGTCTATTTAAAATTATTTTGTGGGAGGTACAAAAGATAAAAAGCAGAGAGGTACTGGCTGCTTGAAGTGGGGTGCTCTGGGGAGGCTGGAAACTCTGGGTCTGACCTCCAGAAATCAGTTCCTTCAGTTTTGTCTGGGACCTGTTGTACTACTCTCCCTCTGGCATGGAGATAATATGGGCTTCATCACAGTGCGAGCTCACTTAAACCAGAAGCATGGTAATGTTATGTACAGTTTTCTGGATTCTTTTTGATATTCTGATGCAACACTAAAGAACGTCATAGCATTTCTGCACACCCTCTCTAACGCTGTGTTGCTTGTTCACTCCCTGTCAGAGAATGGCACTAAGACAGGCTTCTTCAGAAATGGTTAGATTGAGGTAGTTTGCAGAATTCTTTCTCAGTTTGTTGTATGAACTAGGTACACAGCTTGTGATTTATTTTACAGGAAAAGCAGACTGGATACATGGCAGCAAGGGTATGCATTACATTAGATGGTGGCACTTTCTTCCCAACCAGCATCTCTCCAGCAGAATTCATGGTGACATCATTGAAATGCGTGACCAAGAGAATACTACTCATGTTTTCATAAAGTAACGCTAACGCTTTGTTTTCACCTTAAAAAATACTTGATTAGCCATTTTTTCTTTCAATCATTGCTCCTAGAAAAGCATTGCCCTCGGTCTTAATTCTGAGGGATTATTATTTTTGTTTTCTCAGGCACAAGCATGCTTCACTCACTGTGTTTTCTGGCTAGCATTTAAGCTCAGGTGCAATCAGCATTTCTCTTTTTACCCCCTTAACACAGTGGATAAATAGGCATGACCGATCCATTTGTTTTAGTGTTATTTTTTGATTGCTACAGCTCAATCATATTGTAGAAATCTATATTGGTAGTGGAGATGGCCAAGTGAACAGCTTGGCCAGTCAGCAATTCATTACTTTTCAATGTGTTAACATGCAAAGAGTCAAATTAAATTATTCTAGTATTCTGTTTCTTAACACATGTCTATTGAAGGGTTATGATTTCCAGACATTCTGCAGAATATAAAGATGTGTACATGGTGTGTTACTGGTCTCTGGTGGTTGAAGTCCCTCGGAAGACAGATAAGGTAGATACGCTATGATTCTCAAAATAACTTGAAATAGTGCAACATGTGTTCCATTGTAAGAATATGTTATTGAAGTTTAGAGAAGAATTCACTTTTCTTGTACCATATAACCAGAGTTGGCCAAGTTCTGTATCTATAATCATAGTTCATGCATTCAACTATTTCTTATTAGGGGCCAATTATTTGCTGAGTCTTATTTTAAATGCTGGAAATATTTTGATAAATAAGACCCAGACTTCGCAGAAATTCATACCACACCATATTTTGGTTCTTTCTGCCTTTCAAGTGTCCTAGACATTGACTTCTTCCTTCCCTCCTTAATCAAAAATACCGTATAACCACCCTATGTTTTCTTTATTGAATGTTATTGATTGTCTTTTCTCATAACGGGGAGAGTGAATTTTGGTTTATTTACTGTCAGCCTGAGAGTTTTATCTATAGAAGAGTATGACATCCAGAGAGCGTGTCTTTTTGGGTCTGTAGCAGAGGTGTTGAGGGTTAAGTGTAGCATTCTTAGAGTCCAGCTGAAGCTTCTAGACATTTCTCAGTTCTCTTTTTAAAGAAATTGTTTTGCCTTATTTTAAGTTCTTTTGAGCGAGAGATGAGTTCAATAATAACTACACATTCCTTGAGAAATAAAAGAAGTAAATTACATGATGTTTAATGTAATGAGTATTAAGTTTATTTCTTTTGAATTTTTAATGGTCTTGACACCATATAGAATTCAGAAAACTTGTTTTTAACTTGAAATATGGCATCCTTTGAGGTACAGCTCTTATCATTTAAAAGTAATGTATAAGAATAAAATTCATGTTTAAATCTAAACAGATTTCATATAGAAGTTCATCATATCAAGGATATCACTTATGATGAGATGTAAATCTCTCAAATTCTCCATAGTTTTTGCAATTTAAGAAACTTTGATTAAGTAGTAGTTTTGATATCTTTGTATGTTTTTATTAGACCTTTGCAAAAAATCAAAAACTAGTATATAGAAAATATGAACCCATCTCCCTCTTAGTTTGACGTAAGTTATGATGTCGATTTTTATTTTCTCTTTCTTATGTTCCTTCTTGTTTATTTCAATATTTAAAACATGTTAAAACAAAAGAAAAATTTTCCCATAAAATTAAAAAAATAGTACTATTATAAGAACATAATTTTAAGAAGTATCTTTATTAGCATTTGGGATGTTAGTTTTTTTCCTTTCTTTTTTTTTTTCCTAGGGGAAAGAATGCAAAATGTAGCACAAAGATTGTTCCAGGAACATGTGTGGTGACATTCTTTCTGCATAAACGTATTTCAATATTCTTGGAGGATATGTTTAGTTAGGACATTGCTAATTTGATTTAAAACACAATAAAAGAAAACGTATGGCTCTTCTTCTGATATAGTACCCACAGGAAAAATATATGTCAAAAAGAAGATACTGCTATTTCAACTATTTTGTGGAGATGATTAGTAAATTGTAACAGATTTTAGGGATATTTCAGGACTATGATATAATGAGTAGTACAATTGGATTTTGTTTCCGAATAAAAGAGTAGAGTTATGTCACAAGATTAAAGAAGGCTGAAGAAAGGATAAAAATTATAAATGTCTTTTCATAGCATACCCAAACCTGTATTTAGACTGTTTTGTGGGGACACCTATGGTATCTTAGTAAGTATTAGGGAGACATTTGACTTTTATTAAGAGAGTAGAAGGCGTGGGTGTTTTTAGGATGGTATGTGTTAAAAGATTTCTAGGACAGAAAAGATCTCCAGATTTGAATTGGAGGAGTGATTTGGAGAGGAGGAGGGACGTCATGGGGGACTTTTAGAAAAGGAGGAAAAAAGAAATAAACAAGAAGTTCACTTTACCTCTAATTACTCATAAGAAGATTTTAGCTTTTGAAGCAGCAGATGCTGAGTTACTACCTAGATATTTGGGTTGGAGAGTCCAAACGTATTCAATTATATGAACTCTCTAGAAGCCTTTACAATAGAAATTAACCAAATCAGCCATAGTCAGAAAATAGGGTAAATGGAACAAATTCATTTTTTTTTTACCACGATTACATAAACTCTCCAGTTTCTCAAGAAAGGAAACAGTGGGCTAAAATGCCAGCCAGGTTTACATGGAAGATTAAAATGTGGATACCAAGAGAGAGGGAGGCTTAATTAAAAGAAAATGGAATCTCAAGGCTGGTATTCAGGTCGGGTAGAGGGGAATATGGGAGGGTAGACTTAATTAGTTATCTAGGGCATGTAAGAGGATAATCATCGAAGCAAAAAATGTGAGGCTGATGACTGTGCTTTGTAAAATAGCAAAAGAATCATGCAATATGTATTGGAGGAAAAGAAACTGTAGACCCTTAAGAGGGTAAGTGGGGTGGCTTGAGGTGATGAAAATGTCACAAAGGAATGGGAGTGAATGTAGAGCCATTTTAAAGGAAGTCAGCATTGGAGCACTCCTGGGAGAACAGCAAGTCCCCTGATAACTAAAAATTAAAACTAAGTATTCTTTCATTGTCTTGAGTAGCTTCTGCCTTAATAATGATAACAGAATTGCAGGATCAAAGATAACTAACAAGAAACTATATATAGAACCATATGACTCGTAGTGCTTATATTAAAGTATGTCGGCATTTAAAATAGATTAAATGTAAAAAAAAAGACTCATTATTCTTAAAACATACAAAATCAAGTAATAGTGTCTGAATTCTTAAAGGACCAGGCAGATAAAGTAGTGAGGAGAGTATTTCTGTAGCAGAATTCTTTTCAACGGTCCTTCTTTCAAGATTCCCAGATAATTGGAAGGGCTCTTGAAGGTGTTTTTGGCTGCCACCAAACTGATGGTATGACTCATAACTTCAGTAGGCAGGGTGGGTCATTTAGGATTTACATTATTATCTGTGAAATACGGGGCTGTTGAAAAATCCCATGGGACCCAGTTGCTGACTCAGAGATGTGTACACTTAGATGCAGTTCTGCTTGTTACGCTGGTGCTGCCTGCCTTCATCACTCTCCTTTGACTGCTGCCATGCCCGATCTAGACTTTGTCATTTTTGGTGACAGCTTCTAATATAGATGTCTTACTGTCAGACATCTGATTGCCACCAGGTGCAGAGAGCAGCTGCAATTCCTGCCGCTGTTGCTGCTGCCTTGGAACAGCTGGGAGGTTAAGCAAAACCTATCAGCAGATACGGAAAGTGGGCAGGTGCATGTTTAAGTGAGTGGATATGAAAGTTAGTGGGGTGGAAAGCACATGTCTCTTCAAATCCTTTCCTTTTAGGGAACTGTGTTGTCGTCTGTCATTTCTATGATTTTCCCCACCTGGTCGGAGAGCGTGTTGTAACACTTTACCTACTTCTGTTTGAGGACATTAGAAGAGGATATAGTAATGCCAAGTGGCTTTTTATAGTGCAAGTTTGATTCCAGTTGGAAATATAAGAGGGGGCAAGCATTGGAATAACAATAAAATATAGGTGAAGGAATATTATCATAGCCTATATCCATTACGGATGTGTTTGTCAGAAATGAACAGAAAAACCTATTGACAGTGATCTCAGTGGAGGTCGGTTTTTCTCACAAAAAAGGTCTGTAGGCAGGTGGTTTCAAATGAAGACTGAGCTCTTACATGATGGCATCAAACATCAGGAACCCAGACTGTTTTTATTTTTCCACTTCCTCTTCCTTAGCATTGGCTTCTGTCCTTATGCTGTCACCTCATGATCTCAAAATGGCTGCTGCAGCTCCAGCTATCATGTCCACAGTACAGACTGGAATAAAAGGAAGGGATGGCACTAGCTCTGTTACTTCCTTTCATTTGAAAAATAAACCTTCCCAGCTCTTGCAGCTGATTTCCACATTTATCTCATAGCTATTTCAAGCTAAAAGAGCATCTGGGAAAATTGGAGATCTATTAGAAAGAAGGAAGATGCATTTGATATTCAGTAGGCTTCTAGCAATGCCTGTCACATCTTACTGATGCTAATGGAAAAGTTACTTAATTTCTTTGCGCCTCAATTTCCTGCTCTGTAAAATGGAAAATATTAGTTCCAATGGTTAGTTTAGATTTATCTGAAGTATTTAAAACTTTAATTTGCATATGAATAACCTGGATAGTGATTGTCAAGATGCAGATTTTGATTCTGTCTGTGACTGTGGAGCTCAAGATGCTGCCTTTGTAACAAACTCCCAGGTGATACCAATGTTGCTGGTCCTGGGGCTACACTTTGAGTAGCCAGGAGGTACTCAGCTAAGGCTACCATATTGTACAACCCTCAGGGGCCTCTGTAAAGAATACAGTGCAATGGAGAAGATCTTTGAGCGCTCACAAAGTGGTGTTGTTGTTGTTATTATTATTATTACTACTACTACTACTATTAGTCATGGTTTACTCTGATAATTACGAATTCATAATTTCTGTTTCTAAAGGTTGTGGTGATAAACCTTACTTTGACCAGAGTATAATCATACATAAATTATTCCTTATAACGTGCTTTTACAACATTGCTAGTAAATATTAGATTGACCATTAATTCCTGTGAATATGCTGCATATTTTTTAATTTAGTTATCACTAAATTAACACTCTAATTCTACCATATTCTGTAAAGAAGAACATATCCCTATAAAATGGAAAACACTAATCTCTGACAATGCCATGGTGGAATCTGGACTCTGCTTGATTAAAATGTGTTGGAGATTGCAGCTCTCACTAGTTGTGGCAAAAATAATATTGACATGAATGTTGTAAACTAAACTAGTATAAATAATTGATTATAAGAAATGAATTTAATCCTTAAATATAGTAGTGTGGTAAATAAAATTTTGCCACATGTGTAATCTCCAGGGTAGAAAAATAATAGCGCTCTCTTCTTGTATTTTCTATTTCATTTTTTTAAAGGATTTTATTTATTTATTTGACAGAGATAGAGACAGCTAGCGAGAGAGGGAACACAAGTAGGGGGAGTGGGAGAGGAATAAGCAGGCTCATAGCGGAGGAGCCTGATGTGGGGCTCGATCCCATAACGCTGGGATCACGCCCTGAGCCGAAGGCAGACGCTTAACCGCTGTGCCACCCAGGCGCCCCTGTATTTTCTATTTCAGATGCTTCAAAATTTTCTTTTTAGAGAGATAAAAAATGTGATTTCCTTAAAATGTATTATACCCGGTTTATATTCGAGTGCCTGCCAGAGACCAGATTATAAACCTGGAGGATCCTAAATTCTTAAAGAACTGATTTTACTTTAATTTTAAAAACACTAAGAGGCAAAGGGCCTTTGCTATGATCAGAAGAGTCTGTGATGGCAAAGCAGTGTATAAAAGCATGAAAACCATTATTTATGTGAAAAACCCCTTTGTTTTTATAAAAGCTCTATGACCTGGAGCAAGCCAGTTAGCATCTCGGTGCCTCAGTTTCTAAAACATGAAAAGGGGGAGACTGTAGCTAAGACCAGCGATGTCCCTTCCATCTAAAATTTCTCTCATCTTTTGAGGCTTATTTCAAGGCAAATAGAGTAGAAAATAAGGTTCTTGGAACAGAAATCTAAAACCATTTTTTTCTTCATTGTAGAGAAATAGAGTATGGGCCTGAATAGAAGCAAGCAGAATTAGGCGGCTGAACTTCTAAAGTCTGGCCTGCCAAGGAAAGTACAAAGGCTGTTTGGTCTTCCAACTGCCAGCAATTAGGAGTTTGTACAAAACTAGGTAGTTCATTGCCTGAAAATTTCAATTAAGAGCTTCTCTTAAAGCTGAGTAAGGTTTGAATATGAAGTGATTGGTACAGTGAGGTAGTGATAAACATACAAAATTATACTGACCAACCTCCGTGGTCCTGAACATTACCCTACTCTCTTTGGAGAGGTGATGTGAATGACAGCATCTCTTCAGAGCTTACCCTCTGGGACTTCTAGGCTCTGTTTAATGTGATAGACCTACCCCCTTATAGATCTACCCCCTCTTGAAACTCGGTCCTGGTAGCTGGGTCTTGGTCTTTTCCCCCTCCTTTATCTGCCTCATTCTTTGGTTTCTCTTCATCTTCTCTCTTCCTAAATGTGCTCCCTTAGGGACTGTACTTTCAACACTTAACCGCTTATCACTTTAATGATTTTCTCAGAACAATCTCATTCAATTCCGTATCCTCAAATATTGACCCATATGTAGATTATCTCTGGTTCTGAAGCTGTTTTCTGATGTGAATTTGCTTGTCATCTTCCAGATGAACTCCCTTCTATGACCACCCACGGCTTTCAGGAGCAAGTCCAGAGCACTTAAGGTGGTCTCTGCAGACTCTGGCCTCTGCTCACGTTTCTCTCCTCGTTTCTCACTACTAATCACTACATTGCACCAAGTGGTTTAGATCGACTGTCCTTGTTTCCATTTTTATTTTTTAATACAAGTGGATTTCTGTAACCTTTACACAGACTTTTGCTCCTTTTGGGGACATACATTATCCTTTCTTCACTTTCTAGCTTAGATGTCACTACTTTCTAGCCGCCTTACAGGACTGTCACCCTTCCACACACGTGCGCACACACACACACATCTCTGTGGAACAAATCATCCATTACAACATTTGACATAACATGAGTGTAGTGTTTTGTAACTCTGTGTTCCATCTGTTGGAAACTAAGATCTCTGCAGCAGAAATTTGTGACTCCTCGTCTCTTGTTCTAGCCCCAGTACCACGTGTAGGAGGTAGGTAGTAACCTTAATACCTGTCGAATAGATAAACTAATGATGAACTGTATCTTTCATATATGAATTTCTTAAACTTCCAGAAACTAAATTCATAATTTTATCACCTAAAACTACTTTTCATCCTGTGGTTCTTAATGGAGTCCATATTTGTCAACCTACAAGTGCTAAAAATCCATTGAGAACAGTTTTTCAAATTCTCTTACTTCTTTCCAGTCTCCTGACTCTAATTCTGCTGTCCTCTGATATGCAGATAACAACCAATTGATTGGCTTGTTTTTTGGTTTAAAAAAAATAACTTAAGGCACTTAGAAATCAGGACATTTCCAATAAAAAATGTGGATTTCTATCTTCTCTTTTAAAAATCACAGATCTGGTGAACCCAGGCTGAAACTGATGACAGAAATTGAAATAGAAATTGAATTGATGATAGCAATTGAAACTAGGTAACAGTCTTCTAAATGGAGGCAGTATGGTCTTCACATTTAGCCAAAGATCTCATTTTGATCATGTCACTCAGTCAGGTTACCTGCTTGGCCAGTAAATAATGTGCTGCCCCTCTCCAAACACTTGCATGTGTAAAGCACTATCCTATTTACTATATTGCCAAATTTTATTTTTTTAGTTAAATTTGATTATGTAATTCTTTTGCTCAACAGTCTTCAATGATTTTCTTTTTTCTCACTTTCCAAAACACAATCTCCAGTCTGTATAACAGAAATCAGAATAAAGGGACCCAAACTCTATTACTCCCTTGGGCCGGTCAATAAAAAAATGAGTTGACATTATGGAGACAAGACCTGAGGCATGGCTATGCATTGTGCGAAGGTGGCTGTGTTTTATCTGATTATTGCCATATAAGTGTTTGAGATAAAAGTTGCCAGATATTCTAATTATTTTTCAAAAGTAGAAATACCAATTTTTATGAGAAGTTTCTTAATTTTTAAAGGCCAACCAATTCTAATTCAAATCAAAACAAACAAAATCTTGTGTATCCTGGACAAAATACACCTGAGTATTAGTTTACAGCCTCAGGACCCAAACCAAGAGATTTTATAAAGGTTATGAAGACATCATTTGGGGAATTTGTTAAATACAAATTTAACCAATCCTCAAAAATTTGGTCGGTTTTGGTTTGGGCCCTGGAGTCTGCATTTCATCAAATGTTCTTGATTCTGATGCAGGTGTCTGTTTGGATTCACTGGATGGAATCATGTGTCTTTGAGTTTCTGTTTAAAAATGATGGTATCTTCTTCCATTGTCTCGTAGTACTTTATTTGTGTCCTTTTAATTAAAAATGAGAAATCTGTGTGTATGGTAAGATCAATCTGTTAACAGACGAGTCTGGTGGGATTTTCCTCAATAATTTGAAAGAGGGGCTTTTGTGCCCTAGTCTGCTGAGCTAGCTGTTACATAGGGTTAGAGACCTGGGTTTGTTCCTAAGTTGATTCATCTGAATTAACTGGCTTATGCTGTGGTAATAACTCTTAGCTTAAAACATCATGTTTTATTTCTTTCTCACCATCTAACACTGTCCACTGAAGGTGGATGGGTCTGGAGGGGTTGGGCTCTCCTATACATCATCCTTACTTAGGGTCTCAGACTGATAGATTTCCACCATTTAAAATATTGCTGGTCACTGTGTCAGGGAAAAAACACATGGTCATAGTGTTCTTTAAAGCTTCTGCCTAGATGTGACACTGTGTCACTTCTACTCGGATTCATTTCTCAAAGGAAGGTATATAGACATGCTTAACTTCAAGGGTGAGGGGAAGTACAACTCAGAAGTAGACTTGGGGATTCTTGGCAGCTTAATGACTACCACGATTTGCAGAAGTACCCCATTCTCAGGGTGCAGCTCATCTTCAGTAGTAACAGCTAATACACCGTGTGCTGGAACAGGTCATGTTTTATTTCAAGGTGTATAACTTGTGAACTGTATTTTGTGTATTAATACATAGCATGTTTATTAGTTAATTGTTATGCTTTTTTGACAAATTGACTTGATATACCTTCAGAGCCTTTTCCAGGTCCCAGGAATAAAGAGCTTTGCCACTTGAGCTGTAAAACCATAGCCTGAATTGCAGGTACTTAGAAGGAGATAGTCTTTGAAAACGTTAGCCTGAAATCTCAAACCCCTGTGACAGTAATTGCCAGGGAGAGTGGAATTAAATGGACGAGGAGCAGAGGCCATGTCATTCCAGCTTGTTACTGTGTCCTCAGTGGCTGGCGTGGTACCTAGAATTCAGTTTTTGTCAATGATTATTTATTTATATGAATCCAACACTCCTATATGTAAAAATACATAGACACAGCCTTACTTAGGACAACTACCGATTTTGGGTTCTCACATACATTTTAGGCATTTAGCAATCAGTTTTATCTTTAAATTTTAGTGATTCAGACTTCTGACATCGCTTACAATGAGTCATCTTTCTCAGAAACAATGTGGATTGATATATGGGTTCAGTGGCTTGGCTGAACGTTGAATGCAGTAGCACATAAAATTAGAGACATTAAGATGGGCTTGTACTTAATACAGGGAAATAGACGAACGCACCGGCCCTTGATGTTACTGAACGGGGGGCTATACGAGCGATGATGGTGAGCAAAAGGCTGCATGGGTGCTGTTGTCTGCAGTGATGTGGCTGGCACTGCGTTCTAACACTGAGACAAAAGCTCCGGGCGAGCCACCAGTTGCATAGGATAGTAACAAAAACAAATGACAGAAATGCATTTCCAAAGCCTGAGTAGCATAAGTCTAAATTGTTTTTTTTTATGTTGAGATTATGCAAAACCATTATTAGCTTCATGCAGTCTGTTTAAATTTCTCAATTGTCTCGTGGAAGCCATCTAATTAAATATTATAAAATATTGCTAATCATAATAAATTAATAATCATGTCTACCATGTTTCAAGTGCCAGGTAATATGCTAAGCACTTTACCTATGATTTAATACTCATTATTAGTGCCATGAGGTAGGTAATTTGATGATCCTCACTTTCCTAGTAAGAAAAAGACAGCCAGAGACCAATTATCTGCCCTTTGTCACGTAATTATTTTGTGATAGAGTGGGCATTCCGGATGCATCTTTCTCCAGAGACTTTGATAAATCAGAAATTAAGAACCCCCAAATCCAACAAAGGTGTGAATAGCAACGGAAATGTCTCTGCTCTGGATGTCAAGAGGTCATTGTTTATTACAATTGTGTAACCATTAGCCTCTGGATAAGGACTTCAGGAAAGAAAAGGATGGTTTGCCATGACTCATTTATTTGCTTGGGGGTTCTTATTACCACATTTCTTGGTCAGCCTTGACTTTGACGTATATCTGGGACTTGGATCTGAGTTGAGATATGAAGAGACAGAAAGAACATTTATTAGTAGAAAATCTCTCAGGGCACTGGTGATTTAAAGCCAGAATCTTTGATTTTCACTCTGCTGGTTTTACCCCTTACTTGATGTGAGGCAGAATTTTTACTGTTATTATGCTCAAGAATAGCTAATGAGGACACAAGAAGACCATGTGGCTTAGGTAGATAATTAAACATTGTTTGATACATAATATATTGGTCCTTAGATTATTTGTAGAGTTAATAAAGCACTGATGCAACCATTCATATAAATTTCAGCTTTGATGGGCTTATCGTAAGTTAAATTTAAAGAATAGGATATGTGAAAAGGTATAAGTCTATGAAAGCCAAAGAAATGGATTATTCAATGCAAGAGATCTTTTTCTTTCTTTTTTTTTTTTTCCTTTGGTTAACCTCCTTTTTTTTTTTTATTATTATATTATGTTGGTCACCATACAATACATCCCCGGATTCCGATGCAAAGTTCGATGCTTCATTAGTTGCGTATAACACCCAGTGCACCATGCAATACGTGCCCTCCTTACTACCCATCACCAGTCTATCCCATTCCCCCACGCCCCTCCCCTCTGAAGTCTTCAGTTTGCTTCTCATAGTCCATAGTCTCTCATGTTTCATTCCCCCTTCTGATTGCCCCCCCTTTCTTTATCCCTTTCTTCCCCTACTGTTCATCCTAGATCTTATGTTCCATAGATGAGAGAAAGCATATGATAATTGTCTTTCTCTGCTTGACTTATTTCACTTAACATTATCTCCTCCAGTGCCGTCCATGTTGTAGCAAATGTTGAGAATTTGTTCTTTCTGATAGCTGAGTAATATTCCATCGTATATATGGACCACAGCTTCTTAATCCAGTCATCTGTTGAAGGGCAATCTCGGCTCCTTCCACGATTTAGCTATTGTGGACAATGCTGCTATGAACATTGGGGTGCATATGGCCCTTCTCTTCACTACGTCTGTATCTTTGGGGTAAACACCCAGCAGTGCAATGGCTGGATCATATGGTAGCTCAATTTTCGAATTTTTAAGGGACCTCCACACTGTTTTCCAGAGTGGCTGTACCAACTTGCATTCCCACCAACAATGTAGG
>NC_048228.1:73381428-73509790 GCF_002007445.2 Ailuropoda melanoleuca
GAAACAGATGCATAGATCAATGGAACAGCACAGAAAACCCAGAAATGGATCCATAACTATATGGTCAACTAATCTTTGAAAAACACAAAAGAATATCCAATGGAAAAAAAAGAGAGTCACTTCAACAAATGGTGTTGGGAAAACTGGACAGCAATACGCAAAAGAATGAAACTGGACCACTTTGATATGATACAGAAAAATAAATTCAAAATGATGAAGACCTAAATGTAAGACAGGAAACCATCAAAATCCTAGAGGAGAATACAGGCAGTGACCTCTTTGACCTTGGCTATAGCAACCTCTTGCAAGATGCATCTCTAAAGGCAAAGGAAACAAAAGCAAAAATGAACTATTGGGACTTCATCAAGATAAAAAGCTTTATGCATAGCAAATGAAACAATCAATAAAACTAAAGACAATCTTTAGAATGGGAGAAGGTATTTCCAATAATATACCTGATAAAGGGTTAGTATCCAATAACTATAAAGAACTTATCAAACTCAACACCCCAAAAACAATCCAGTTAAGAAATAGGCAGAAGAATGAATAGACATTTTTCCAAAGAAGACATCCAGATGGCTAACAGACACATGAAAATATGCTCAACATCACTCATCATCAGGGAAATACAAATCAAAACTACAATGAGATATGACCTCATACCAGTCAGAATGGCTAAAATGAACAATACAGAAAATAACAGATATTGGCGAGGATGTGGAGAAAGGGGAACCCTCTTACACTGTTGGTGGGAATGCAAACTGGTACAGCCACTCTAGAAAACAGTACGGAGAGTCCTCAAAAAATTTAAAATAGAGTTACCCTATGGGGTGCCTGAGTGGCTCAGTTAGATTGTCTGCCTTCAGCTCAGGTCATGATCCTGGAGTTCTGGGATCGAGCCCCACATCAGGCTCCCCACTCAGTAGGAAGTCTGCTTCTCCCTCTGCCCCTCACCCTGCTCGTGCTCTCTCTCTCACTCTCTCTCAAATAAATAAATAAAATCTTTAAAAAAAAGATATTAAAAAAATAGAGTTACCCTACAGCCCAGCAAGTGCACTAGTAGGTATTTATCACAAAGAGTACAAAAATACTGATTCGAAGGGGCACATCCACCTTGCTATTTATAACAGCATCATCATCATCAATGGCCAGATTATGGAAAGAGCCCAAATGTCCATCAACTGATGAATGATTAAAGAAGAGGCAGTATATGCATGATGGAATATTACTCAGACCTTTTGATGTGTTTCTCTCAGCCTTGCATCTATATGAACATAGCACATAGTCTACATTATATTCTTCTTTTTTAAATTAATAATTCACCATAAGAAGAGTTCATATTTTTCTAAAATATGTTTTAATAATTGAAATTAAACTAACATACTTAACAGTTACTTGTGTACTTCTATATTGTTTCAAAAAATTCACAGTTACAAATTATGTTATACTATTTTTTTGCCTGAAGTTATTGTAACCTAAAAGCAAAATTACAAAATATAATTTTTAGGTCAAATAATAAAAACATTTTAACTTTCATGATAAATAATCCCAGATTGATTTCCAAAATAGCTTTATAAATTTATACTCCCACTAGTATTGTGCAAGACCGTTTTTAAGTGTAAACTTCCGGCATAATGTATTCTTATACTTTCCCTACCTATGCTACTTTAGAAGAACAAAAAATATTTTATCGTTTTCAATATTTATTTCTTTGCTTACAAGTGAAGTTTGTATTTCCCATAAATGATATATGTTCTTTTCTTTATCTACTTATGTATTTTCTCCATTGACCAATTTTAAGTTCTCCTAATAGATTTGTGAGAAAAATTAGTATAACCATCATATTTATTGCAAACATTTATCCTACTTTGTTCTTCATGTTGGCTTTTTATATTAAAAATTATTTTGAGTGCTTATTGTATGTTATCACTCTTTTCTTTAGATATCAAGAATCTAATGCAGAGAAGTTACATAATCTGCAGTGATAAGTTAGAATTCTCACCAAGGGGTGTGGCTTCAAAACTATACTGTTTGGTAGTATGTCATCCTGTCTCAAGATCCAAATTAAAAAAAAAAAAGTGACTATTTTAAAAAAGAGTTATTTCGTCTTACAATTTGCTACCATTCTTGATGTTAGTCAGAAAACTGTCAATTCTTCTTTTTCTTTTTTGAGTAGTGAACTATGTGGTTCCACCAATTTTGATTGTTATATATTGCTATATAACATAAAAAATATTTAAATTCCAAATTCTGAACTCTATAGGTCCCAGATGTCCATATGAAGTTGCTAAGAATTCACATGCCTGCAATCACTTAAAAGACTATAGAAAAGCAAGAATTTTCATCATATTTGGGGAACATGAAGAAAAGAATCTCTTCTAAATTCACCATGCACTTCAACTTGATATACAGATCTGGCTTTGGTAAAGTGAAACTATAACTGCTCAAAATGGTTTGCTGGAATCTTGTTTGACTTTTATTTTCTCAGGAGTGGAATTCAAAAATATCAACTACGTATTTTTTGAAATGTCATTATTCATAAAAATTGGATTTACCATTTCATAGAGATTCTCCAACTTCCCATGAGTTGCCTGAGAAATTATTTGCAATCCTGAGATAGCAAGTACTATGAAAACATCAAATAATTTGATTTATTAGATAATATAGTGGCAGAATAATTTATAACGCACATTAAATAAACAAGTGAGTGCATAAAATAAACCTTGCAGCTTGAGTTTCTGTACATGAAACAAAGGCTATATAACTACATCAATATAAAAGATACTACTTACAGCTCTCTCACTGAAAAAGAAAAAAAGCACAAAATCATCCTGATTACTGAAAATTCTGACCTTGGTTTTGAGTATAAAGGACAAACTGCATTAAGCAATTCAACATGGAAAAGAATCTGTCATGTTATTTTCCTTCATAGCATGATGAGATGGGCATTTTTTTTTATGACCAATGGTAATGTCTACCACAAGAGATGTCAGAGGGGATTTTGTTATGAAATTCCAACTCTAAAGCCCTGGTTAGTGGGGTGCCTGGGTGGCACAGTCACTTAAGTGATGGACTCTTGGTTTCGGCTTGTGTCACAATCTCAGGATTGTGAGTTCAAGTGGGCTCTGTGCTCAGCAGGGAGTCTGCTTGAGATTCTTTCTCTCCCTCTCCCCCTCCCCCACTAAGATAAATAAATAAATCTTTAAAGCCCCGATTAGCATCTTCACAAATAAAATGAATTGTTTAGATAGGCTAGCTTCAAGGAAACCCACAGGAAATGGTAAATATTCTTCTCTACTATTATCAGTAATGTAATTCCTGAATGAATACTATTACCCCATATTAGGCTTGTTTTGCTATTATATTTTAATATAAAACTGTGCTGATTATTTTCTTTTATACGTTATATGGCACCGTTGTATATATTGATATCATATACAACATGTATTGAACACTTAATATATACCAAATTTAATTCTTACAGCAATCCTCAGTGATAGGTGGTGCTAGTATTTACTTGGAGAGAAATTAAGACATGGCAATAACACTTTTTGTTGATCCTAAAACATAATATTTCAACTTTAAAACCTATAATTACTGCTGTATTTGTTTTCATCTTTGCTATCATTCCATAATTAGTAATTGATACATATTGAAGGCACATATGATAAATTTAATTACTAAGTCAAATTTATGTAGTGAGGAAATTTCAAAACTGTGTTTTAAATTCTTAATAAATATGAAGAATAAGAGGAGATAAAGGGACTATTAATGATGACATATTTTATACAGTACAAAACAACATTTTATTATTATATATTACTGAAGTGACTTAAAGGGAAGAAGCTGAAGTTTTATGTCCTTCAAATACTAAGGACAATAAATGTTCTCATCAGGGGAAAAAATCTGCTTATTATAGTT
The DNA here is from genome assembly GCF_002007445.2 of Ailuropoda melanoleuca. Lineage (NCBI taxonomy): Eukaryota > Metazoa > Chordata > Mammalia > Carnivora > Ursidae > Ailuropoda > Ailuropoda melanoleuca. Next base: position 73,385,350 of record NC_048228.1, read on the forward strand.
ACAACTCAAGATATAAGCATATTCATTGTCATATGTTCTGTTTCAATTAACAGAGTTCTGTTGGGGTTGCTAATCTTTGATAATTGAAAAGAAAATAGCAAACACATTTACACAGACAATTTGTCATGTTAATATGAGGACGCCCAACCACAAATCAGTATGGGAATCAGGCAGGCAGGAAGAGGGAAGTGGCTTGGGAATTGATACAGCCAAGATTTGAGGAACTGACAAGAGAAGGACCCAGAACATTGCACCCAGAGATGTGGAATACATAAGCTTTGGTCTGATTCACACCCACTAAATATGTGAGGGTACTGGTCTGGCAGGGGACACCCATCCATCATAGACATCTCTAAGTATAAATTGGGGGGAGGGGGGACGATGAGACTAAGTCTCACTGAGATCATAGTGAATAGAATCTTCTCAACCATGGAGAAAATACTGATGAGGATTTTAACAAGTTGTTATAGCTCCTGACAAGTTCAGGATGAAATGAAGGCACAATCAAAATGCTGTGACAGAAATCTCTTCATGCCCATTTTGTACACTTGGCAGAGAGAAGAGAATAGGGAGCAATTCAATTCAAGCCTGGGGCCTCACTGTAACCATTTTAGATAATGGGCTTGAGACAGAAAACAAAATGCTGACTCTATCTGTTGCATCCAAAGGCTTCTAATGTGCTACCAGGGTCATTGTTAGTTGCCTGGGGACAGAAAGGAACTACATTGGCATCTGTCAAGCTTCATTAATTTGGCAACTCAGCAAAGGCATGAAGAGACAGAGATCATAAAGCATTACGATTACATTTGTTATTGGTGAAGTAGTGACCACTGAATCCCTAGGAAAGAATAAGCTCTTAAATATGCAAGTGAAATCCACCAGTGAGAGAGGAGTGAAAATCTCTGATTATAATATCTATTCATTAACTCAACATATAATAACTGAGAATCGAAGTACCAGACATGTTTCCAGGTGCTAGTATTAAAATTATTAAAAATACTACATGCTTACACTCCAGAATTTCCCTTTCCCTTTCTACACACCAAAAAATAATTTAGTTTACAATCAAAAGTTTTGTATGTATATATTATTGTGGTAAGACTGAGTAACATTGGGTTTTGATTGAGTGTCTTTACATGATTTCTTTTAAAGTTTTAGGGTATTGTTCTCTAGATACATGATCAAATGCAAATTTTGTTAAGGATTTGTGCAAAAAATAGTATTTTAACTAACTATGATTAGTTGTCCCAAAAAAGCCTGAATACAGTTGAAGTTATTAAAATAGCAGAGTAGTTTTATTTAGATCTAAGTTGACAATAGTTTAGTTCATCATGAACTTCCAATCATGGGACTCTATCATCATCAATCTTTATAAGTCTCCTCTTATATTATATATATTATATTTTATTTATTTCCTGCATTTTATTTTATTTTATACCCACGCTACCCTTAAATAGATTCTCATGTTTATATATCATCAGGAAAATGCATACATCTTTTGAAAAACAGGCAGTATTATTGGGTGTATATACAAGTTTTAAACATATTTTAAAATAAATAATAAAGTTTTAAGAATTTTTCAGCTCTTGAAAATGGTTTTCAGGGGCACGTGGGTGGCTCAGTCGGTTAAGCATCTGCCTTCAGCTCAGGTCATGATCTCTGGCCCCTGGGATCGAGCCCCACATTGGGCTTCCTGCTCAGCAGGGCATCTGCTTCTCTCTCTCTCTCTGTGTCTCTCTCTCCCTCTGCCCCCCCTCGTTCTCTTTATCTCTCTCAAATCAATAAACAAAATCTTTAAAAAAAAAAGTGGTTTTCATATACTGACTTATTTAATGCTTATAATGATTTTATTGTGTAAATACTAGCATTTTTTATTTTATTTACATATAAGGAAACTGAGGCACAAAGCTAGCAAGAGTTCCTCAAGCTCATGCAGCTAACAGGAAATTGTACCCAGATAATGCGGCTATGGAATCTGGAAGTTTTTTTTTTTTTTTTTTTTTTTTTTTTTAAAATTTTTTTTTTTTTTTTTTTTTTTTTTTTTTAAAGATTTTATTTATTTATTTGACAGAGATAGAGACAGCCAGCGAGAGAGAGAACACAAGCAGGGGAAGTGGGAGAGGAAGAAGCAGGCTCATAGCAGAGGAGCCTGATGTGGGGCTCGATCCCGTAATGCCAGGATCACGCCCTGAGCCGAAGGCAGACGCTTAACCGCTATGCCACCCAGGCGCCCCGGAATCTGGAAGTTTTAACCTGCCCCTCTATATATGTTGCATTGTGATGTAGACCTATTTTCCATGTCTTTCCCCTTGACATTACATTTTTAAGATCTATCCATAAGAGTGTAAAAATGTTATTCATTGTTTCCAACCACTACTGCTGCATACCATTCTATAATATATATTAACTACGTTTTATTTAACTTCTCCTTGTTAAGAGACACCTGGATTTGTTCCAACTCTCTGCTTCTACAACAATATTGCAGTAAACATTCTGCGAAATTCTCTTTTGAGGCTTTCGTGTATGTTGGGATATGGAGTGGAATTGCTGGGTCATTCTATATATGCATGCTAAATTTTACTACATCCTATTAAAGTACTCTCCATAATAGTTATACCAGTTTTCATTCCAAGAGGAATGCGTCCACATCACTACCTTGTTACCTAATACACAACCCTTGATATTTATCATAGGGTTTGCCAGTGTGATTAAAGGTATATCACTGTGGTCTTGTTTTGCCATTTCTCTTTGCTAGAGGAATTAAACTGCCTTTTCATATAGCTTTAGCCACTGAGGTTTTTGTTCTGTAAATTAGTCCAATTCTTTGTCCATTTTTTCTAATGTGTTTAACTATGCTTTCTTGTTGATTTGAAGTAGTTTCTTGGACAATAATGTAGAAATCTTTTAAAAACTTTTAAATTCATTTTGATTTTTTTTTAACTGGCAGTTTTGGCATTAACTATCACAAATTGCAAACAGATGTCCTTAGCGGAACCAAGAAATTCAGTGATAATCACAGGTTATCATGACTGAAACAAAAAGAATAATGACAAGGACGGCAAATCCACACCACAGTGTTAGTGAAAATGGACTAGCATACTGCATCAGAAGGTTTACCAAGCATAACAACCAGGGAAGTAGGTGTTGTTAACCTCATTTTTATGATGATTAAACTGAAACTTGGGACAGTTAAGTTACTTATACATAGGACTGGTAATCGAAGGCCAATAGGACTTGGGCAAAGTAAAATGCAATGGCTCCCTTATCTTAATTTTTATCAACAGAACAAGTGATTCAAGGGGCGCCTGGGTGGCACAGAGGTTAAGCATCTGCTTTCGGCTCAGGGCGTGATTCCGGCGTTATGGGATTGAGCCCCGCATCAGGCTCCTCCGCTATGAGCCTGCTTCTTCCTCTCCCACTCCCCTTGCTTGTGTTCCCTCTCTTGCTGGCTGTCTCTATCTCTGTCAAATAAATAAACAAAATCTTAAAAAAAAAAAGAACAAGTGATTCGAGAGATCAGTTCTTTGCTAATACTTAAGAAAGACTGTCTAAATCCTATGTTTGTCAGATTTTGTAATTACAGCTTTATGGACAGAAGAGAAAAAAATGACCAAAGCACAAGTAAGAGAGAAATCCAGAATTTTTTGCCAATTCTCTATTGCTATAAATGCCCAAGTACCTCTTGGTCCACTTATAAAGAGAAAGGTATTTTGGTAAAATATAATTGAAAGCAAAATCTTCTGTCAATATGGAAAACCTGTCCATAAATATAACAAAGAAAGAAAACAATTTATTATTGAGTAAGCATTCAATCAGAATGTGATGTGTTTCAGAGGCAGTCTACTAGGGTTGCAAAGACAAAAAAGAAATGTTATCCCTTCATATAGTCAGGCAGATACAACCTATTGCATATATGTTTTCAACATAAACAACAACTAATCTTCAAATAAAAGGGCTTGACAGCATCAAGGTCACACTTAATGTGATCATGTATGATCATCTGCGACTGGGGTGACCATCTATGTCAGTTAATTGGCTTTACTCAGAGGAAAAATAAACTTTTCATAACCCTGTAACAGAGGACAGTTTTATAACTTGAAGCCAGCTGAAATTATTCTCCTATCCTCCCACAGAAACTGGGAGACCTGGATCCTATCTTCCCTGGATGTTTACATTCCCAGGTCCTTGAGAAAGCCATTCCTGCATATTCATACAGCTAACAAAACACTTCTTTAGCTTTTAAAATGATTTATATACATTTACAAGAGAGGAAGAATTTACAATTACAAATTTTCTAAAGCAAATGGTCAAAAAAAATAAAAGGAGTAGAGGGGGAAGGAAATCTTTTCCCTTATTTTTAACAGGGAGAATTAAGCCTCTTATTTTTAATTTGTATTTGCCTCTACAGATGCTAACGTATTCTGCAGTTAACACTCATGGATACTCTACAATGTCTGGAGTGTCTTTTGGCCAATGGTAATTTTAGGCTAACAATGAACTTCTAGGGTAAAATAAGGCATATGCTTTGATAAAGTGTTTTGTATGTATTAAAACAATTAGTTCCTCCTCATCCTAGGAGAGCAATACTATTACTATTCCCTTTTATAGGTGAGCAAGTAGAGGCACAAAGCTGAAATAATAGCTCCAGATAGCCTGGTTCTTTAGTCTAGATATTTAATGACTCTAATATCCTAGAATCTCTTTCACCTATAATTTATCTCTCTCCCCACCCTTTTATATCTTATACTTTTCCTTAAGACCATTTAGTGTCATTTTGATTCTGCAAAGCACTAATGGTTTCCTTTTAGACACATACAAGCTGTATTTTCTAAAGGAACCGGACTACAACTCTGACAGCAAATGACTTCTAGTTATTTTGAACATTTGGAATTTATGCCTCATTAATTCCTGCTCAATAAAACAGAAATGTATAACACCTTAAGACAGGGGATATAAAATCAAAACACTTTCCTCACAGTCTTTGTTTCTTTTCATCATAAAGTACATAGGATGGCTTCGTGGGGCACCTGGGTGGCTCAGTCAGTTAAGCATTGGACTCTTGATTTCAGCTCAGAGGCTGATCTCAGGGTCCTGGGATTGACCTCAGGTGATCCACAGTGTGGAGTCTGCTTGAGATTCTCTCCCTCTCCTCTGCTTCTCCCTGTTCATGTGCACCCTCTCTCTCTGCGGAAAAAAAAAGAAAAAAGAAAGTATAGGATGGCTTCAAAAAATCTGAAATAGTTTATTGTATTTCTATCAAAGTGAATTTTTCTGGTATAAGACAGCCATGCCTATGAGTATATAACTACCAAAGCAAAAATCTTGCCTGCCAAAAATACGTTAACTTATTAAATCTCCAAGGTAAATTAAGTGTAAGTATTGGGCTAAACACAGAATAGTTGAGGAGGATAAGGTCCTGGCCTTCAGACATTTACACACTAATGGGCAAGGTGGATCCATTAACTTTCCAAGCAGTGTAACCATTACAAAACCTCTTTTGCATTCATTATCTCTTTTGATCTTCATTGTAACTAGTGATAGAGGTCTTATTTTAATTTTCACTTTGCAGGTAAAGGAATTGAGGCTCAGAAAGGTTAATTAATTTGTTCAAATTTGCACTCTAAATGAGAGGCTGAAACCAAAACTTTTTCCTATAGCTTATGCTCATTCCACTCCACAACAGTTGCTTAATTTTCTAAATACTGCCCTTTATTTTTTTATTTTTTTTAAAGGGAGATTTTATTTTTTATTTATTTATTTATTTATTTTAAGATTTTATTTATTTATTTGACAGAGAGAGAGACAGCCAGCGAGAGAGGGGACACAAGCAGGCAGAGTGGGAGAGGAAGAAGCAGGCTCATAGTGGAGGAGCCTGATGTGGGGCTCGATCCCAGAACACCGGGATCACACCCTGAACTGATGGCAGATGCTTAATGACTGCACCACCCAGGTACCACAATACTGCCCTTTATTTTTTATTTATTTATTTTTAAAGATTTTATTTATGTAATTGACAGAGAGACAGCCAGCGAGAGAGGGAACACAAGCAGGGGGAGTGGGAGAGGAAGAAGCAGGCTTCCAGCAGAGGAGACTGATGCGGGGCTTGATCCCAGAATGCCGGAATCACACCCTGAGCCGAAGGCAGACGCTTAATGACTGAGCCACCCAGCCCCTAAATACTGCCCTTTGAAATATAAAACCATGATTTCTAAAATTAAACAATTAACCAATGTTTTACTAAAAGGTATTTTGATTTGTTTCTAAAATTTAGCTTGGAGAATATAGTGGACATCTCTTGTTTTGTACTACACAGCACTCATTTTACCCATATTCTGGTAGCTGCACCCTGCTTTTCATCAGGGCAAAATCCCTAGCTACTCCGTGACCTTAGGGTTTGTAGCAAACACTGTTGCTTCAAACCTTTTGAGTTTCTTTGTGTCCCTGCCCAGTTCTCACGTGCATTTGCTTCCTGTGCCTGAGTATAAGACTTCTCTTCGGAAGACTGCCCTCAGGACCCTGGACAGCTCTGCCCTCACACACAGTAAGTCTGGGATTTATGTTTACTTATGTCCAATAATTGAAAAATGTGGGAGTAAATTGCAAGAAAGATCTTTCTGGACAGTGCCTGAAACACACTCATTCTGGACTCTTGTCTGAAATCACACCCTTGCTTCATTTCCTTCTTATCCCCATCTTCCTTTCTGGTTTCTCATAAGAGTATTGCCTTAAACACCTACAGAGGGATTGTTGTGTTCAGGGTCAGCTTCTAGAGAATCATATGACCTGGCCCTAAGACAACTGGTGACTCATATTCTCCTGTCGTACATTTGTGTTAAGGGTTGGTATCCAATTTAAATCAATGAGGAACAATAAGATTTTCGTGGTAACTGTATTGGAAAGAACATTGCCTCTTCCTAAGGGAATTGAAGCTGAAAGAATATAAAGCCTTGACCTCCTACAGATAGTTTTTCTAAGCCTGTTAGAGAGCAGAGCCAAAGCATGAAGAGTCAAGTTAAGCCAAGTGGTGAGGAGAAAACAGATGCTTAAGGATGTCATTTATGCCAGCACATCAAGCTGTGCCTGAAGGGAGCCCTACCTCTGGACTTCTCAGTTACATGAGCCAAAAAATTTCCCTTTTTGTTTCTGCCAGATTGGCACAAATTCTCTGAAGAATAAAGAACTACTTTTTTTTTAAAGGGGGAGACTCTAAATACTTTTTATTTTTTTAAGTTTATATTTAAATTCCAGCTCCTTCTCAACAGAGAAAACTGAGATGCACTTTTCAATTGAGATAAAGGAGTGTTGACTCCTCTTTTTCTCAGCAATAAAAAAAATTAAAAATCTTGAAAGCATTCTGTATGCTCAAATTTTAGGTCCACATATTTGAACGTAGAGAATAGGTCACTGCCTTTTTTAGCTATTGGTACAAATGTTTTTCAGCAAAATAAAGGACTGTCTTTAAAACGTTTTTTTGATGATAAACATTCCATCTTTGGGGGAACCTGGGTGGCTCAGTCAGTTATGCAGCTGCCTTGGGCTCAGGCCATGATCCCAGAGTCCTGGGATCTAGCCCCACAAAGGGCTCCCTGCTCAGCGGGAATAAAGTAATTAATCAATTAATTAATTACTTTACTACTTAATCCTAACTTAAATTAAGTGAATGCAAAGGTCTTTTCAGTCCCTAAAATTACATTTTATACATTTATAGCTAAATGCCTATGGTCAAAAATAAACAAGAATTTCATCCAGCACTGGTCAGATCGATATGTCAAAATTAACCTCAACTGGGGAAATTGAGAGGCATTAACAATAGGGTGTGCAGAAGATTCAAGGGCCAGATCTTGATGCCCAACATTGGTTATGGGAACAAGAAGAAAACAAACACATGTTGCCCAATGGCTTCCCATAGTTTCTAGTCTGTAATGTAAGGAGCTTGAAGTGTTGCTTACGTGCAACAAATCTCACTGGGCAGAGATTGCTCACAATGTCTCCTGTAAGAACTGCAGAGCCATTGTGGAAAGAGAAGCTGGCCATCAGGGTCACCAATCCCAATGCCAGGCTGTGCAGTAAAGAAGATGAACAGACAGGCAGCTTATGTGCATGTCATGTTTGTGCTAATAAAACCACAAAAGTATAAAAAAATAAAAATATAAAAGTACAAAAAATATCAATACAGATTGAAGTGTTAACTATTTTCACTATGAATTCTTATGTCTGCCAAGACCACATAAGCAAAGTTTCCTCATGAGCAATCCCCCATAACTTGACAGTAACTTTCTTAAATGATACTCTGCTGCTTTCTCTATTGAGAGCAATAATATATTTATCTGGAGGTTGTTTAAGATAGTAGCTCCATTTAAAGGAAAAAGCAGCATAACTTATATTTACTCCAAATATTTATAAACTCATTTTGACTCTTTCTAACTTTGCAGAATAGCCTAAATATGAGTTATAAAATTTAGATGAGAGATAAAAATTTAGAGATGAAAGAAGGAAGGCATATAGGAGAAAAGAAGGGATGTATGAAAATGGAAGAAAGAGAAATATAGTTGTTCTTAATTCCATTAAGAATATTTAAGTTACGATGTCTCAGTTTAGGTTCTCTTAAAGCAACAAAGCCTGAAGTGAAAACTGAAATGCTAACATTTTAGGGGTGAGTGAAATCTCAGGAAAACTGGAGTGAGGTAAAATGAACTGAGAATGGAGGAAGACTCCACATGAAGGGATGTATTTTTGAGCTGGCTATATAGCCAGAAACAAGCACAGCCAGTCGTTCAGCATGAGGGACATCTAAGACAACCACTGTATGCAGAGTTCCTCTGTTTCCTACCTTCCCCTGGCCAGGTTCACTCCATAGAGTTCTTTATACTCAGAGTTCTAGGTTTTGCCATCCAGTGTTACTGGGCAACTTTTGGGGAAGCCCATCTCAAGGCCAGTCTCCTATGGTACACATAGGAGAACGCAAAGTAGAAAGCAAATGGTTAACTAAGGTGTGTGCTGAAATGCTGTCCACTCATGTCAATGAACAACATGGTGATCCAAGAGCCATGGCCTGAGGGTCTAACTACCCAGAAGTTAGAGTACCTGGGTCTCACCACAAAGTAGCATTGAAGCTCAGAAGGACTTCCTTTCAAGAATATGAAACCTATCAGAATGAAGATAATTCCAGATAATCTTGGAGGTTCATCACAAGCATAGAACAGAAAGTGATGGCTGAGCAAACCTGGAGAGTTGCACAAATGGAGTTGCCCACTTAGGGTAATAACACTTTGCCTTAGAATTATAACTTTTGTGTTAACTAGAACACATTTCCAAACTACTCATTCTCTAAAGACAGGTGGCATTCTGAAGGAAGCCAGTCCACTGCACATCAGTCTGCAAGGAAGTTATCTGTAACAGGAAAGAATAGGTCTCCTTGATAGCCTGGTGGATTTCTTTTAGGAAATATTCACTGCCTGAAATATTCTTTCAGTTTGTAAGGGTAAACATAATAATATAATTTCCACTAATTAGCTTTGAGGCTCATCCTTAGATGACCAATGATAAAGATATTTTTTTAAAAAATGATATCTAAGGATGAATTTCAATCAGGCAAAGGGCTTTGGCAATGGTTATCTTGTCTTTTTAAAAAATGTCAAAAAAAGAAAACAACCAGCAACTATCTCTCTTAAATTGATTTTGATATAATTATAGGACTGGAACATTAGTTCTTGGAACTGTCAAACGTGTGTCTTTTGAAGAATTGAGCCTTATTTGAGAGAGAAAAGAAGCCATCAAAACTCTGCTGAGCAGTGTTAATGGATGACTGGTTTTTCCTTGTGTAACTGCAAAGAAAGATAAACCATGAACTATAAATCTGTATTTCAATTTTCTTTAATCTGCATTCAACTTTAGTTCCCTGACATCCAAAAGATTTCTTGTCATTAAAAGCCTTCACATTGCCTAGTGAATTCAGAAGAAATTCCTTGTGAAGAGGGAAAAAAAGATAGGTCAATAGATCAATAGACTGCTTATTGATTTTAAAATTATTATTTTGATGACACATAGGAAGTGTTTTAAGATTGCTTTGGATTGTGAATTTTTATTTATAACAGAATCCAGATATTCAAATATTTCCTAAAAATAAACTGAACTTACCATATAATTTTGCCCACAAATTTTGTGGCTGGGACTGAAATTCTTATTTCAATATATATTCTCTCCTTTTTTTTTTTTAATAAGAGAATACTTTAAAAAAAAAAAAAGATTTATTTATTTATTTGAGAGAGAGCCAGACAGAGAGCATGAGCAGGGGAGAGGGGCAAAGGGAGAGGGAGAAGCAGACTCCCTGCTGAACAGGGACCACCCCACCCCCACCAGGCTGGGCTCGATCCCAGGACTCTGGGATCACGACCTGAGCCAAAGGCAGACACTTAACCTACTCAACCACCTATGTGCCCAAGTAAGAGAACCCTTAAGTATTAGCAAGATATATGGTTATCAGAATAAAGACAGTATTCCATGGTCTTCCTTGCAGGTAGGCAGAGCCACCTCACTCAGCTTGGTTCATGACTTGTGAATAGAAGTATGTGCTCATTTTCTCAATCTTGTTCTTGAAGAAAAAGAGAATACCTTCCACTTCCATTTTGATCTCTTGCGTTTGGCTGAAAGAAGCTATGGTGGCAAGCCCTTTAGAAAATGGAATCTGCAGCAGAGGTAGTAATGCTCACAAAACATTCTGTGCATCCCCAATGTATCTCAAGGTAAGATCAAATGACTATATCTGAGTGGACGTGACCTAAATCACTAACTGGCTTAGGCAGAGAAAAACCCTGGCAACAATCTGCATTCTCTTCCTCTGCCCAGGTGAGCAGGGAAGCCTCATATTCCATTTGATGGTGCTAGAAGATGGTAGAATCACCATCAGAACCATGTCCCTGAGGAATTTTTGGAGCAGAACCATTTGCTGATGATACGCTGCTGTGTGAGTAGACAGTAACCCTATTTACATTAAGCCTCTGAGACTTCGGGGTTAATTTGTTAATTTAAGATAACTTATCCTGACTAGCGAGTGGATAGATTGAAGGAACCTGGATCTCCAGCAATGTGAGCTTCTATATCAGTTTTGGTTCTTTTATATAGTTAGGTAAGAGAGAAATAAACATCTTCCTTGTTTAAGTCCCTGCTTATGGCCTTATATACAAGGTTCGACACTATCCTGACAGTCATTCACCAAATGTGAATTTAAATTCTCTTATGTTCACATTTTCTAAAATAAGAATTATAATCACACCTAATAAAATAATAACTGTTAGGACTTTTTAAGACCGCCATTTTGAAATCCCCTTTGAATAATAGTCTCCGATAGTCTCTGAAAATATTCTCATCCAAGATTGTTGTATTTTAAAATATACATAATTTTGAACTTGTATTGCCTCTTACACACAGTGCTGAACTTTTATTGAAGTATGACTACATTCTAGGAACTGTGTTAAGTAATTTGTGCGCATGACTTTGTTTACTCTTCACACTATGAGGTAGATACTCTAATTGTAAGCACCATTTTGTATATATGTGTGTATATATCGGCATATATATACGTATGTGAAGCAGAACCTTTTGGTGATGATATAGTGATAGTGAGGTATGGATATATCTGAGGTATAGAGAGGAAAGAAACTTGCAGAAAATCACATAGACAATAACTGGCCAAGACAAGATTCAAACCATTTCTTAAAGATTCCAGAACCTAATCTATATTCCTGTTCTGTTCATGATACTGTATTCATGCTCATGGTGAGATACATGCACACATGGTTAAAATAAAAATCCTTTTCTCTGTTGTTAATTTTATACTTATTTTTCTCTCTTTCTTCTTCTTTTCCTTCATTTCCCCTTCCCTCCCTCCTTCCTCCTTTCCTTCCTTCCCTCTCTTCTGTCCCTCCTTCCCCTCCTTTCCTTCCTTTCTTTCTTGTTTTCTTCTGTCCTTTTGGCCTTTCTTTTATTTTTTCTTCTTTTAGGAATGGAATGCACCCTGTATTGAAGATTAGAAGTCTGCATTATTGCTGTGTTTGTCTTTCACTGTATGACAATAAATCTGTATGAGAAATCATGAGCTCCCTCTGCTTGCATGAAATCTCCCATGACTCCTGTAGCCATAATTTTATATCCAGGAAATTACTTTTTGAAAATAGCAAATTCATTCTGGAGGATTGTTGTGCTGACAGTTCTAAGGGTGGGATCAATCTCCTTTTTATTGTCCCTTTCTCTGCATTTAGCAAAGGTGCCTGGGCTGCTTTTTGCCGTGTCCCTGCATCCCAAGTAGCTGGACAGGCAGGCCCTCGGTGTACAGAGAGCAGCCTGCAAATTGGGCCAGGGGCTTGTTTCTGTGTAGGCTCACAGGGTGGGTGTGAAACATATGGCAATGTGAGAAGAAAAATATTGCTACTGTCACTTCTAATATAATTTTTATATGTTAACATATGAAATATATGATAAGTGCTTGAACTACAGAAATAAAAAGTATAATCTTGAAAAAGGTATTTCAAGACTGAGAAATAAACAAGAGAATACACATGATTAAAGTTTAATAGAGATATATATACCCTGTACTGTGGTAGCAAAAAAGAGATGCGGAACTGAATTTAGTCACAGAAAGCAGAGGGCAAGGGGTTAGGGAGGCTCCAGGAGGAAGTGGTCATTGTTCTGAATCTTAAATAATGAGTAGTAGTTAGCTAGGCAGATAATAATGGTAATATTAGGTTGGGATGTATGGAATTGCTGATTAGCAATCATTTTTTTTTAGTTATAAAATGACAGTTTCATATGCTTCAACATACTCTAACATATGTTTTTCACTGATCTAAGGTTTAATAATTATTCATTCGTTTTGTTCTCAGAACTATCATAGAAGGTAAGCATTGCTGTTTTATATATGAGGAAATGGGCATAGAAAGGTTGAATATAATCTTCAATATCAAAAAAACTATTAAAAGAAAAGTCAGAATTCAAATCCATTCCTTTTTTGCTCCAGAGGGCATTTTCTTAATAGCACTGATTTACAGCTAAGATAGTAAGGAACATTCCTTTCCTCTTGGAAGGTGGATGATTGTGTTTACATACATCCACATCTAACTCTTAGAAATTTCCAGCATTCATGCTAGCCTAGAGCCCTCCTAAATAATAGAAAAGGGGAACACATATTTAAAATATCTATTCACAAATAAGTGTCTACCTCTTGATGTCCTCTGGATTGTAACATCAGCAAAGTGACATTATTAAGACGTTATAACTTCTAAGCTATAAAGCAAAATTTTACTAAATTCTTTAATAGTTTAAAAAACTTTAAATTGAGATAATTGACACAAATATTGTATTAGTTTCAGGTATGTACAACATCATAATTCCATTTATGGATACACTGAGAAATGATCACCACAGTAAGTCTTGTTAACATTCATCACAATATGTAATTACAAATGTTTTTTATTGTGATGAAAACTTGCAGAATCTACTCTCCTAACCACCCTCAAATATACAATACAGTAATACCAACCACAGTTGCCATACTGTATACTACAAACCCAGGGCTCACTTATTTTATGAGCCGAAAATTTGTACCTCCTGTGTTTTTTTCCCAAATTAAATATGTCTGTTTTAAAGACTTAAAAATGTTAAGTGCCAAGTTAAATACTGTATGTGTGTGGCTGTAATCATAACCAGAACACTGACAAGAATTTTTAAAACATGATGTAAGCCTGTTTATAGAAAGCAGAAACTTCAATTCCTGATAAATCATTTATAAAATAAAAACAAAGACAGATTTCACTAACTACATTAAAGCCTACGGCATCTTGCTGATTTGAGTAATATAAATGGAATCAGTAGGCTTACCACAGAACTTAAAATTAAGTCATTTTTGAACACATCATGTGAATGTTAGGTTTGAGTTTAATTGAATTAGTTTCTGTTTTTCTAACTAATATAGACTGACAAAGTTATATTTGGCCAAAATCAAATAAAGTATTTTAGTCAAAAATTTTTGAGCCAATAACTGCGAAGTTTTAGTTTGATTTCTTTTCTTTTTTTTTTTTTTAAGATCATGTATCAAGAAATTGGGTTAAAATTTGGGGGAAAGCAGAGTAGAAGATGTTCAGATAGGAGCATGAATGTTAAAAGTTATTTTTTCCTCTCATTTACATGTAGTTGTGCTTATTACTCTCCTTTGAATTTGTTCAAAGAGCATGAAAGCCCAAGTTTCCTGGCTCAAAATTTGGAACTCTGTCGCAGGGACTGCCACTAGACTGAGGAAGTTCTCTCCTCTAACCAAAAAAAAAAATATGTGAAGCAAAGTCAAACCAATGAACAAATAAATTAAAAAATGCGTTTGAGTCCAAAAACCATGGTTTGTCTAGCTGCTACCACTTAGTAAGTTGTATATATATAAATCATACCAAAATATATATGATTTTTTTATCCTTAAGTTCCTCATCTATATAAAATGGGAACAAAATACCTGCCCTTCCAAGCTCACCTAATTTCCATGGCAATTCAATAAGATGGTGAATATTATAGATATTTGAAAAAACAAATTGCATTTCCAATGACGTATGGCCATAACAAAGTGTGTGCAGGAAAATTAGCAGTTAAGTGCATGTACTTGGAAATCAGACAGATTTTGCTACTTATTAACTGATCTGTACTATTCAGCAATTTTTTTAACCTTTCAAAACTCACTTTCCTCATTAGAAAAAATGAGGATAATTATTCCTCATAGGGTTTTATGATGCTTCCATGACATAATGTATATAATATTCTTCACATACAGCCCGGCATAGTATAAGCACTTAGTAAATGGCAGTTCGCGTTTTTCTTCTCCTAGAGAAAGGTGTATATATTTCACCTTGATAGAAATGATTTTTGATACCACTAAAGCCCCATATAGTTGAAATATTATGTCAAAGTTAAACCAGAAAGCCTTCTATGTTGGAGAAGTACCACATCTTTGGGACTCAGAATCCTAAATCAAACCAATGATGCATAAAATTATTTCTATCCTTCGATATTATTTACTGTACTGCTGCATTCTCAGTCAGGTAGAGGTGATGAAACATGGCATACTATGGTCTAATAACCTGTCTCATCATTGCATGTTTGTCCCATTTGTGTAGTGTTACACAAAGGACAATTGGAACACAAGTACTTGTTTGTTCCGGATGGTGAAAGATTAGTTGGCTCTCTCATTTCTTAGCTTCTTTTTGTCTTTAGAGAACATTTTTGCCATGCAACCAGATTTTTTTTGTCTAAACATCAAAAATTATACAGTTTATGGGCTATAAATCTGTAAATCAGAGTTGCCTTAATGGGTATAAGTTAATTAACAACACTTTATTTATTTTTTTTTTAAGATTTTATTTATTTATTTGACAGAGATAGAGACAGCCAGTGAGAGAGGGAACACAAGCAGGGGCAGTGGGAGAGGAAGAAGCAGGCTCACAGCAGAGGAGCCTGATGTGGGGCTCGATCCCATAACGCTGGGATCACGCCCTGAGCTGAAGGCAGATGCTTAACCGCTGTGCCACCCAGGCGCCCCAACAACACTTTAAATGACAATGTTAATAAAAATGCAAATGTGGACATTCACCACAACAAACTTGTTCAATCCATTTTAATGTGTTTCTTGTTCAATTCACGGGAGTCATTCCTTAAATACATTCATGTCCTTTATTTATATTCTGCTAAACTAAAAAAATTATATTTCATTTTAAAGTTTTCTTCAGGTAATGAAATATTCTTCAGTAATAGAAAGGCTTACTAGTCTGGGGGAAAAATGTGTACTTGCTATCATTTTTATAATTGATTCTGCTAATAAAATAAGTAAATTAAAATTTATATATTTCAAAAGAATCCTAAAAGAAACGTTCAATTATTTCAAAGGTATTCCATATTTTTCCTTATGTGATCCTTATCACAATTTTAATTACTTATTCTATGATTGCCTTATCCGTCAGGCCCCTCTTTTATTCTCCAACTTTCTAACATAGTGACTGCATATAGTAGGAGCTCAATACAAATTTTTCCTGACTGAATGGGAGAATAAATGGAGGATATAGTTTCAACTGTAAATATTTCTCCTATTCATTGAACAGAATGACGTCTTTAAAAAAATTAATATGCTTTTCCTCTTCTATTTTTCCACTTAAGGATCTTACTTATATTTTACCCAAGGCACCCAATGCCTGAGGGAGAACTAGAATTGTCATAGTCAGAATGCACAGAAGGGGAGAACAGTTATCAGTTGTTAACTTGTAAGAAATTGTGTGTGTGTGTGTGTGTGTGTGTGTGTGTGTGTGCTTGTAAAGCAAGATAATAACCTCAAATGACAGGCTTTGTGTAGAGAGACAAAGGGTGTTTCAAATTTCATTTTTTAAAGATTTATTTTTGTTTATTTATTTTAGAGAGATAGAGAGAGAAAGCGAGAAAGCGAGCGTGAGTGTGTATGTGAGAGAGAGCAGGAGGAGAGAAGGGGTGGAGGGACTGGATCTCAACCAGACTGTGCTGCGTGTGGAGCATGGAGCCCGCCTGGGGCTCCAGTTCCAGACCCTGAGATCATGACCTGAGCTGAAATCAGGTTGGCCGCTTAACTGACTGAGCTACCTAGGCACCCCAAATTTCATTTTTATATCAAAAATGTTAGGCCTCTGGGGCACCTGGGTGGCACAGCAGTTAAGCATCTGCCTTCCGCTCAGGGCGTGATCCCGGCGTTATGGGATCGAGCCCCACATCAGGCTCTTCCACTATGGGCCTGCTTCTTCCTCTTCCACTCCCCCTGCTTGTGTTCTCTCTCTCGCTGGCTGTCTCTATCTCTGTCGAATAAATAAATAAAATCTTAAAAAAAAAAAAATGTTAGGCCTCTAACGACTAGATAAGTCTCAATGAACACAGGACTCAAAATGAGACAGAGGGGAATTCTCACCCAATGAAGGATAAGAATGAGCACTTTTAAGACCTTGAGAGAAAGAAGAAAAGACAGAGAAAGGAGAGGATAAGAAGTCAGATGACAGGAAGTCCCTGATTCTTCCTCTACTCCCCATTTGGGGTTGAACTGCATGTAGAATAATAGAAAGAACACAGGTAAGATGGAGGTGAGTGAGTCAAAAGAAGAAATTTTTTGTAGCCTACTTGAGTTCACCTACTTTGAACTCAAGATGTGTAGACCACAACCTATTTCTGAAGGTTCACTCACTCCATCACAGCCATTATGGAGGAGGAAGGAAAGCATGCTCCAGTTGCAAAGAGTGTCCACACTAGTACTCCACCATGGCTTGGCTCCACTGCTTCCTCTTGGTTCCTTGTGGAAAGCAAGATACAGGGTATTCTTTCTCTTTACAGAGGAACCAGAAAAACAGGCCGGAAGGGTTGTGATGAGCGAAAGGGGCATCATGAAGATGACCGCCCAGCCAGCAATGGTATGAGTACACAATAGAGTGCCCCTAACTGTTGCTATGGAACTATGATCAGTGATGCGGGGGTGGATGACAAGGGCCTGATAATTCACAGAGAACTGTTCTTTGAAGTTACATCAGAGGGAAATTCTCTACAAAGATCAGCCGTAGTGAATTTGCTCAGCAACAGCATAGGAGAAGGTCCATTTCTTGGGGAATCTAGACTTGAGTACAGCAGGCCAAGGAGCAGAATTGTCAGCATAAGACTCAGCTGCCCTATCCTGGCTACCACGAGACCACCTACATGGTTGCTGATATCCAGGATTCTTTCTAGGTAAATGGGTAGAAGAAAAATTTTCAGTTGAGAGGAGAGAATTATCCTTGCTAGGTAGTTAAGTTTGAATGGACTGAATTTGCCCCAAAGAGAGCATTTTACATTGAAAGAGATAGTTTACATTTGGAAGGGATGAAACTTAGTTTTTTCCAGCAAGTTAACCACATCATCCTCCCACCTCTAAAAGGGACATGGACTTGAAAATAAAACAGATGAACTCTGTTGCATCCCATGACTAATGTTTGACAAATATTTCCTCTTTAAATCTTTACAATAACTGTCTATAAAAGACATCATTCCCTCCTACATTATTGGTGGGAATGCAAGTTGGTACATCCACTCTGGAAAATAATGTGGAGGTCCCTTAAAAAGTTAAAAATTGAGCTACCCTATGATCCAGCCATTGCACTACTGGGTATTTACCACAAAGATACAAGATGTAGTGAAGAGAAGGGCCATATGCACCCCAATGTTCATAGCAGCTCTGTCCACAATAGCGAAACTGTGGAAGGAGCCAAGATGCCCTTCAACAGATGACTGGATTAAGAAGTTGTGGTCCATATATACAATGGAATATTATTTAGCTATCAAAAAGAATAATTTCTCAAGATTTGCTGCAACATGGACGGCACTGGAGGAGATAATGCTAAGTGAAATAAGTCAAGCAGAGAAGGACAATTATCATATGGTTTCTCTCATCTATGGAACATAAGAAGTAGGAAGATCGGTAGAAGAAGAAAGGGATAAAGAAAGGGGGGGTAATCAGAAGGGGGAATGAAGCATGAGAGACTATGGACTCTGAGAAACAAACTGCAGGCTACAGAGGGAAGGGGGTGGGGGAATGGGATAGGCTGGTGATGGATAGTAAGGAGGGCGTATTGCATGGTGCACTGGGTGTTATATGCAACTAATGAATCATCGAACTTTGCATCGGAATCCGGGGATGTACTGTATGGTGACTAACATAATAAAAAAAAATCATTAAAAAAAAAGACATCATTCCCATTTTGTAGATGAGGCAAATGACATAGTAAAGGCAAATCTATTAGATAATGTAGTCAGATTTCAAACACAGATTTGCTTTCTCTAAAAGCAGCCCTTGTAAATTTCATGACCCACTAGTTTACTCCCGAAACAATAAACTTGTCAAGATCTCATGTAGTTTATTATTCAAAGAGCCATTCATAAGCATTTGGCAGCCCCTTCTTGCTTAACATAAAACTAATTGTTATTATTGCTATGATTATTATTATTTTGTAGCACTATCTAAATATCTCACTAAGCAAAATTTGCAACCTCATACTATTTGCATCCTCAAATGTGATGCTTTTCTTTTTCCACCAGTGAATTTTTGTAACCATGTGCACTTCCTGCTCTAAGAGCACCCACAGGCACTATGTGGAGAACCCCCTTACCCTATGTGGTCTAATGCGACTCATCTAAACATCAGTATTCAACTACAAATCTTTCATGGTTAGTTTTTTTGGTTAAAATCTACAGAAACCAAATCATAGTAACGTAAGTAGGAAAGGGGATTTATTCAAAGTATGTCCAGAGGTTTGTAGTAGACAGAAGGTGTCAAACCAGAACCATCACAAGCAAGGCAGAATAGCTGTATAGGTTGATACAGGTCAGGCATAGGACACTAGCCAATACTAGATACTTTAGCTAAGAGCACCCTTCTAGTTAGCTGTGGAAATACTCTGACTCTCAATTGTTATTTCACGTTTGTATTAGTCAGCTAGGGCCACTATAATACAGTACCTTGGATTGGTATTGTATTATACCAGCAATTTATTTTTTCACAGTTCCGGAGACTGCAAGTCCAAGATCAGGGTATTGGAAGCCTTGGTTTCTTTTAAGATTACTTCTTGGCTTGCAGATGGCGGCCTTCTCACTGTGCCCTCATATGTCTCTCCTCTGTGCATGGGCATCTCTACTGCCTCTGTTTGTCCACATCTCTTCTTGATGAAGATACCAGTCAGATTTGATTAGGACCCACCCTAAGGGCCTCATTTTAACTTAATCTTCTCTTTAAAAGCCCTCACGTTCTAGGGTACTTAGGACTAGGACTTCAACATATGAATTTGGGGGGACACATTTCAGTGCAAACACTGTCATAAGATCCAAAGTCCTGGGCAGGATGTTTAACCTGGGTGTGGATTTATTTACTTATTTATTTTAGCTTATGTCAGGTTTGGCTATATTCTTCAATGTTTTTCAAGAAATCAGTCTAAAGTATCTATAAACTATAATTACATATTGTAACCAATAAAGGGTATATTTTTTCATTTTTTTCAAATGAAGTATAAAAAATGATTTCTATTTGTATTGCTATATAACAGATTACCTTAAAAATGCTTAAAAATATATTACTAACTTTTATGGTTCTGTAGGCTGATTGGATTTACCTGAGTAGCTCTCATTCAGGGTTCAAATGTGGTTTTAGTCAGAAACCACAGGCTTGTACTGGAGTCATCTGAAGGTATAACTGGTCTGGATGTCAAGAGGGCTTCTTCACTCACATACCTGGTACCTAAGCAGGAATGGCTAGAGACTGGCTGACATCTCTTTCTTTCCATATTGCCTCTCCACATGACTAGCTTTGGCTTTCCCACAGGATGGCAGTTCAGGATAACCAAACTTCATAGAAGGTCACCAGCCTCACCCAGAGTATGCTTTCCAAGATGCCCAGATAGAAACTACAAGCCTTCTTCTGACCTTGCCTTAGAATTCACTATCAGGACATTCTATTTGTCCCATGGGGCCAGCCCAAATGCAACTCAAGAGGGTACTGAAGCAGAGTGTGAATATCAGAAGCATGGTTCATTGGGAGGCCATTTGGGATATCAACTATAATAATTATTTTATAATGGGATTAACAACAATGATACAATTAGATGGAGCTAAAGAGAAATTTTCTACTATTCTCTTAAAAATGCATCAGCAAGTAGAGAATTCACAGTGGCATAAATAAATTTTACCTAGTTGTTCAAGTAAAACTGAGTAGAAAAGTGCCTTAAATTTTTTTTGTTGATAATGCCAGTATCCTATATAGTCATTTGTGTTCTGAATGCATAACTAAAGTACTCCCTTGTAGGCATTTAACATTAGAGGAAATCGGCAGCCACTAGGGAGTTGCCCTAGAAGCCCTTTCTGCCCAACAGGAAATGACAATAAACAATACATAGCCATTAGCAAAAAACCTAAATGTACCAGTTATTGTACAAGACTTTTTAAAGTTAATTGTCTCATCATATCCTCACTGCAGCCTTTTTGAAAGAGCTATTATTATTCTCCTTTTGCTGATGAGGAAACAGATGAGAGGAGAAATTGAGCAACTCTTCCTAGTTAGCAAAGCTAGTCAACGTCGGAGCTGGAGCTGGGATTAAATCTGTATTTGATTGACTCTGTATTTTTAACTATGTACCAGCTCTAGGAATCTTTAAAGTAAACCTACAACACACTTTCTAACCAATCTACCATCTTTTAATTAATTGAATGGCCAGCATAACAAAAAGTCCATGGGGTTAAGAGGAACTGGTGGTTGTACCAAGAAATTGTCACCTGCCTTCACAGTCATTGTTTAAGGGAATAAGAACCTTGGGACACCTGGGTGGCTCAGTCAGTTAAGCATCTGCCTTCAGCTAGGGTCATGATCCCAGGGTCCTAGGATCGAGTTCCGCATCCGGCTCCTTGCTCAACTGTGAGCCTGCTTCTCCCTCTGCCTGCTGCTTCCCCTGCTTGTGCTCTCTCTGTCTCTCTCTCTCTCTGACAAATAAATCAGTAAAATCTTTAAAAAAAAGGGGGAATAAGAACCTTGTATATTGAGGGTGACTTTACAGACACTTGGAGACAAGAGGGGGAAAGTCAAAGTTAAATGCTACTTCTTTTTTCGTGGTAGACAATGGAGGCATATCATCATTTGAACAGTAGACAGGCAGTATTTCTGTAATTGTCTTTGTGGTACCACAACATCACATAGTCTCTTGCCATCAGTATTTTGACAAGAGTTTAGTTGTGATATTAATGATCAATACACGTGTTTACATGTTAATGCAGGGTTCGCTGATCACTGTGAAGACCATTAAAGGCAAAAGTAATAAATAAACAGTTAACAAGCAAAACCACTCAATACTAGTGATATTTTACAAATTATGTGTCTAGCAGGCAACTCCAAAATTAATAGTAAAAAAAAAAGATCAGAAATTACCTAAAATCTAATTTGAAACTTAAATGTAATATGAAATATTTTCTCTCAAATATTAAACACAAAATCCTAGGCTAAGTTTATATTGTCAATTTAAAGTTTTGTTTTTATAGAAAGAAAGAATCAAACTTTTGAAGAAGAGATATTTAATTACATTCTTACGGTTTTGAAAAACCCTACTTGAATAGCCAATCTGTTAACAGAGGTGATATCTGAAAGCATAAAATAGACACCATTTTTCATGGGATGGCAACTCAGAGAGGCATGGATTACTTAGTATAGTCTATTTGAGGGAAATGCAATTAAAAACAAAACTCCCTTCAAACCCAGATAACCTCTCCACAGAGGCAGAAGAGAAAGAAAACAGTTTCGTTATTGAATAAGCATTAAGCCACAATGGGATGTGCATCACAGGCAATCTGCTAAAAGGCTGCAGAGAGATAAAAATCTCACCCTTTTGTGGAGCCAAAGAGATTCCTCCTGTGACATCCATGTTCCTCAAAATTGTTCAGGTAAGAGGACTTGACAGAACCATTTGTCACACATAGTCCATCCTAAATCCACCTGGTAAATCAGGTGACCATCAGTGTCAGTTAATTGACTTCATCCAAAGGAAAATGAACTTTTCATATCTTTCTGACAAGAGGTTCCTTTGGAGCAAGGCGCCTCTTGCAGTTCGGTTCCTACTCTCCCACAGAAACAGCGAGAGAAAGGACACAGTCTTTCTTGATGATTGCATTTCAAAGAGATGGTTCTCTGGTCATGGGGAAAGACATTCCTGGTTCTTAAAGTTGGCAAGAGGCTGATTTAGCTTTTAAAAATATCTATATACATTTCAAAGAGGCAAAGAAATAACTGTTGGGAGGGCCGAGAAAAGGGGCCAAGGCACCCAAGATGGCCGACTCTCCCGCCAAGATTTAAACCGACCCCCAAGATGGCCGAATCTCCCGCCAGAACTCCTGCAGCAGCCACGTCTACCCCAGTACACTGAAACCTAAGCGGGAAACCGAAACCCGTCCTACCGACTTTCCTCACCCCCAGCAGTACCCAGTAAAACCCTGCCAGGACTCTCCAAGACAGACTTTCCCCCACCCCCAGCGGTGCCCAATAAAAACCCTCGCTGCCCTGCCCTGGGTGCGACTTCCCCAGCTCAACGCTCTTTCCTGAGTCGCGGAACCTAGTCCGAGGGTGCTTGCAATAAAGTTCATCCTCTGGACCACGTTTGCCTTTGCGGTCTTGATTTCATTAGCGACGAGAAAAAACCTAACACTTATATTTAATGAGTTTTCTAAAGTAAGTACTTTAGAAAGATATTTATGTTACGTTATTATTTTTAAATTCTTGTCATTTTTAGCCTGTCTCACTCCTGACCTTTCAAGATAGTAGTATTTATTTCATCTGGTATCTAAATAAGTCGCTGTGAAAATGATTCTCCTTTGAGTTATGTTGTTATTCATAACATCCTTTTATAGGATCTCTGATTGCAGATTTATTAAGATGTATTAAGTAATTCCCATTGCTTAATATAGAAAACAGGCAATTTTCCATTTTTTTTTACCACTTTGATTTTTCATTTGATGCCTTCAATTACCTCATGAGAACTAGCATTTAGGAGGTTTTTTGTTGTTGTTTTTTAAGTAAATACTTTAATGACTTCATGAGACTTCTTTCAATAGCTAAATGAATAAGGAACAATGAAACTGCCTTAAGCTTGAATACTGAGAGTTTGGGAAGGCTTCCTCCATGGTGAAGGGACTTAATTCTATATACATGCTTTTCATGCAAAAAGTGTGATTTAATTCACTATTTGACCAAAATGACAATAAGTACATCTGAAAATTTTGGATGATAACAGAGTGAATATGCAGCTACTCTGCGTTCAGTGGTCAGGAATGCCTCTCTGTGGCAGTGAGTATTTAAGGTAAGGTTATCATAAGTCAGAGTGAAGAGCACTACCCTGGTTTTCTTAGATTAATGGTGAAAAATATTTGTTATATTCTCAAACCTAGAGAAATAAAAAATGACTGTACTGATTGAATTGTGCCTCCCTTAAATTCATGTTCACCTGGAACCTCAGTATGTGACCTTTTATGGAAATAGTCTTCAGTTATTAGTTAACATGAAGTCATACTGAATTAGGTTGGGTCCTGATCCAATGACTGGTGTCTTTATCAGAAGAGAAAACAGACCTCAAAACAGGGGAAGAATGCTCCGTATGAGATTGGAGTGAAGCATCTAAAAGCCAGGGAACAAAGATTGCTGGCAATCACCAGCAGCTAGGAGAGATGCATGGAATGGAGTCTCCCTAAGAGCCTTCAAAAGGAACCTGATCCTGTTGACACCTTGATTTCAGACTTCTGAATTCCAGAAAGGTGAGAGAATAAATTTCTGTTGTTTCGAACTACCCAGTTTGTTGTAATTTGTTACAACAGCCCTAGGAAACGAGTACAATGTGTTAGTTATCCAGAGGTTGACATATTTTCCTGGGAAGTGCCACATAATAAATATTTTAGGCTTTGTGGATCACATAAAATCACTGTTGCATATTCTTCTTTGTTTTATTTTTATAATCCTTTAAATGTAAAAACCATTCTTAGCTCTGTGGGACACACCCAAATAGGCCCGAGGCTGCGTTTGACCAAGGGACCACCGGTTGCCTCCCCTGCCTTATTCTCTCCATCCATTGCTTTAGGAGAAGAAATTACATGGTCAAATACAAGAATATTATAAAGTCTGTTAGGAGGTGAAGTGGGGGGGGTGAATATAATCAAAGGCGGGTTTGGAAAACTTCGTCACTTAGTGACCAGTTTATTGGATTTTTCTGTTTTTCCCTTTACGTTTATATTACACATAATGCAATGCCTGGCTCAGTATTAAGGGTAAAAACTGGAAACTGTTGTTATTATGTTTGTCAACTTAAGGCATAAAGCATTATGAGCATTGGTTCATAATGAAAGAAGCTGGAATTGTTAGAATGATCAGAGTAGAGTCATATTTGGATCATTTTCATTATCATCTCTTTGTGTTGTTATTATACATTGTACCCCTCTGTTTAGTATTGGATTGGACAATTTAGTCGCTCAGTTCCATGAGTGATGACATGGAATGACTGACAGTATTATCTCTGGGATATCTTGGCCTAGTGAGATAAAATTAATTTAAGCATGATATTGACCCATTTAAGAGGTTTTATTGGTTGTGGTAGGGCTTATTTTTGTTAGTGTTTTTTTTGGGGGGGGAATTCAAGAGGACTTTCATAAAGTCTTGAGGATCTGAATTAGATACCTCTTTATTCTCAAGTAAAAACATAGAATCTGTAAGACAAGCAAAAAGTTGAAGCAGTCCTCAATTATAAAGTCTTCTTATGTCTTGAAGAGAATACCAATGGCCCTAGTTGACAAGGAGATTCACAGAAACTACTGACTTCCTATCTTTAGAGAAACTCAAGAAACCCTCTCTCCTGTCTGTTCTTGAAGGACAGAACTTAACGAATTACGTGAGTCGTCTTTCCACTGGGTGCTTTTTATCAGAAGTAGGATAAATCCATTAATTTGGGGCTAGCTCTCCCATTTGGAAGGTTGACTTTCCAAGGCCTTACACTTTCTTAACTCTCCTTGCCTAACTATCAAGATAATACTGTATGTGGATCAAAGGGAAAAGTCTGCCAAGAATAATTCCTCATGTAGTTTGCATGATATGCCATGACCAGATTACACATGAAACTGTCTTAGATTACTGAATAGTGTGCTTTCTGTTCTGAGCATTCCCTCTGGATATCTCAGTCCAGATCCTGTGGCTTCTTTTTCTATTAATTATGTTTGGCTAGTTTCTGAAATTGGAATGATTAACAGAAAAGATTAAATCAGTTTTCATAAACTTTGAAAACAAACTTTTTTGAAGTTAAGAGATTGAAATTCAGTTTTCTTATCATTTCATCCTTTCCTCATTTTTTGCTTCACTGGCGTTGCTTACTAGTTAAAGGATTACAATAATTGAGTTGGTAAAACTAGATTTCTTGTAGAACTTTTAGAAAAGTTTTCTCAATAGCAACAATAATGTTTGAACCAAACCATGTTTCCAAGATTCTTTTGAGATTTCCTTCTTTCCTATTAAATTAAAGGGATTCTGCAATGCCACTAAGCATGGACAATATAACCACAGTTCAAAATAGTTACAAATCAGTAAGTGCAATGTATTTTAAAGTTTCTTTCAAAGTCTGTTTTTCATTAGTTTCAAAACTCCCCATGTAGAAACATTTCTAACACCAATTAAAATGAATCAAATTGACCAAAGGAGGATTTTCTCTACTTTTTAATTAATGTATTTATTTATATTCAACCTTGTTTCAAAACAGATTTAAGAAGGCTCTGCAGATGACTTAATCCCTTTGCAGTAAAATGCATGAATATACAATATTGCTAGTCTTTAGTACAAAGCTGATATATAAAATTGAATACAAAAATTGAAACAAGATTTAAAAATGGCTACTTAGATATGCTGCATTTATTTAAATAATTGTTAGGGGAAAAATCCTATGAGTCAAAAGTGGAGAAAGGACCCTAAGCCAACATTTTATCTCTTGGTAGATTTTTTTTCAAATATTTTCTGATAGAAATGTCTGGCTTTTTGATTTCTCAAGAGAAAATGGATTTCATAACATCCCTAAATAACTTATTCTAATGCTTAAAAACCTACTATCAGAAAACATTGGTTAAGCAAGTTTGATATCTATTCTGTTGCTTTCTCAGTTCCATTTATGTATAAGTATAGAGAAGCAAAACAAAAGGACTGTACTGCTCACATAAAAATACTTGTAATGTATGGGTATGCCACTCAGGTGATATGATTCCATCAACTCCTTAGTCTCCAGGTTCCCTGTAGGACATTGTGATTAGTGAGGCCTCAGATAATTTCCATATATAGGGAAGAAGATTTGTCACAGCCAGGCACATAATTACAAAGTCAGTATGAATACATACATTAAACATTGCTCCAAAAGAGTGTAGGGGAAAATTAGGTGATCAGTATCATTTTAAAATTCTCTTATCATATTCACATATCACAGCACACATCTTCCCAATTCTACAATGCTGCCATATTTTTTGATCCATGTAATTATTTTGTAGCTTAAATATTGTGGGTTTTTTTCTTCTTATTACTTTGCAATTATTTCTGTAGAAAATCACTTTGTGGGTTTGTTAAAATTTATTAAAGATAAGACTTGCTCAATTTTGTACACACAAATAGATGCAGACCCTTTAGCCACTAACAAATACTTTTTGAGAAGTTTTCAAAAATCAAAGAACTCTTTAAGACAATGTGCAATTTAGAGGTTGATTATTTAGTGCACAATTTAAGGGACATGGGAATTCAGAGAAGATGAAGATAAATGAGTACAATTTCCTTTCCTTTCCTAACCCAGATAGAGAGATTCAAAAAGTTAAACCTGGGAGGGTTCCTTAGTCCTCCGTATCAGGGAAACCAAGCACGACATAGCAGGAACAAAGAAAAATAACAACAAAAATACATAAATAAAGGACTTTGAAACCAAACAGAACTGGGATTAAAATGTGACATTGATACTTAACTGTATGGATTTGCACAAGGCAACTAAACACGTGGGTTCTCAATACCTTTAACATCAAATCAGGATAAAGCCCCTTCACGTGGTTTATTTACGGACTGGAGAAAAATATCAAACACTATGTCACATACAAATTATTTGATACATGATAGCTATTAAATTGCCAGCTATTTGGGAAGCCAGAAATAAACAAACTGTACCAACTCACAATTACCTAAACCTTTACCCCTGAATGAAAGTATCTCTTTTCATTATGCACAAAATTAGTGCTGATTTTGGAAAGGTATGTGAAACAGGTAAACTCCATATCAGGCAAAGATATGGTGCCAATGGTTTTTATGATTTTTTTCCTTGACAAATAAAAGGATAACAGAAGTGGAGCAGAATCAATGTACTCAGTTCTGTAACAGCAGTAAATTTCATTCTGGACACTTTTAACAGGAGGATTTTAAATCTTAGACAACATCTTTTAGAGTTGCTGTTAGATTTCTATAAAGTGCCCTTTATATGTAGAAAGACCTGGAACTGTTTTCCAGGGGAAACAAAAAGTAACTGTAAACCTGAAGAGATGCTTGGCTTTCTGTTCTCATTTTAGGTCAGGAGCTTCAAGGGAAGAATGGTGGTTCAGGGACAAAAAAAATGCTTGGCTGAATCCTACCTCTCTATGATTTCAGTTTAATTAAATGAAGCTGATGAATCATGCAACAAGGAAATGGCATTATGCTGTCAGTGATTCAAAGCTAGAAATCCTTGTATATGAAAGGAATAAAATTTCCCTTAATGGAAACACAGATGGGGAGTTCTAAATTCTGCTTACCAACGTTAGTGAACCTGCATAGAGTGATATATATTTTCCTGAATTTTTATATACAGAAGATGTAAGATATGCAGGATTTGTCTCAAGTCACCATACCACTAAGGATCCATTACGATTTTCCAGATTTTATACATGCAAATTTTAAGTCAGGTTTTCCCTCAGATGTCAGTTACAGACTATAAACTGTAACTTATTTTATGCCTCAACGATTTCAATTAAATAGACCAAACCTGAATGCCCATTCCTCTTTGCTTGGTGATTCAGACAAGGATATATGCTTGAATATCATAGAATTCCTTTTCTCTGCAAGGATAGGGGTAGCAGGATTGTGGGGATCAGCACAAGGAACGACAAATCAAAGCAAAAAGTAGATACCCCCAACTGATCTCCCCTGGAACTTCTGATCTATACTTTCTACAAAATCAAAGCTCTTGTTTCTGTAGCTGAAAAGTGATCTCTAGAAATTGTCAGGTCATAGCCATGCTAGCTTCTGGGAAAAGTAAGTCTATGGGTAAGTAACAGGATCAACTTTCAGAAGCCAGGAAAGTTGAGATGCATGGCTTCCATGTTTCCGAACACTATAAAGTTACTCTCAACAAGGGTCAGCAGACTGTGGCTTACAGGCCAAATTTGGCCCACTATCTGTTTTTATAAAGAAAATTTCATCAGAATTTATAGGTTAATTTGGAAGATCATTAAACGATCACTTTTCTCCTGCCCCAATCATCTTTAGAAATCTTATCAATCCGTGTTTCTATATATTTTATTACAGATAACAGCAGACATTCAGGCTATACTATACTCATAATTACAGAGTACAGAGCATAGTAAACATAACACTGCTTGATTTATTTTTTTCTGGGTATGTGTGGATCATGTCAAAATTCAAAGCTAAATTCTTATAAAACTATCATAAAATGTGGCCAACTTCTCTTAAATAATTGCATTTTACACTTGGTATTTCCAGTTGACCTCTGGGCCAAGCCAGGAGTGACTCACAGGTCATTACACATAAAAATCTGAAAACTAAGGGCAAGACTGAATAAAAAATCCCATCCATCTTCTTCAATCCAGAAACCAATGTGATATAGATTTGTCCTGAGCTAAATCTAAAATATAACAATTTATTTGTAATCAAAAGCACACACTTAAAAGTCTGTGGGAGTTTGAGTAGATTTCCAGAAAGATCCCTTCCTAGGTGGTGTTTTTGATATAATGTATGCTATCGCAGATATTTCGTATTACTTTAAGCCTTCTAGTCCTCACCCTGCTGCTCCATGTAAGGGGGGGTCCTAATGCCTTATCTTCATGAAAGCAAGAAACCAAGCACTCTAGTATCTTGAGACCACATCCAGGTGAAAGATGAATATGGTAGGTATTCACTGACAATTAAGGCAGTCATCAATTTTTTTCCCCACTCTGCAGATGAGAATGTACAAACGAGGAAATTCTATATTCTGTCAAATCTCAGGAATACTAGCTGGCAGCTTCACTGCTGATTTAATGAGAAAGAAAACACACAGTCACCTATACACACAATTAAGTTTGCTTCAATGATTGATTGGGCCTATTCATGTTAAATATGTCATTGTCAGAATTTTCTACTCGGTTCCTTAAAATACCAGTTGTGGAAGCCCTGGATATATACCACTTGGGTCTCCTAACATGTAATACCCACCGTTCAGAGGTAGGGAGTACAGTTAGCTGACAGCCTCTAGCTATTAATACCTTCACAACTGCCTCAGCTTTCAAGTTACAGCCACACTCTTTCTGGGAAGCCCCCAGCCAATTACTGAGCATGCTGGAAGCACAAAGACAATGCAATTTTCCTCAACATGGGGTTCTTCTATCAAGCAATTTTTATTCCAGAGCTGCCTGTGGTTTGGTGAAGATTCATGTCTTCATTGCAGTTTGACACTCTGTCTGCCCAATCTTGCTATTTCTACTTTTATTCCCCTCATAAGCATTGCCTTCTGGTGGGGAAGGTCATCAAGAAGACATGACCACTGATCCAGGCACAAGCTGGACCCAGGCAATTAGAGGCTCTCTAACCCCTCCCCTGTCTTTGGAATGTGTATTCTGCTGCTTTCCCCATTCCCAAAAGCTGTCCCAAGAATATAACTTTAAGGTAGAAATGCGGTTTGCTTTCTTCTGACCTTTGCATTCTAATTCACCTTAATTTTTTTTATTGAAATATAATTGACACAAGACACTACATTAGTTTCAGTTGTACAGCATAGTGATTCAACAAGTTTATATGTTATGCTATGCTTTTTTAACATTCTAATTTACCTTTGCATTCTAATACTTGGCCTGATCAACTCTGATATTTAACTCCACTCTGGATTTTATTTTAAAGACATACTTATTTTTCAACCAACTTTTTCCAACACTTTTATACTTATTCAAATGGAACATATTGACCCAAAGTAATAATAAGGAAATACCATGACAAACTTGGTATATTTTATTAAAGGAGATTCGAAATTCAGTAATATTTCTGAAATTTATATCATGGCTCTAGTGAATAGATCCTGAAAACGAATACTAAAAACAGAGATCTTTTCAGAATTTTTTTTAGTATATTAGTATCCGGATTGGTATCTCAATATGCCACCTCAGGGAAATCTTTTATATTAGCTTCAGAGATGCAAGAAAATATGACAGTGACTCCACAACATCCCTATTGTCAGGAAATATCAGTTGAAAATATTTTCCCATCTCTGTGTATTTGTGGACATCTAGTCTAGCCCAATTTGCTTGTTGTACATACCACGTGGTTATGCAATCAGTTTCTTATATGCGGCATTAGGGGATGCTAAGGTAGTCCTTAGCAAGATGCAAGTCCTACGCAAGATACCTATTAAGCCAAGCTTTAGAGAGACATGATGCTTGTGATATGTGATATAACATTAAGAACAGAAGCCAGAACATCTGAAACAGTTCCCAGGCCTACCTCTTAATACCTAAGAGAATTTGAGCTTATTAATAATCTCTCTGAAGCTCAGTTTCTTCACTTGTAAACATGGGAATCACAATGTCCTTATTCCACCATAGGAATGGTAAGAGCAGCGAGATTGGAAAAGGTATGGAAATTACTTTTTAAATGGGAATTAAAACTATACAAATGAAAATGAAAAACCTCAGCATAAACCACAGACAAAGGGTATACAGGAAATAAGGTTTTGTTCTGGTTCTTAATTTTACTCTAGCTTGCCCAAACTCCCCCTTGCAATCTAAAATTTCTTTGGTTGTAGGCTAGGTATGGTAAATACCATTCTGAGATGGCCCCATAATCTCCACCCTTTCGTAGGGATCTTGCTTCTGGCCAATAGAGTATAGGAAAGGCATGCAATTCCACTGACTAAGCTACATTACCTGGAAAAGGTGATGATGGTGAGATGTCACTCCCTTGATCTTATTATGTTATATAAAACTCCCTCCTTTCAGACTAGAATAAGAGACTATCCTGTGGTCCTAAAGAAGCAAGACACCATGATGTGAACTGCCCATGAAGAGCATCAAAGAGCAAGCCTACAGGGGATATGGGAACTGAGGGCCTCAGTCCTACAACCACAAGCAACTGAATTCTGCCAACAAGCACATGATCTTGGAACAGGATCCAGAACCGCAGATGAAACCATAATTGTGCTGACATTTTAACTGTAGTCTGCGGAGATTAAACAGAAGATTCTCCAGAGCCATTCCAGGCTCCTGATTCATGACGATATGAGGTAATAGATGTGTATTGTTTTAAATCATAAAGAGAGTGGAAATCTCTTCTGTAGCCATGAAAAATTGAAGCACCAGGTTACAGATCTTTCCTTTCGCATTCAAATTAAACTGGTTTTAGTTTAGTTTAGCTTAGTCTGGTTTTCCAAAGCTTAATCTGATTCAAGAATCAACACTATGTTAATGTTCAATATTCTATTCTTTCTAGTTAACATACATAAACGGTAAGTAGATGTATACATAAATTATAAATGTCTTAACTTAATGGCTTTCAAAAAGAGTTACTCAGAGCCTTGGAGAGGTTTCATGGAGGAGACTTACAGAGTTATAGATGAGTAAGATGACAGAAGAAGAACATGCAAAAAAAAAAAAAAAGTCCAGGCCCTGACTCCTGCCTCTTTGCCATAAATTCAACAAATCATTTTGATGCACAAATTAGAAATTACTTTAAAATGGATTATTCTTATAAAATATTTGAAAATGATTTCTTAAAGCCAAAGCATTAGTGGGTGTTATAGAGTTTAGTGAGTGAGGGGAGATTTTATCATAATCCCAGCATAGGTAGATACTGTGCAAAGAAAGAAAGAACAAAGGAGGAAAGAAGGAAATAACGCATGTAAAAACTCTCAGCTCCCAGTAGACTTAAAAATGTTAGCATTTAAAATAATTTATTTTGTATGTTTATAGAATTTCATTTTCTTATAATCTTGAGAAGCAATAATATCTGCCTTTTTAAGGGTCAACTTCTAACCACATTAACTACTTTTTTTTTTGGTTTGTTTGTTTAAAGGTGTTAAAATCCAAGAAAACTGATAATAACCAACAGATTATACATGAAATAAAATGTATCACTCTGCATATATAAAGAAGAAATCAATGATGAATGTGAGTGAATCACCTACTCTGTGATTCTTTAATGACTGCTCCTTGTTACGCCTACATGGATGGGCCTTGACCACTGAACACAAAGCTCACTAAAAGACATATTCAAAGGGATTACATTTGCTTTCTAATTCATTGGGCTAAAAGGTAAATGCATTAGAACGTGAAAGCAATTCAAGGAGTTCACTTGCACTTACTGAATGGAGACACTTTCAGACAGCAACTAGATTTCAAATGGCAAAATGGAATTCAAGTTCCCATGAACACAGAGAAGCAGTTCCTGGGCTGACAGCATTGAACAAGTGGAAGGCAGCTCCCGAGATGGGCTGTGGTTTTTTAAGCAAATTCACATTCCAAACCCAGTGAACTCTATAACATTTTATATTAGTTACAGAACTGTAAATAGCACAGCACTTAAACGTGTCAACTCATTTTATCTCCAGAATGTCTATCTTAGATATAATGCAAACCTCCCCACTGGCTTTTATCTAATATGCTTGCTAGCATCTTCAAACTTTCCCTTTGACAACCTTGCTATTAAAAAGTCAGGAGCTTCAGCAAGTTGTAGACCTGTGGAAATCTATTTTTTGCTATTCAATCAACTCTGAGAATATTTTAAAATGTACTCCTGAAAAATAAATAGGGTTTTTTCCCTTATAGGATGCCAAGTCCCAGATTTCATTTCCCATCTTCTATGTTCTTTTGTACCTAATTTTAAAACCAAGCCATGGGAAAATGATTTGTCAGTGCCCATCACTGTATACATTTTAGGAATCATTCATTTGGATCTTGTGTATTACTTGATGTGTTCAAATTATGTTACAGGTAGTGTGGTAGGAAGGGAAAATAATGAAAATCAAAAGACTAGTCCTGTTTGACCAGGGGAACTTATAGATCACTCATGTTCATGACCCATTTTGAACACAGAAAAAATTATATGCTCAATTATTTCTGTCTTAGAAAGTCAATGAGTAAAGGAAATTTCTATACAACATAAAAGTAAAAAGTAATTAGTAAATAACTAAAATAATAGATTGTTATGAGAAATCAAGTATTATTGTGGTGGCCATGAGGACATAGTGCTCAATCCTCTCATCAAGAGAGCATATTACAGAGTTTGTTGGCTGACAGTCTCCAGTTGATGCACTTTGGGATTTACTTATTCATGTTGTGGCCACATGCTCCTTTTGGCTGCTCCTGGCCAATGGTTAAGCACATTCTGGGTACTAGAGGGGTTATTTCTGTCATCTGCTGAACTCTTTTAAAAGGTGAGCTTTGCTAGGAGACTCCCTGCTGTCCTGGATAATACTTTCTCAGAGCTGCTGATCCCTTTTATTCTTTTGTGTCAGTAGAAAGTCTGT
Organism: Ailuropoda melanoleuca; assembly: GCF_002007445.2. Taxonomy (NCBI): domain Eukaryota; kingdom Metazoa; phylum Chordata; class Mammalia; order Carnivora; family Ursidae; genus Ailuropoda; species Ailuropoda melanoleuca. The sequence continues at coordinate 73,419,693 of NC_048228.1, forward strand.
GTAGAGGACATGTGTGATTATAATGTTAAATTTAAGATTCAGACCTGAAGCTGTGCTTTTCTATGATTTCATGAAATAAACCTAAAATAACACCAGAGTTGTCCGTTGGGGCAGCCAACCACTTGGTGGTGGTTTTTATTGTTATTTTTTGTTTTGCCTTTTATATGTACAGAAATGAGAAATCCTAGTATATCTTTAGTGGTAGGATATTTGTTTCAGCAAAGCTGGACATGAGTGAATGTATTAAAAATAAGAGTGGCATGGTGGCTCATCTAAAAAATAATATAAAAAAATTCTCTTAAAGACTGTCAGTTCCTTGTGCAGCATTATGGAGGTTCTTTAGGATACACCAACAGTAGGTCACTCTTCTTGTAAGCATACATGGGTCTTGCTAGTTCTATAAATATATAGAACTTTCTTCAGAACTGATATAACTGGCACTTCTTTGGTGCTTAGGGTTGCTTTTCAGTTAAAATCAAAAGTGCCATTTATATTCGAACAGTCATTACTTTCCATAGTTCTGTTAAACACCATCCCAAAGAATATTGTACAGATGGCATCTGTTGAATGAATACTAAGCAAAATCATATTGATTTTGGTTGCACTTTGCCTACTAGCATTTGCATCATAAATATAGAGCTTAGATACCACACAATGCAAAGAGAGTGAACACACTGATGCTTCTCCTCCACTAAATGACAGACTCAACAGCTTCATTTACATTACTTTATGTCTAGATAACTGGGTTTTGATGTCCTGAGAATATGAATCTTTTCATTTCTTGTATTTATGGGCTTGAAACTGGTATCTTAGATGTGAAAAGGATATCATGCTAATATGGGGTTAAATGAATTTTATTAAGAACATTTGTTTGACTATTGCATGTAAGCACAAATCTCTAGGTGTCTAGTTAAAACTCACAGATTCTGAAGTCACGGGCTTAAGTCATTGGCTTATCCCAGTGTTGTGAAGGTGGGATTCATCCCAGGACTGTGGCTACAGAGGGACAGCTTGCCCACAAATAAGAGCTTAGTGAAATAATAAGTCCTGGATAGTTCCATATCAAATTATGGGTTGAATGATGGTCAGAACCTTCACATTATATCATGTTCATATCACGAGAAATAGTAGTAATACTTGAGAACAGATACTCCTACATCCATATAGCTTAACTATCAGGAATAAGAATTAAGGCAATCTTCATCAACATGAAAAGACTATTTGTTCCAGAAAATTCTTGCTGGGAGGTTAGACTACAGAACAGTAAATAACGTCATTGAATACTTTAGGAATCTCCTTTGAGAAATGTTTTCTTTAAAAGTTCTAAGTTATAATTTAAAGTTCTCATGTAAAATTCTTTTTAATGAGTAGAACTGTTCCCCAGATGCATAGAAGTGGTATGCTGCTTGCTCCAAGACATATGATCATCAGAAATCCTTGCTCCCATGTGTTGCCATCAGCAATGTTGTCTAAGGAAGGAGGCTTAGATGCTAAGATGCTAAGGCACATCACTTGTATTTAGACAGATGAGAGAGCCACCTTTCCTGCTGTTTGGGGAGTTGCTCATTTGGCTTGCTTCTCAGGGCTTATTGATCCCATAGCACTACTTGTTAAATGCCTTTTAAGTATCCTACAATATCCTCAAATATATATACAACTGGAAGGGCCCTCCTGGGGCATTAATCACACACATAAACACACATACACAAACACAACTCAAAGATCCTGAGAAAGCCCTAAAAGGTTCTACCAATTACAATGGAAAAGCAAATGGATCCCAGGGACACTTCCAGGAAGCTCTTACAAAGTCAGAGTACTGGAGTACTAAGCCCTTGATAGCTAGCTGTAGCCTGAACAAGGCATTAGGAGAGGTCTAATCAGTACCCCTGCTGAACACACATTTTAAATCAGTATCTTGAATCTGTTTTTGAGCCTATTAGCTCAAGAAGGATTTGCCAACTTAAGGGTGAGACTGTAAGTAATCATTACTGTGAAAAAAAAAAGTCGTTTGCATTTAAAAATAATACTAATGTAAAGGCTGCTTTTAGGCAACCAACTTGAGCAATGGAAACCTGAGTAAGGTAAAAGGGCCCATAATGGCCACTGGGCTAAATACAAACAGACCTATTAGGTGACCCACCTCAAAATATCCATTAGCCCTAGCTGACCAATGGTTGACTTACACTGGGGAACAGGTACCAAAAAAGGAAAATTCCATAGGTTCCCATATCTCCTCAACTTCACTCTTAACTCCTGCCCCCCCCCCCAACCCCACCACTGCTTCCTGGCAGACAGTCTCTCCCTTGATGTCCTGCCTGCCACTGCCTTGTGGTATGTTCAATAAACTTCTATCTCCTTTGTTCTGCCTTGGATGAATTCTTTCACTACCCATGCTGCTGACCTCCACCTGATTGGGTCACCTCAAAATTGATATCCATCATGAATTGAGCATTTGCTATGAGAAAGGAGCTCCTTCTGCATAAGTGCTTTACATGTTTTGCCTTATATAAATTCAAAATAAAACTGACAAGATTGGCACAGTTATAGCCATTTCATGGTTGAAGATATGAGGCTGTCAGTGATAAAGTAATTTTGCAAGATCAAAACATTACTAAGTGATGACCTGGAATCCCATCACACTAACCCCATCACTCTGATACTTACTTATAACCAATGCCTTATACTGATGGGATTAACTTTCCTTCAGATGCATATCCCTTGAGTAGCAGATTTAGGTTTGTGTTAACATGGCATTTTCAGCCAGATTTAACAAAAAAGAAAAGAGAAAGGACCCAAATAAATAAAATCACAAATGAGAGAGGAGAAATCACAACCAACCTCATAGAAATACAAACAATTACAAGAGCATATTATGAAAAATTATATGCCAACAAATTGGGCAATCTGGAGAGTGGTTTAATTCCTAGAAACATATAAAAACCAAAACTGAAACAAGGAGAAATAGAAAATTTGAACTAACCAAAAACCAGCAAAGAAATTGAATCAGTAATCAAAAACCTCCTAAGAAACAAAAGTCCTGGGCCAGATGGCTTCACGGGGGAATTCTACCAAACATTTAAAGAAGAGTTAATGCCTATTCTTCTCAAACTATTCCAAAAAATAGAAATGGAAGGAGAACTTCCAAACTCACTCTATGAGGCTAGCATTATCTTGATTCCAAAACCAGACAAAGATTCCACTAAAAAAGAGAACTCCAGGCCAATATCCCTGATGAACATGGATGCAAAAATTCTCAATAAAATACTAGCAAATTGAATCTAACAGTACATTAAAAGAATCATTCACCACGCTCTAGTGGGGTTTATTCCTGGGTTGCAAGGGTGGCTCAATATTCGCAAATCAATCAATGTGATACACCACTTTAATAAAGGAAAGGATAAGAATCATATGATCCTCTTAATAGATGCAAAAAATCATTTGACATAGTATAGCATCCATTTTTGACAAAACGCTCAACAGAGACAGGGGAACATATCTCAACATAATAAGGGCCATGTAAGAATAACCCATAGCTAATATCATCCTTGATGGGGAAAAACTGAGAGCTTTTCCTCTATGATCAGGAACAAGACAGGGATGTCCACTCTTAGCACGGTTATTTAACATGGTAGTGGAAGTCCCAGCCCCAGCAATCAAATAACAAAAAGAAATAAAGGAATCTCAACTGCCAAGGAAGAAGTCAAACTTTCCTATCTGCAGATGACATGATTTGCTATGCAGAAAACCCAAAAAACTCCACCAAAAAATTGCTAGAACCGATACATGAATTCAGTAAATTTGCAGAATACAAAATCACAAATAATCTGTTGCAATTCTGTACACCAATAATGAAGCAGCAGAAGGAAAACTCAAGGAATTGATCCTAAGATACTTAGGAATAAACCTAACCAAAGAGGGAAATTATCTACACTCTAAAAATTCTAAAAAAACTGATGAAAGAAACTGAAGATCTCTCTCTCTCTCTCTCTCTCACACACACACACACACACACAGACACACACACATATACACACACACAAATGAAAAAAACATTCTATGCTCATGGGTTGGAAGAACAGCTATTGTTAAAATGTCTATACTCTCCAAAACAATCTACACATTTAATGCAATCTCTAACAAAATACCACCAGCATTTTTCACAGAGCTAGAATAAACAATCTTAAACTTTATACAGAACCATAAAAGTCTCTGAATGGCCAAAGCAACCTTGAAAAAGAAAAGTAAAGCTGTAGGCATCACATTTCCAGACTTCAAAATGTACTACAAAGCTCTAGTGCTCAAGACACTATGGTACAGGCACAAAAATAAACACATAAATCAATGGAACAGAACAGAAAACCTAGAAATGTACCTACAACTATACGGTCAAGTAATCTTGACAAAGCAGGAATGAATATCCAATGGAAAAAAAAAAGACAGTCTCTTCAATCAGTGGTATTGGGAAAACTAGACAGCAACCTGCAAAGAAGTGAATCAGGGCCACTTTCTTACAGCATACAGAAAAATAAACTCAAAATGGATGAAAGACCTAAATGTGAGGCAGGAACCCATCAAAATCTACAGGAGAACACAGGCGGTAACCTCATTGACATTGGTCATAGCAACTTCTTACTAGATATGTCTCATGAGGCAAGGGAAACAAAAGCAAAAAAGAACTTTTGGGACTTCATTGAAATAAAAATCTTCTACAGAGCAAAGGAAACAATCAAGAAAACTAAAAGGCAACCTTTGGAATGGGAGAAGATATTTGCAAATGATATATCTGATAAAGGGTTATTATCCAAATTTTCTAAAGAACTTATCAAACTCAACACCCAAAAAACGAATCCAGTTAAGAAATGGACAGAAGACATGAACAGACATTTTTACAAGGAAGACATATAGATGGTTAATGGATACCTGAAAACATGCTCAACATCACTCATCATCAGGGAAATACAAGTCAGAACTACAATGAGATATCACCTCACCCCTGTCTGAATGCTTAAAATTAACAACAGGGAGAGCAGCATATGTTGGCAAGGATGTAGGGAAAGGGGAACACTCTTATACTGTTGGTGGGAATGCAAACTGGTGCAATCACTCTGGAAAACAGTATGGAGTTTCCTAAAAAGTTAAAAATAGAACTACCCTACGATCCAGCAATTGCACTGCTAGGTATTTACCCAAAGGATTCAAAAATATTGATTCAAAGGGATACATGTGCCCCTACATTTATAGCAGCATTATCAACAGTAGCCAAGTTATGGAAAAAGCCCAAATGTGTGTCAACTGATGAATGGATAAAGAAGAGATGGTACATATATACACTAGAATATTACTCAGCCATCAAAGGAATGAAATCTTGCCATTTGCAGCAACATGGTTGGAGCTAGAAAGTATCACGTTAAGCAAAATAAGTCAGTCAGAGAAAGACATATACCATATAGTTTCACTTATATGTGGAATTTAGGAAACAAAAGAAATGAACATAGGGGACAAAAAAAAAGAGAGAGGTAAAATATAAAATAGACTCTTAACTATGGTTAACAAACAGGTTTTCTGGAGGGGAGGTGGGCAAGAGGATGGGTTAAATGGGTGATGGGTATTAAAGAGTGCCCTTGTTGTGATGAGCACTGGGTGTTGTATGTAAGTGATGAGTCACTAAATTCTACACCTGAAACTAACATTACACTGTACGTTAACTAACTGGAATTTAAATAAAAACGTAGAAAAAAAGAAAAACATTTTTCCTTTGTTGGAAACGGATGAGGGAATATATTAGCTCTAATCATAGCAGATAGTTATTGCCCATCCCCAAGATCAGCCCATTTGAGGACAAAGCTTTTGGTTGTCAGAGAAAAAAAAAATAGCAAGAGAGTAGGTATTTGATACTACCATACTACCATTGAGCTTCTGGATCCACAAACCCTGAAGGGCACCTTACTCTGATCTCCAGTTAGGCCATAAATCTCTTTACAGTTTATGTGAATTTGAGAGATGCCAATATTATATGCAAACATAAGGTTCATAATTGATACAGAATTTGTCATCAGAATGAGAGAGTTTAGCTTTGCAGTAATGGGGAACTGTTAGAATTTGTCTCAGAGTGAGAAGTTGATAATCCTTTGTAGGTGTTTGGGTAATTGGTTACAATGTTGCCTTTTTGTGTTAGGACAAAAACTATGTGTTTTGAGGGTACAGCATTAAGAGATTGTGAGGAAATTCATGGGGTTGGAGGGTACTGGCCACTTCTTCTGGCCTTCAGTGAGGTCCTACAGGCCAAGCATGTTCAGACCAAAGGTGAACTAAATACTCATAGAGAGGTAAAAAAAAAGTACTGCTTTGCTAAAAAAAAAAAAAAAAAAAAAAAAAAAAAAAAAAAAAAAAAAAAAAAAAGAAAAAGAAAAAAAAGTCCTTTCCTTTTATAGTCTGTAATCTTAAAGAAAATTTTGATCCTGCTTGAATTGAAAAAAATAATTTTTTCTCATATTAAATGATGTATAAGCAGAATTGTAAAAAAGAGACTTAACAGAGGACATAACTAGATGTAAAAAAAGCACATCTGTCTCAATATCTCAAGCAAGATTCCTAATGTTTAGTTTGAACTTGCTTAGTCCACATTTGAGCCATTCTTTATTGTGACCAGAGAAATGGAATGTGCTGAATTATTTAAATCAATTGAGTCTTTTTTCAAAACAGCTTTGTTATGGTATAATTGACACACAAAACTTCATGTATTTAATGTGCACAATTTGATGCATATACCTATGAAAATATCATGGCAATCAAACTAATGGATATATCTATCACCTCCCCAAATTTCCTTATATCCCATGGCTTTTTCTTGTATCTTTTGTCATAAAAACACTTAACACAAGATCTACCCTCTTAACAAATTTTTAAGTGCACAATACAGTATTGCTAACCATAGGCAGTATGTTGTACAGCAGATTTGTAGAACTTGTTAATCTTACATAATTCAAACTTTATAACCATTGAAGAAGTCCCCATAACCCTTTCCCCCAGCTCCTGGTAGTTACCATTCTACTTTGTGCTGCTATGAGCTTGATTACTTTAGATACTTCAGATAAGTGGAATCATGCAGTATTTGTCCATCTGTGACTGGTTTATTTCACATACTCACTATAGCAAAGATATAGAAACAGCCTAAACTGATGGATGATAGATAAAGGAAATGCAGTGTAGATATAGAAATATTATTCAGCCTTTAAAAAGAAAAAAAATCTTACCATTTGTGACAACATGGATGAACCCTGAGTATATGCTAAATTAGCCATATCTTAATCCCTGGGTATAGGGAAAGACTAATATATATTTACTGAAAGTTTGGATAGACTTAGATAAAAGAAGTTCATGAGATCTGGATATATAACCAGCAAATTTCTACCACAGACCACCTCTGTGACTGAGTCTCCATAAACACATTATCATATACAAAATTTTAAAAATCTCCCACTTGTTACCACACAAAACATCTTACCTGACCTGAATCCAGCTATAATTACAAGGTAATGATGTCTAACATGGGAAATTCAGTAACTGTCTTTCTGTAAATCAGCACAACTGCCTACCTGGAAGGGGGGCAGAGAAGTCTGGCCCAAAAGTTTCTTTCATTTTTAAGATTTGTTTACCATGGGGCCAGGTTAAAACAAAGTTATTCAAAGCAACAAGAAGCACAAAGAGTCAGAGGGATAAACCAAAATAAGGATTTCATGGGAAAGTCCAACACTAGGAGAGACACGCATGCAAAAATACCAGTCAGAGCTACAAAGTACGCTTAGTCAAAATTGCAGAAGTGGGAAGTAATACATTCTAAGTAAAAGATTGAGAAGGACATGCCGAGCGTTCCTGAGTTTATCCTCACTGAGCAGTAGATGGTTTCCATCTCACCAGAGCAAAGCTGAAACCCTTACATGATCTTCAAAACCCTCCACTGCCACCGTCTCACAAGTCCACCTCCCACTGACTGCCCCTTTTCACATGCCACTCCAACCACTGATCTCCTTGCTCTTCTTTGGATACTCCAGGCCTGATCCCACCTCAAGCACTTTGCATTTGCTGTTCCCTCTGTTCATATAATACTGTTTACTCAGATGTCTACATGACTTGATCCTTGCTTTTTAAAAAAATCTCCAGTCAACAATCAGTTTATTAGAGAAGTCTAACTCTGGCCATTCTCTCGAAATTTACAACCTCGCCAGGCCCCGTCACCAACACATCTGTTGGTTCATTTTTCCTCTTTAGCTTTTACTACAATATACCATATATCTTTTGCCTACTTACATTGTTTACTGCCAGTCTTCACCCTTAGAATGTGAGGTCCATGAGGGATTTTTGTCTGTTTTATTCATTTTTCTATCCCTAAAACCTAAATTATGTATACAAACAGTTTAGCAGTACTCAATAAAAATGCATGAATGAATGAGTGAGTCAAGAGGGCAAAAGAGGTCAGAGGCAGAATGGGTAGTGCTTGGAATGGTAGTCTTGCAACTCTAGTGAAGACATTACAGAGAGTGTATCTACCAAAGGAGCCACTCCCCGAGAGGTATTCTCTGTTCATCAATTACGGTATGCCAGTTGTAGCTCAGTCAGGGAATAATTGTAAACTGTGACATAATTGTGAAAGGGTAATTGTGAGTGGTAATGACATGGAAGAAGAAGTGAGTAGTGAATCAAGAGAAGGGCACTGGGAGCGTTTGTCTCTTGTATCATTGTGCTCTTTGTAATACAGACCCAATACTCTACAGAATTCTTCACCCACCCATTTGCCATGACAGAGGAGAGATCATTAAAGGAAAATCAATCTTTTTACTGAATTTGCAGCCCAGAAATAATATAACTCTGTAATAAGGGAAAGGGGTAGAGCCCCGTGCTCTGTTCTACCAAACTGAATGTCCATTCATATTTTTGCTTTGTCCTAATCTGTATTTTGAAGGACATTCTAAGCACTATCTTCACTTTAACAGCAGAATTTCCAACATGATTCCTAATCTTTTGAACAGTGCCACTGTTTCCAGTCTATAATTCCAAACTATAAGTAGCTCATTTCCTGCTGTAAGATCTCCTGGGATTAAATTTCCCTCGCTCTCTCCTTTCTACCCATAATACATCTGGACATGGCTTTAGTTTATAACATTACAGATGAGACTTGGCTTAATTCTTGCCATGTCTTAAGGAGCTTCAACAATAATAATATCCACAACAAAGCCAAAACTTCAAAGCTGTTAACTATTCCAACCTCTTAAGTCCAAGCCTGATTCATCTCCAAAATGCTCTTCTAGCATATACTCTTTTGTAGGGCAAAGGTATCCCTTTCTGGTTCCAAGGAAGACCTTGAAGGAAAAATGAGGAAGCTTAGAATTATTGGCTAACAATTTTCAAAAATTTTCCCTAAAAGGAGAGGATTTTTAGGTGAAATGCAAGGGTTTTGATTGCCATGATTATGGACACTCAATTTGAGTGTCTTTGTTTTTGTTATATGATTGTCTTTTTATCTATACCTAGAAGGAAAGGTTTAGAAGAATTTAAAAATCAACTTTCATCTTTATTCATTAATTAATTTTGGAAGCACAGGCTCCAGTGGTACACAAGCTGCCTGTATCTTCCTCTAGGCCCCAAGGCATAGAAATATCCACATAAGGAAGATACCCTTGTTGTCCAGCTTGCCATTCTATGATGACTCCATGAATTCTTTCTACTGTTCATGTTTCAAGGTTCAAAGTGAAATTATTTTGTCAAAGGCATAGAATTTTCATGCACTTTCTCTATTTCCAGGAGTAGTTTTGCTTCAAAACGGAACTGAAACTTCTGCTCCAATGGAAAACAACATAATACTCTTCTGCTCTTCTAGACTTCAAAATTTAGAGAAACATTTCACAAATTTCTCTGATGATAAGAATTCCTGGGATATAGATTTCCAGATGTCCTTCTGGAGATTCTGATTTCATAGGTCAGATATGAGGTCTTGGAATCTACTCAGTGAATATGTACCAGGTGACTAGTTGGAAGGTACTTACTTCTGGACATATCAGAATGGCATTTATCATGGCAAAGTATTAATAATAATCATAGTAGTTAACAATTATTGGAGTGTATTATATATAAATAGCAGTATACAAATATATGCATTGTCTCATATAATCAGCCAAATAAAATTCCTAAATATATACTATTACTGTGATAGACACAATAGATTGGCTGGCTCAACATCTGTTCTAATTTGTGTTTTCTCTGAGAAAGCAAATGTGGTTGCCTTTTTGCAGCCCCCTTGGAATGAGCTTTCTGGATTTTGTTGAATTTGCCAATCTCCCACTTGACTAGAATGTGGAACTAAATTAAGTGGTAAAAAGGGTAAGGTATAAGCATCTGTTTTGATGATACATATAATCACATTGTTCTGTGGTCAACAGCTTCCTGACTGTGACTTACTATGACTCTTTGTCAGTTTTTCACATATTGGGAGAAGCAGTGAGATTCTGGGGCCTGATCTGCTCCTGAAAATTAAACCTAGAGCTGGTTTCTTTGTTCACCCAGGAGATTCTGTAAGACTTAAAACCTGTCTGCTTAAACAAAGCAGAGGTTTTCTTTCATTTTTAACAGAAACCTTAAATATTAACTTATTATTTCCTCTTTTGGAACATAAAAATGAGGCTTACAGGGCTCACATAAATTGCCTAAGATCATTTTTGCTTGTAAATACAAAAATCAGGAAGAACAAAAGTGTGCTGCAGAACTTAAACTCAACCTCTGCCCTATATGTCCTTTTAATTAAGCGTATAGAGGCCAGCCTATTCCTAAGGATTGGCGTTTTGAAGTGAGTAATAGTTAAAGAAAGCAGCTGTAAGAAGACAGTGAGCAGGAGAGTGGTAAAGTCAAAAGACTGTGCAATTTAATCTTTGCAATGGGAGATTTCCACTCCAAAATCAATCTTACAAGATTCTAAATCTTGCTTTATTAGTTTAATGGAATTTTCTATGACATGGTTGTACGCCTCATGTGGGACAGTATTATTATGATTTGCACATTTTTCTTGTTTTAACATATGATAACAATTCAATAGTTTTGGTAGAATCCTTTTTTTTTTTTTTATGGAAGAAGGCTACTGATACAAGTTAATGTAGTCTATTTCAACTTTCCTGAGATGGACAGAATTGATAGAATACTGAATGATTTAAGCATGATAATATGTGGAGTTGAAGATAAGAGCTCTAGTCCTAACTTGTTCATTTATAAGATACATAATCCAAGTTGTCAGTTAATTTCTCTGAGAGTCCATTTTCTTTATGTGTAAAATGGGATAATGACTCTGTCTACCTCAGGAGTGAGGTACAAATCACGCAAGGCAATGTATAGGCAAGTGCTTCGTTAACTATACATCCTTGCCCATGTGCTCACTCTTGTCAGTGTTAAAGGGAATAAGAAAGCATAACATTACTAATATAAGGGGCCCCTGGGTGGCTCAGTTAGTTAAAGTGCCTGACTCTTGATTTTAGTTCAGGTCATGATCTCAGGGTTATGAGACTGAGAACTACATAGGGCTCTGCCCTGGGCTTGGAGCCTGCTTAAGATTCTCTCTCTCCCTCTGCCCCTCTCCTCTCTCTTAAAAAAAAAAAAAGATTACTAATTTAAAATCAACTGGCCATCTGGCCTTGCTATATTCTTATATAAGAATATATGTTAAATCCTCTTCTTCCTTTCATTGCCATTTTAGTGTACTCAGAAATTGTACAATGGTGATTTTAAATGTACTTAGGATACTGAAAACATATTGGTTGCCAAATCTGGGGCAACAGATACAAAATGAATAACCATTCAATACATGAGGTACACAGACACAAAAAAAGCAAAGACAAATAACATTATACTGGAATTCAGAAAACTGTGAGTGAATGTGCAATAGATTCCCAACTGTGCAAAATATTATTGGCAGTTAGTTTCTTCAGTCCAAATATAATGAAAAAATCAGCAAGTCATTGTCTATGAGTCAGGTACTGTACTGTTAGCACTTAAGAAAAGTGGCTATTGTTACTTCCAATTTGTTGTACTTCAGAAATAAATTGGATTGAATCAATACATGATCTGACATGTTTTTTTGTCTGAATGTGTAAGTTGAAACAAATAGGGCAATCATGTAAAAAGGCATCTGAGAGAAGTATAATGATTTAGTGTTTCAAATAGTGCAGGATGTAATTATTAGAACTGATTAAGCCCTGGGGCTCCTGGGTGGCTCAGTTGTTAAGCGTCTGCCTTTGGCTCAGGGTGTGATCCCAGCGTTCTGGGATCAAGCCCCACATCAGGCTCCTCCCCTGGGAGCCTGCCTCTTTCTCTCCCACTTCCCCTGCTTGTGTTCCCTCTCTCGCTGGCTGTCTCTCTGTCAAATAAATAAATAAAATCTTAAAAAAAAAGAACTGATTAAGCCTTGCTTTATTATAATTAATTATCTTAAATGTGCTTTCAGTAATTTAAGGACATGTTTCAGGTATTCAATAGAGATAACTCATTTTTAATGAAAATCATTAAAAATAAATTGTTTAAAGAAACAAATAATTTTACAAAGGTGAATTAAGATGAATTAGAGGAAGGTGGTCAAAATGCACAAACTTCTAGTTACAAGATATATAAGTAGTGGGAATGTAGCATACAATATGATGACCACAGTTAGCAATGCGGCATGGTATATTTAAAAGCTGTTAAGAGATTAGATCCTAAACGTTCTCATTATAAGGAAAAAAAAAACTTTTCTTTTTTTTTTAAATCCACATGAGACAATAGATGTGAACTGAACTTATTGTGGTAGTCTTTTCACAATATATGTTAAGTAAAACTATTAGGCTATACACCTTAAACAGTGCTGTGTGTCAATTATATCTCAATAAAACTGGGGAGAAAGAATCAGGGATATGGAAAACAGGAAGAGAGAGATTAACAGATATTTAGCAACTTACTGCATGCCAAACTGTGAACTGAGTTCTTTACATACACTATCTCATTTAATTTTCACAATGATCCTTTGAAGTAGATCTTAATTAGCTTATTTACAACTGAGGAAACTGATACTCAGGGTGGTCATATGGTTAATCAGTGATAATGGTGGGCTTTTAATTCAGGTCTATCTGGTCCACATCCCTACTCTATTCACCACAGGGCCCTGTCTTTCTAAATGGGTAGCATTTGAGCAAAACTTGGAACTGGAGTACTGCAGGAATTGTGATCATACAATTTCTCCAATGTAATAGCCTTCAATATTATTAAATGAACAATATGTTTCGTAACAATAACAAAAACACGTTTTTGGAAAAAAATATAATCTTCAAGGCTGGAAAGAGCATTGGGATCATGTATGCTTGCAGTTTTCATGTTTAGAGGAAACATTCATGGATTCACTCAAAGAATGTGTCTGATGCTGGGTACTCTGATTAATGCTAGGATGCCCAAATTAGTAAAGGGTAGGTTTAAGCCATGGAACTAGTCATCAATACTGGAACTAAGAGGTCTGAATCTTGACCTTACATCTTCCATCCTGAGCGCTTACTTTGTCTGTATCAAGTTGACCCACCATATAGTGAACACCCATGTTTCTTAAAGATACACTATTTCATGTACATACAAACAAACACGCTAACCAGAAGGTACAGCATGTCATACTGCAATATCTTAATTTTGCATAAAATCTCTTACTACTTAATGTTTATGTTAATATAATCTTATCATTATTACCTTTCCTCTAGATATGTCATTTATTCATACATGCAAAAACACAGAAATATATTTTGGTAATATATCTGCTTGATAAGAGACTTGCTCATTCATTCAACACTCAACAAGTATTTATTGATGAGCAATATGAGCAGGTACTGTTCAAGATGTTTGAGGCATTTCAAGGAAAAAAACAGACAAAATTCTCTGCCCTTGTAAAAATTGAATTCTATGTAAGAAATACACAGTAAGTGATAAACAGAATATTGTACATTATGTAGATTGTTAGGAGGTAACAAGCTTAAAGAAAAAAAGGAAATAAATCAAAGTATGGAGGGTAATTAGTCTGGCTGGGAAGTGGGGTTGTAATTTTATTGGTGATAAGTGGGACCATCCAATGCAAAGTCTCTAAGGAGAAAACATTCCTGGCAGTGGGGATAGGCATGGAATTATGAAGGGTAAAAATAAGTCCTTAAATTTTTGCCCATAACTGTGGATTTAAACATATTCTTCTTATATTCTGCTCCATATTCATATCCTAAAATTATCACAGGTAAAATCCTAAGGGATGACAATATTCATATAAAACACAATACATGTTTTAAGCATTTTAAACAACAATGGGCCAGTTTGCTATATAGAACCATCTGCTTCCTCTTAACTCATTTAATCATTTTTGTTTATATGAAAAAGTCACAATATTTTGAATCAACATATTTTGAAATTCTACTTAAATTAAGATGCATCATTAGTTCAAGACCTTTTGGCTGTCTCACCATTTTCTGCCCACCCAAGTGGAAGAGAACCAAGCCTCAATACCCTCATCTCAAATTCTTTGTTCTTTGCACTACTTTGAAAGATGTTCTCTTATACTTTGTCTAGACTCATTGTGCATTTTCCTTCCTTCCTTCCTTCCTTCCTTCCTTCCTTCCTTCCTTCCTTCCTTCCTTCTTTCCTTCCTTCCTGAGAGTATATTTTGTCTCCAAATGTTTTTTTCAAATATGCTCAGAATCCAAAAAAAGAAAGCAGATGGTGCCTTCCTCATAATACCCTAACTTTACAAATCATGTCAAAGGTATCAGGAGGCGATATCCAGAATACTCTATATCTATATAAAGCATTCATTTTAGAGAGTTTTTATAATGTTCCACTTTGAGCTTCTAGTTCTCTAAATATCCTACATCAGAAAGGTGGTTCAGAGGTATTAATTTAGATGACACAGTTATCCACATATCTTTATAACCAGTCATAGACATCAGAATTATTATGTTTGTTCAGTAGTTACATTTTTGGAATAGAGGCAAAAAAATTCATGGCTCTTAAATCTTAAATCATACTGAATTCTAGTCTGTAAAAAAAACTGAAACCTTGTACATTTTTATTTTTTGTGTGGCTCATTTTATGTTTATGACAGCATTGAATAGATATATTTATGAAAGCACCACATTTATTTACATATTATACATAATATATTAAAATATATGCATATGTTATAAATAGTATATAATATATATGTGTATATATTCCATCGTATCTTTTAACTTGCATCAGTATAATTTCAGGTTTAAGAGATGAAAATCCAATTCAAAATAGCTCGCGCAATGGAGAAATTTATGTTCTCACATTATAAAATTAGAGTTATACAATTCTTCACTTTCAAGATTGTTGACATTTTGTTACTTAACCAAAGGTTCCTATTCCTTTCATTTATTTATGTAGTTATTTTTTCTAGCCCTCCTTAGGGTGTTACCTTACTCCTTTCATAGTAATGAAATGGAGCTACAGCTCCAGATATCGCATACTTCCATAGCAGTGCTGAGAGGCAGAAGAATCTCTTTCTCCCGCTCTGCCTCTCTCTGTCTCTTTCTCTTTATTTCTAAATTTGTTTCTCTCTCTCTGTCTCACAGAGGTACAAATAGATATGATGACGAGCACGGGTATTTAACAATTGAGTTTTGACGAATATATGTATTTGTGTATCTAAGTATAATTCATACTCCAAGAAGATAGAGAACATAGTCATCACCTCAAAAAGCTCCCCAAGCCCACTTCCAGTGATTTCCTGCTCCCAGGGACAAGTACTGCCATTTTTCTATTACCATAATTTAGTTCTGTTTGTTCTTAAACTCAAGGGTAATGAAATCATATAACGGATTTGTGTGTGTGTGTGGCTTTTTTCCTCAATGTAATGTTTTTAGATTAATCCATATTGCTGTATGTATCATTATATATTATATTCCTTTTAATTTCTGAGTAGTGTTATATTCTATGAATATACCATAATCTATTATTTATTTACCTGTGGATTTTCATTTGGGTTGTTTCCAACCCAAATTATATATAGCTATTATAAAAAAAGATAATATAAATAATCTTATACACTTATTTTTTAAAGATTTATTTATTTGAGAGAGAGAGAGAAAGAGCACATGGACGTGAGTGGGGAGGGGGGCAGAAGGAGAGAAACTTCAAGCAGACTCCCTATTGAGTGGGGAGCCTGATGCAGGGCTCTATTTCACAACCCATGAGATCATGACCTGAGCTGAAACCAAGAATCAGACTGAGCCACTAGGCGCCCTTACACTTATTTTTATAAACATGTATTTCTATTTCTCTTGTGTAAATACCTAGTAGTGGAATTACTAGACTATAGGTTATAAAGTAAATTTATAATAAATGGATGGCTAAAATAATTTCCAAAGAAGATTTTGCCGCTTTGTACTCCCACCAGCTGCTCATCGTCTTTGCCAACTTTTGTTGTGGCTATTATTTTTAATTGTTGCTGATATAATGGCTTTGAAATTACATCAATACACCTTTTAATTTGTTATATTATGAAGATTAATAAAGCTGATCACTTTCTTATGAACTTAGCCTTTAGGCATACCTTCTTTGTAAAGTGGCTGCCTTCTCTATAATATATTGAGTTGTCTTATTTACTTGTAAGAGTTTTTTGTATATTCCATAGAAATATATAAATGCAAATCCTTGGTCAGATACTTGTATTTAAATGATTTCTCCCAGTCTGTGCCTTGAATTTTCATATCTTTCACAGTGTGTTTTGATAAGCATAAGTTTTTAATTTGATGAAATGCAGTTTTTTCCTTTTTATTTATTTTTGTTTCCTTTTATTTCTCTTTTATTTTATTTATTTCTGTTTTCTGTACTTGCCATAAAGCAATGAACATATTCTCTTAAATTTTCTTATAGTACTCTTATATTTGAACTTTCAAATTTAGGTCTATGCTCCATCACAAATTAGCATTTTTATGTATGGGGTGAGGTACTCTTCAAAATTTATTTTTTCAATTTGTCCTATGCCATTTGTTGAAAACACTTTTCCTTTTCTATTCATTACTATGACATCTTTGTCCAAATTAATTGACTACATATGTGTGATTTTATTTCTATTTCTATTTCAATAATATTTGCCAATAAGTCAATTTATGAGAATACCCCATTGTTTAAGATATTTTGGTTATTGTAGATCTTTTGCATTTCCTTATTTAAAAACAAAACAAAACAACTTTCAAATTCAATAACGACCTCCTGGGATTTTTACTGAGATTGCATTAAGTTCATAGATCAATTCTAAGATGACCCCCAAGCACCCACACCCTTGTATAATAAGCACAGCTTGCTTGTGGGTTGGATCTGTGAATATAAAGGGATATCAATCCCATAATTATGTGGCAAATGTAAAAAAATTTTGAAGAAATTAAGATCCCTAGTCTTATGTTGACTTTCAGGTAATCAAAAGGGAGATTATCCTGAATGAATCCACTTAATCGGGCAGCACTTTTAAAGAGGGACTGGGCCCCTCCAGCTGGTCTGGAAGCAGCAAGACAATTTGAGTTTTTCAGTTAAAAGAAAATTAATTCTGCCCACAACCACATGAGTTTGAATAAGGACTCTTAATCCCAGATGATTTCACAGCCCCAGCCGCCAATTTTATTGCAGTTTGTGAGACCCTGAACAGAGCATCCAGGTAGTCCATGTCTAGACATTGACCCCTAGAACCAAGATAGTACACGTATGCAGTTTTAAGCTGCTAAATTTGTGGCAATTTGTTATGCAGCAATGGAAAACTAATATAAGTGTCTGTTTTAGTGGGACAATAGGAATTCTTAATGTTAATAACTAGGAAAGAAGTCAGGATCATAGGGACGCCAGTCAATATCAGGAGTGAGAGGTTTAGTTCAGAAATTAAATTGGCACGCCTATTGCTAAAGGTCAGTAACGAAGTGATGAAGTGCGAGTCAGAGGCTAGGTGAAAATCACAGAGCAAACTGGGAGCTAAGAACAAGGAAAACTAATGACATATTAGCAGGTAATTAGGTAAATTAAGTAAGCAATTAATTAGGTAAACAATTAGAAGAGGTCAGAATTCTCTGGGATTTCTGTCCTTCGCCTATAATATAAACATAAACAAGGAAAGGGCAATCCTAGGGATGATTACCTCATACTCTGCAATGGAAATAGTTAAATGAGTTTAAGACTATTATTCATAAATTAACACTTTAGCAGAGGGAGTCAGAGGTAGAAGAAACATCATCCAAGACAGATAGTTAGAGGAATATTCAAGAAAATTCCCTGAAAGGAGGAAAATGGCAAAAAGGTAGAAAAGAGTAGAAGAATTAGAGGACAAAGGACAACAGAATTCTAACCTGGTGATAATATGGTTCACCTGAGAAAGAGTCCCGCAGAAAGAAACCAGAATATGACAGAATAATACTTATTAGGGTTGGTTAAAGACATGAGTTTGAAGATAGAAGAGCCTGTTCATTCTACTTCCAAGATTACAGCCAAGATTGACTATAATAAATTCCCTAAGATACTATTTGAATTTTTAGAATAAAAAAAGAATCTAACAGGTATCTAGGCAGAAAATCCTATATTAGCTACCAAGAAAAATATTCAGGCTTTCCTCAATCATCTCCTCAGCAAAATTAAGTATTATTCGGTAGGGAGATGAAGAATGTTTCTATTTCTGCCTTTACATCCAGTTGTTAGATTTGGTCTATAGAGAAAGAGGTTTTCTGGTCCCCTCTCCCTATTTTGATGAATACTGAAAGGAACATTTTTTCCTCTAACTTTATCACTTTACTTGCTCTAGTACTCAAAGTGAATCTTTGTTGTCAGAAATTGACATTCATCCCTATTTGTCTGTTGAGTTACTGTGTATTAAAATTTAGTACTCATAAAAATCAGACTTCTAGCCCTCCTACGTGTGGAGACTGAATGAAAACCTGGACCTTCTGAATAAGCTGACTCTTTTTAATGCATAAAACTTCAAAGAACATTCATGCTATTTCCTGCCTCATCTAAGATTAAGAAGGTTCTCACTGGGGTCCTCACTGCCTGTTGTCACAACCCCTCACCATGGTCTCATCACAGAATGGACGGAAGCTCAGAGGCCTCCACCCTGTCCAACTATGCAGACTTGGCAGCATAAGCCAACACATGGCTAGTTAATCCTAAATAGCTCAGGAAGCTTCTTCTTGTCTATCTGAAATATTTTTCTAAATGTTTTTAAAATATATTATTTATATATTTTTGAAGAGATAAGTTCACTTGGTTCACAATTCGAAAAGTACACACAAATTAGCATTAAAATCCTAATTTACTCTCTAATTATTAATAGCTACACCTGTTTCTCCACATCCTTGAAAACATATTAGTTATTTTTTTTAATTTTTGGAAATTTAGAAAAAGGATTTGTTATATTAACATAGTTTAAATTGCATTTTTCCTATCAGAATTAAGGTTGAGCTTCTTTTTCAATTATTTGAGAGCCATTTAAACTCCCTTTTATCTGAATTGTCCTTTGTCAATTCTCTTTCGGGTATTTGTATTATTAATTTGTACAAACATTTTATATATTAAAGGTATTTTTTTATTGATGATAAATGCAATGTTTTCCCAATTTATCATTTGTCTTTTTACTTTGTATGTTATGGGTTTGGCAATATTTTACATATTTTTTATTTGCTCAAATTTTATCAGTTTTATCTTCTATGATTTCTGACTTTTGTGTCATACTTTGTGTCATGGTTTCTTCCTGTTTTTTTCCCAAATATTCTATGGCTTCTTCAAATATTGTTATGATGTTAGATTTTACAATGAAATTTGATCCATCAGAATTTATCTTGGTGTTTTGTATGAGACAACAATGCACATTTACTCTTTTCCCTGAAAAAAACTTCGTTTATCTAATAAAATTTCTTTTATGAACCATAATAATCTCACTGATTTGAAAAGGGAATTTCTATATATTAATTAAAAATTCCATTTATATCTGGACTCTCTATTCTGTTATTTTGATGTGCATGTTTATACCTACCCCGGAATCAAACTATAAATGTGGCTATTATATCAGATTACTCATTTATTCATATTTATTCTGATTCTCAAAAACCTAGCTGGATTTATGAAAGATTTTGATGACCAGCCTGGTGTTTAAAAAAAAAGAATTTAGGCTTTTTTTTTTTTTAATCTGAAGGTGTGTGCTTCGCTTCCTAGGAATACTTTAATGACTTTTTCTGAAATCTGTAGGTTTTAATACTGTCTTTGTAACCTCTTGCTCTTCCCTGGTTGATTACAATTGTTTTTGAAAGCAATGGCAGCCATTCTAATTATTTTACCATTTGGGTTTTATGTATCACCCAGTTTCATTAATATGATATTTGCATAACTATTTCTTATTCTAAATGATGATTTTGGGTAATTTCCCAAAAGAGAAAATGATGGTTTCTTGCTGATATCTGCATACCAGAAGTGCTCTGAATTACTCTCCCTATTCATAGCAGTTATATGACCCATTTTCAGTTATTGGATAAGAAAATTGGCATAAAGTCAGTCTTATCTTTAAAGCACAGATTTTAGTATTTTGAGATGATAGTATGATAGTACCACCTATAGCAATACATGTTGAGCTGGTACTTAATTCTCAAAAATAGAAGTTGTTTAAATTCTACGTGAATTTCCTCTCAAAACATGTAGAATTTTTGTGTATGTGAATTTTAGGTTTAGCATATAAAAAACATTTCACTACTAGTTAGTCCCCTCTTCAATCTTACTCAATTTCTTATCCAATATAGCATAGGATAAAATTAAGTCCTCGCCAGATAGTTTCTACCAGGGTTACAAACCAAAATTTAATAGTTTTAGGGCTTTCAGATAAATAGAACTTATATGAGTGGAAATATTCATACTGGCCATCTCAAATTCTGTTTCTCTTTATCAGTGCGACCTATATTCAGGGAAAAGAAGGAAAAGTCTGATATATTCTCTTTGTCCAGTATATGACATCACTAGGCTCTGGACTATTCTTTTACAAAGACCCTGAATCTGTTTGCAGATTTCAGTGACCCAGAATGTAGACCAGTAAAAAAAAGTAGATTATTTTATCAGTAAGTAATTGAAAACCAAAGAAGACCTCTCACAAATGAGAGGAATATTTCATCTTTGTTACTGAGTAAAGAAAATAAAAAAGATTAAAAACTATTATAAATTCAAAAGATAAGAAGTAATGTAAAAAGCTGATACTACAAAATGGTCTCTTTAAATACTAGGTATACCCAGAGACTCTGGAAATGAGGCTAGTTTAGGAAAAAGTAGTTTGAAGATTAGTCTCATTAGAAACAGTGGAAATGTGAAAGAAATACAAAAGATGGTAAGCTGTTTTATTTAGAGAAGAGTTACTTTGTTTGGGAGAAGAATGGTACGCACTGTTAGCTGCTTATCTAATATCATTTTCTTCATTTTACTATGAGAAATAAATTTTCAAGTTACTAGTTAACTTAATAAAAAAAGTAAGCTACATTTTTCCTTCCTTCCTTCCTTCCTTCCTTCCTTCCTTCCTTCCTTCCTTCCTCCCTCCCTCCCACTTTTTCTTTCTTTCTTTCTTTCTTTCTTTCTTTCTTTCTTTCTTTCTTTCTTTCTTTCTTTTTCTTTCTTTTTTTCTTTCTTCCTTCCTTCCTTCCTTCCTTCCTTCCTTCCTTCCTTCCTTCCTTCCTCCCTTCTCTTTTTTTTTGCAATTACAGGTGCTGTGAGATTGCAATTTTTTGCCTATGAGATGTAAACAGAAATTGTTAACAGAAACACACTTTAGGGGCACCTGGGTGGCTCAGTGGGTTAAGCATCTGCCTTTGGCTCAGGTCATAATCTTAGGGTCCTGGGATGAGCCAGGCATCGGGCTCCCTGCTCAGTGGGGAATCAGCTTGTCCTTCTCCCTCTGCCCCTTCCCCCTACTTGTGTGCTCTCTCTCTTTCAAATAAATAAATAAAATCTTTTTAAAAAGTCATTTCTTAAAAAAAAAGAAAAACACTTTAAAAAGCAGGTGGCTTCAGCTCGATAAGATAATTTTCTTATGCCTTTAGCTTTTCCACCTTCTTCCTGTATAGAAAGCAGACATAGGGGCCCCTGGGTGGCTCAGTTGTTAAGCGTCTGCCTTCGGCTCAGGGCGTGATCACGGTGTTGTGGGATCGAGCCCCACGTCAGGCTCTTCCGCTGGGAGCCTGCTTCTTCCTCTCCAACTCCCCCTGCTGTGTTCCCTCTCTCGCTGGGTGTCTCTATCTCTGTCGAATAAATAAATAAAATCTTTAAAATATATATATATATATATATTAAAAAAAAGAAAACA
The DNA here is from genome assembly GCF_002007445.2 of Ailuropoda melanoleuca. Lineage (NCBI taxonomy): Eukaryota > Metazoa > Chordata > Mammalia > Carnivora > Ursidae > Ailuropoda > Ailuropoda melanoleuca. The sequence goes on from NC_048228.1 coordinate 73,442,056, forward strand.
GACATAATGCCTTGAGATATAAGATCCATCTTTTGATGAAGGCAGAGTGCCAATGTTAATATCTACAAAGCGGAACAACAAATTTTCATACACGATGAAATTTTGAGCCAGTTTAGTACTACTAATCAGTTTCTTCTAGACTTTACCCTGTGTGAGGAAAACTTTTAGCAAATTTAGGCCTTTTGAGAGATGTAAAGGCCTCTCTTTTGAGAAATGGTGTATATTCTTTGCTTAAAGCTGAGTACATCCCTAAAATAACACAGAAGGGTTGAAATTTTGGATGCCAGAGTATATTTAAATGTTTTAAAACAGGAAACTACAGTACACAGCCCAAATCAGGCCCTCCCGTTCTTTTAGTTTTCTTGGATTATGGCCACACTCATTTGTTTAATTATGTCTCTGGCTACGTGTATGCTACAACAGCAGAGTTGAGTAATTGTGACAGAGATCACATTGTCCAAGTCTAAAATATTTATTATCTGACCCTTTGTGGAAAAAGGTTTTGACCCCTGCTTTAAAATATGAAATCAAGGGGGCGCCTGGGTGGCACAGCGGTTAAGCGTCTGCCTTCGGCTCAGGGCGTGATCCCGGCGTTGTGGGATCGAGCCCCACATCAGGCTCCTCTGCTATGAGCCTGCTTCTTCCTCTCCCACTCCCCCTGCTTGTGTTCCCTCTCTCGCTGGCTGTCTCTATCTCTGTCAAATAAATAAATAAAATCTTTAAAAAAAAAAAAAATATGAAATCAAGAGAACAAAGAGAGAATAGTATTTTAATTGCCACTGGGTCAGAGGGGATGACTGGAGCAAGAGAGATCTAGTAGAAGGTAACAAGCAAGGCATAAGTCAAACCACAAGGAATACCAAGAGATGCTTCTGTTTTTAGCTGCAATATGAATTAATAAAGCAATTGTGAAAGTTCCTGTTAATGCCCTGACTATAGTAAGTGGTTACCTAAGTTTTAGATATTTTTGACGTAGCAAGATTGTGTAAATAACTAAGTAACACTATTTTTTTTTTTTTAGTCGGAAAATAATCCATAGCCTGTAATAGAAAGGAAATTTGTAAGGTTAGGGTCTCAGGAAAACCACAAAAGACACGAGAAATCAAACAGAAATTACATTAACTGACAGCAGAGTCTGAATCTGTGTGTGATGTTGAAAATACAGAAGAATGGTTTGGGAATGGAGTTATCCTAGTCAAGGTAGTGAAAATGGTTAGCTTTGCTTAAAATAATAGATGCTTTGGTAGATCAAGAAATGACTTCATTTCTCTCACGAGGAAGAAAGATTACAAGTTAGAACCCGCAGAAGTGTGTTAGGGAAACCTATATCTAGACAAAAATCAAAGAGAAAAATATGAAGCATAGACACTGATTCAGGAAGCAGAGCTGCCATACATAATACAGAGAAAAAAGGAATATGGCTAAGTAGAGAATGTTACGGCTTTATAAAAGTTTTGATGCTCAGCTCTAAGTAGAACACTGCAAGAAGTGATATATAAGAAGCTTCACCCTTGTTTTTGGAAAGAAAAGGTAAAAATGAAATATTTCTTCTCCCATTAAAAAATTGCAAGTAACTCAACAAAATATTAGGGGATAGTGTATGGCAGGAGACATACTGGTCCTTATTAGTCCCTGAAGACAATGGAAGCTATAACACTATCAGCATATTTACGTAAAAATCCTCATGTTTGCATACAATTAGGTTCAAAATTAAAATTCAATTTTAAGAGTTTTCAGAGGCATTCAATAGCATTCAAAATATATTTATTACCTTCTACCCTTTTCTTTCAAATTTTGGAATTCCTGGTAAATTCAATTACTGACCCAAAGTCAAATGAAATCTAAAGAAATTATATTTTATGACTATTCTACGCTCTTGTTTCATTCAATTTTTATGTCAAATTTTATTTCTAAAAGTTTCCTAAGGAAATAGCTTTTATACTAATGAGGTATTATAAGCCTCTACATCTGTATTGCTTTAGGTGTGAATAGTCTTACTCTGATGGCTGAAATAGGAAGTTTTCTAAAGTTTGCTTTTATGTTATTCTAATATTGTCTGATATATGCTGATATAGACTATATAGTCAGATATATTCTGATATATAGACACATCTGAGGACAAAACACAAAAGCTTTTGGGGTCTTTGTTATTTTAAATGTAATTTTTGTCAGTTAAAACATACTTGACAACTACTGATTTGTAGTATACTAAATAAAATTACTTGGATTTAATTGATTTAAAAGTGTCTAATTTAAATAATTTGAGTATAAGTATACTATTAAATTAGAGATCAGGTAGTGTAATATATTCTTCAGGAAAGACCCTTAATCTTCAATGTTACTGCACTAGCCAGACTTCAATTATCATAATTGCAAAACTCCTTTAGAATTCTAGATACATATGAGAAGTTCAATGGTATTTATCAGAATGAAATTTTCTTTCTTTCTTTCTTTCTTTCTTTCTTTCTTTCTTTCTTTCTTTCCTTCTTTCTTTTTCTTTCTTTCTTTCTTTCTTTCTTTCTTTCTTTCTTTCTTCTTTTTCTTTCTTTCTCTTTCTTTCTTTCTTTCTTTCTTTCTTTCTTTCTTTCTTTCTTCTCTTCATCTATCTATCATCTATCTATCTATCTCAAGGTAATGTTATCATTTAGTCTAAGGCATGAACGATCTTTGTATAGCTTAGTGATAAAGAAGACAAGAATTAGAGTTTGCAGTTGGAAGTGATGACAGGATCTAAATGACATGGATTCTTATGCCAACAAAAGTGTGAGATCTGTATTCTGAAATATTTCTTGTTTATTTAGTGCATTTGCGTTTCTTTTATATCTACCTTCTTGTCATTAAATTGTTACCACTTTAAATATAGGGAACACACTTGATTTTCAAAACTTTAGAGAGCAACACATTTAGTTACTTAAGTGCCTTCTGATTGACAAACCTTTAAGGTAACTGATTATTTAAAACAGTCATGGAAGAAAGGGAAAGAAATAGTGTGAGAGAAACTCATTAAATACCGACACACTTTACCATCTATCTGCTGCTACTCACAGAAAGTGTTTATTTGATATGTTTTCTTTGTTCGGTACTTGTCATCGTGATTGCATTCTTGTGGTTTTTTAAAATAGAGAATACACTGCATTTGAGGTTCTTAAAATGGTACGTTTAGAATATTTAATTACACTACATTTATTGATTACTTTGTAGAAAATTTGCATTACTTTGACACTAAGTTTATTACCAGAATGATACATATTCCTAATTTTTAAAATTTTCTCTTAAGTATTCCAGTAAGGTATTACTTTATTCATATTCATGTTGACATTTATAATTTACTTATTGTTAAGTAAATTTATTGTTTTTAACATAGTATTATATTTCCTACCCTTTATCGTTGTTATTAATCAAAGCACATATCTTTATATTTATCATGTTTCTAAGCATTTCACTGCAATTATGTACTTTTAAGCAAAAAAGGTATTATTTGCAAATGGTATTAATTTTAGATCTTGATTAACTATATTTGTAAACTTTATTTCCATTTTCTCTCTTATAGTACCTTTTAAATATTTATTTATTTACTTGAGAGAGAGAGCATTAGTGGGGGGTAGGGGCAGGGGGAGAGAATCTCAAGCAGATTCCCCACTGAGTGTGGAGCCCAAATTGAGACTTGATCCCTCCACCCATGAGATCATGACCTGAGCCAAAACAAGAGTTGGATACTCAACCAACTGAGCCACCCAGGTTCCATCTCATAGTACTCTTAAAATATGACAATATAAAGTGAATTTTGATGAAAATCATGGGAATACTGGCCTTGGTATTTTCTTTTCCTAAAACAAAGTGTTACTGAATTCCTAAGAAAATAACAAGAAAATTATTGAGCCTGGACATCAAATTTTATTTTATTTTATTTTTTTTAAAGATTTTATTTATTTATTTGACAGAGATAGAGACAGCCAGCAAGAGAGGGAACACAAGCAGGAGGAGTGGGAGAGGAAGAAGCAGGCTCATAGCGGAGGAGACTGACGTGGGGCTCGATCCCATAACGCCGGGATCACGCCCTGAGCCGAAGGCAGACGCTTAACCGCTGTGCCACGCAGGCGCCCCTGGACATCAAATTTTAAATAAATAAGAAAAACTAAAGTTAAGGAACTTCTCTTCCTTATGATTTTCTTTATAACACTGAGTTTCTTTATTGTAAAAATATATATAATACATGTAACATAAAAAATATGTGTTAAATGACTGTATTATTGTTAATGCTTCTGATCAACAGCAGACTATTAGGAGTTAAGTTTTGGGGGAGTCAAAAGTTCTATGTAGATTTTTGACTGCACAGGGGTTGGTGCCCCTAACCTCTTGCCCTGCCCATTGTGCAAGCCACAACTGTACATTGGTCTTTATGTCTGTTCTCATTTCAGTACTTACACTGTCTTGATTACTATAACTTTATAGTAGGTTTTGAAGTTGGAAGTGTGAGTCATCAATTTTGCTTCCCCCTGCCCCCCCCTTTTTTTGGCTACTCTGGAACCCTTGCATTTCCGTATGCAATCCAGGATTAGTTTATTAGTTTCTGTAAATAACACAGCTCTGAGTTAGCACAAAAATTCCCTGAATATGTAGATCAATTTGGGGAGGACAGTCATCTTAATATTGAGCATTCTTAACTAGCTTCCTATTTATGAACATGAGGAGACTTTCAATTTATTTAGGTCTTAATTTCTTTCAACAATGTTTTATCCTCTCAAGACCTAGTACTAAGTGGACTTTCAGAAGCAAGAAACAAACATTTATATATAGACCATGCAGAGTACTTTTTTTTTTCTTTGAGAGAGAGAGAGTATGTATGTGAGCTGGGGGTGGGGAGGAGGGGCAGAAAGAGAGGGAGAGAATCTTAAGCAGACTCCAGTGCTGAGCCAGAAGTGGGGCTGGATCTCACGATCCTGAGATTATGACCTGAGAGAAACAAGAGTTGGTCTCTTAAACAACTGAGCCACGAAGGTGCCCCTACACAGAATACTTAAAAAAATATATATCCTAGTCCTTTCTCCATGATCTTTTTGGTCCCATTTTAAATCTTGAGCTCTTTTTCCCTCTTCTCTGAAAATGTTCAATGATATGATACTTTGGATGCAGGTTCTTTCTATTCCTTTGTTCTCCCATTTTTTTTGTTTTTTTTTGTTTTTTTTTTGGTCTGCAGGTAACTATGGCATTGATTCCTCCCTTCTCAGCTTCTCAGTCTATCTTTGATTTCTTCCATGATGTCCAATCTTATGTTTCAACCTTCCTGATACACATTTTTATCCCTTCTTACTGCATTCAACTCCCTAAAATCACATCTGCCCTCCTTGTCATACAATATGCTCTATCAGCACACTCAACTCTTAGACCTGAAATCTTAGAATAATTTTATATTAATACTATTTTATAGATATAATAAGTTACTAACTCTTGTTTCTGTTATATTCTACCTTTGGACTCCCTATGCCTGGAGCTTAATTTAGTCACTCATCCCTGTTATTTTTGAGAATCCTGTATATTTTTTCTAAATGTCTTCCTTTCATCTTACACTTTGCTGTATTTCTTATATTCTTTTGACATTTTGAGATATATAGAGAAGTGTGGAAATATTAAGAGGAAAATGTCTGTGTACCCTCCACACAGTTCACAGCAAATTTTAACATTTTGCAGTACTTGTTTCAGTTTTCTTTTTTTTTAATTAAAAAATAAATATTCAGGGGTGCCTGGGTGGCACAGCAGTTAAGCATCTGCCTTCGGCTCAGGGCGTGATCCCGACGTTGTGGGATCGAGCCCCACATCAGGCTCTTCCGCTATGAGCCTGCTTCTTCCTCTCCACTCTCCCTGCTTGTGTTCCCTCTCTCACTGGCTGTCTCTATCTCTGTCAAATAAATAAATAAATCTTTAAAAAAAAATAAATATTCAAAGATAATGTTGAAATCTTCTGTGTTTTCATTTCCTTCATTCCTTTTCATTATCCCATTCTTGTCTCTCTTTTCTCAAATACAAAAACTATGCTGAAGTTGGTGTTTGTATTTTACCTTCTGTGTTAATTACTATTACTTTATGAGTGCATCTATCCATAAACAATATATTTATATGGCATTTATTGCATATTTTCAACCCCTAATTAAATAGCATAAAACTAGTTTAAAAGTCAGCTTTGAACTCAACTTTGATTTAGAGATTTATTTATATTGGTATTAATATAGCCTGCAAAATTCATTTCCTTTAATTACTGTATTTTATTGTATAAATATGTAACTATAATCATTTTCATAGATGATTATTTGAGTTTATGGTAGTAACAATTTCTTCAATGAAGAATTTCATATTTATGTTATCGTTTAATTGTGAAAATAATTTTAATATTTTTATTTAAAATAACTTTAGATTTGCAAATAGGCAAATATGCAATAGGAAATAGGCATTAATGGTAAGAAGAGTTTCTATATACCTTTCACTCAGCTTGTCCTAATGTTAACATCTTACCTAGTCACAGTACAAATACAGACACCAAGAAATTAACATTAGTACAATAACAAACTACAGAATTTCTTGAAATTTCTATAATATTTTCTACTAATATCTTTTCCCCCCAGGATTCTATTATATTTAGAATCACTAATTACATTTAGTTTTCATGTCTCTTTAGCTTTTAAATCTGTGACAATTCCTCACTTTTTCCTTTTTATTCATGATCTTGAAACATTTTTAGTTCATGAAGGCCAGTAATCTAATAAAATGTCCCACAGTTAGAGATTTTCTGATGCTCACTCATAATTAGATTAAAACCCTGTATTTTTGGCAAGGATACCACTAAAGAGTTCTGCCCTTCTCAGTGTATTAAATCAAGAGATGTATGAAGTCAATAATGTATCTTATTAATAGTGTTGTTACCTTGATTACTTGTTCAAAGTGGTATCTGCTGATTTTCTGAACTTTAAAGTTATAGTTATCCCCCGGTAATAAATTTCTTGAGAGACTTTCAGACTATGTAAACATCCCCTATTTCTCCTCAAATCCTCACCTCCTATTTTATTACATGTCAGTGGATCACTTTCAACAATTATTACTATAATTTCCTAATGAAGATTTTCCATTCCCTTCATTCCTTCTGTGAAAATTAATAAAGGCAACTTCATTTAAAATGGAGTCAGGAAGCTAGCGGGAGGTTCCTTCAGGCCCTTCCTCTGCTGGTCAGTTGCAGACCCAACAAGATCAGGCGTACCTTGCAAGTCTGTACTACTTCAGCTACTACTTTACTACCCCAACAGGAAGAAGAAGGTTTTTCTCCCCCCTTCCCAACAGCCCAGCCAACGAAAAGTCACTATGCTTTGAATTCTCAGTTACTCCAATGGACCTCTTGTTTATAACAGCCCTTCTCAACCCACGCCTTTTCCTCTGTGTTGTTTGCCAGACTTGCCTATGGTTTTGCTGTAGTTTTCTTGTCCTGAATTGAAATTCTCTGCTCTTCCCAAATAAATACATTTTTGCTGGGAAAAGAGCTGCCTGTTTTACTTTTATGGTTAATACTTCTATATTGATTAATTAAAATCTTTGGTAAGGACAAGTTTTCTTCCCTATGTTTTTTTTTTCTTCCCTATGTTTTATTCAAGTGTTCATTTATCAGTATTGACTTGTGGACATTGGGTATTTACTTTGTTCCATGAATTCTAATCTAATATTACCATTATTTTTGCTGTTTAAATTGTTACAGATTTGGCAATTTGGAGCTCTTTCAGATCAATACCTACATTTCAGTTTTTATTTTGAAAAATTGTCCCATCTTTTTTTTTTTTTTTAATTACTTCCTTACCTTCTGATACCACAAGTTGCTCTAGGATCATCTTGTGTGTTCTCTGCCCCAGCCTGAAATCAACCTCTCCAGGGAATTCTGGTTCCTTTTGTTGGATAATCATAGTTTAAAAATAAGATCTTAGTAACAGATGTGCAAAGATATTTAATAAACATATATTACTGTAAATGGAATTGTGGGATCTGAAGGGAATGAATCTTCGATTTCATTAGACATTGTCAAATTGGTAAACAAAGTAGTCTTACAATTCTTAGAGAAGCATGTAAGAATCTTATTTGTTCTACAGTCTTAACAATCTTTGTCATTATCAGACCTAAAAAAATTCACTAATCTAATGGGTGTGAAACAATGTTACACTGTTGCTTTTTTTGTGTCCCTGAAATCTAGTAAGGTGAAACCTCTTTTCTGTATATATTAGCCACTTGATTTATATTTTCCATGCATTGGTTTACATGTCTGTGTTAATTTTTCCATTGCATTGTTTGCCTTTTAATTATTGCTTGCAAGTACTCCCGGTATATTTTGGATAATAACATTTGTTAACATATTAAGCTTGGAATTGTTTGAATAAGAAAAAGATATTTTATCAGTGGTTTAATTAAAATATAAATTTACTTCTCTTATATGAAAGACATGTTGACTAGATAATGATGAACTGGTATGGTGGCTCCTAGATAAAATAAGAAATATAAACTTCTATTTTCCTCATTTTCCTGAGCGTGTGGTTTCCATCCTCAGGGGTATTTCATGGTCCCAGATGGCATCTGGAACTCCAGATATTAAAATCAGATTCTGGGAAACAGAGCAATGGAGGAATGAAAGGTTTAAACTCTAAACTAGATTTCACAAGAATTTATTTCTTATAATTTTCCTTTTTGTGTCTTTTTTATATCGTGTATTTTAAATAAATATCTCCTTTTTATGTTTTATTGATTGGAATTTAGTCAAATGGTTACCCCTAAATGCAATGGGGTCTGGGAGGGGTTGGCTTTTATTTTGAGTGGCAAGCTACCCACCTAAAATCAGAGTTTTCACTCCAAAGGATTTACAGATAGCCATGAATTAACTAGATAGTGTGGCTTCTTGGGGTTTGCTGCCTGTTATGAAGCTCCTTAGCCTTCTTTCATGTGATCTCTCATCCTTTACCTTGACTGCTGGGCTTTTTATATGCCAGTGCCAAGTTTCCTGGAAAATGAGGGAAAGTGTTCAAGCACCTGAAAGGAAGGCTCAGATTGGCACATCAGCACTTCTGTCTCATTCTGTTGGACAAGGTGTATGGTCATATGGTCAAACCAGGTTCAACTCTTCATGAGAGGAGCTGCACGGTCACATTACTAGAGGGTGAAACATGGATAATTGTACTCATTTTAATGATAAACCTACATCAGTAATACACTGATTGCTGAAAATGAGGCATGCGTAATCTCTCAAATTTAGATTGATATGTCATTGCCCTTATTAGCTTGGGTTTTTTTTTTTTTTTTTAATTAACCTGTTTTTCCCTCCCCTCTGCCCAGCAAGTAGTTAACAGTTGAATATATATGCTTTTTAATAGCAGAGTTTCATGTTTGGCAAATTGTTAAATAATATGGAGTATAAAACCTCTGTTATATTATTTATGTTATGCTGTACCTGTCCAAGTTATTACAATCATTTTCTAGAAAAAAAATGAAACAACAACAAAAATGATTAGGTATAGAATCACTCCTTTATGGGTTGAGTGGAGCTTAGGTTAAAACTCTTAGAGGACAAATGTGGCCAGGACCATTTGAAAAATATAATTTGATTAACCAAATGACTTTAGTGACATTTTAAAATGTCATTTTGAACAAGCTCAGGAAAAGTGGTTATTAACTTGTAGAGTAATAAATCAATCAATGTGCTAGGATATTTACCTTTTAAAGTATAAATCTTTAAGAGCTGCCAATGAACCACCAGTCAGTTTTCTTCTATCTCTTTCAACTGGCTAGGCAGATTGTGCATTTCAGAGATGAAGGCTTCTTAGAAAAGCAGAGTCATTTATCTGGAAGGATCTCTTCTTCAAACAACCCTCAGGGTTTTTCCTATCTACCTGCTTATTTCCTTGCCTTTTGCTCTTTGCTACTAGTAGTGACTTGTAAAAATTCAATTGTGTGGATTTCAGACATGGACATTTCAGAGAATTGAGAGACTGAGAATGGGTTCATGATAAATCTCTTCTTCAAACAACCCTCAGGGTTTTTCCTATCTACCTGCTTATTTCCTTGCCTTTGCTCTTTGCTACTAGTAGTGACTTGTAAAAATTCAATTGTGTGGATTTCAGACATGGACATTTCAGAGAATTGAGAGACTGAGAATGGGTTCATGATAAATCTCTTCTTCAAACAACCCTCAGGGTTTTTCCTATCTACCTGCTTATTTCCTTGCCTTTGCTCTTTGCTACTAGTAGTGACTTGTAAAAATTCAATTGTGTGGATTTCAGACATGGACATTTCAGAGAATTGAGAGACTGAGAATGGGTTCATGATAAATCTCTTCTTCAAACAACCCTCAGGGTTTTTCCTATCTACCTGCTTATTTCCTTGCCTTTGCTCTTTGCTACTAGTAGTGACTTGTAAAAATTCAATTGTGTGGATTTCAGACATGGACATTTCAGAGAATTGAGAGACTGAGAATGGGTTCATGATAAATCTCTTCTTCAAACAACCCTCAGGGTTTTTCCTATCTACCTGCTTATTTCCTTGCCTTTGCTCTTTGCTACTAGTAGTGACTTGTAAAAATTCAATTGTGTGGATTTCAGACATGGACATTTCAGAGAATTGAGAGACTGAGAATGGGTTCATGATAAATCTGATGGGGAGTAAGTTATGACACTGCCCCTCCCATTACAAAATAAAAAAATAATAAATAAATGCAACTAAAATACAAAAAACCAAAATAATAAGTTAGCGCATTAGAGCAGTGATACAATTCCTTTCCAAAAATAATGATTTTGAACTTTAGAATCACTTTCAGGGAGGAAGTATGCAGTTACTCATAAAACTGACTGCAGTCTACTCCTCTTTTTCCATAGTCCTTATTACGCATAGTCTTTATTACCTGCAGTTCAGAACTGACAGTCTGTGGTTTGGGAACTGCTGATCAAAAGCTTACTAACAGATATCACACTTTCTAATAAAAGTTCTTATTATCTCATTGTCCAGTGAAAACCATAGATTTTTATATGCTTTATTTTTAATCTCAGACATTGAACACACAAGAGGAAAAAAAAAGGCCAGATTAGGGTTCTTCCATTACACTCTTTTTAAAAAGACTACCAATAATTACCAGAGACTGAATAAGTAGAAATATGATCCATAACTTATGAATACAAAATTGTATTTTCCCTTTTATTTTAGACATAATAGGTCGAGTTTAATTTTTCAACCAAAGGTGAGAAAACTTAGATCATGCATTATGATTCTATCCCTGTAATCTCTAAAATAGTTTTGATTTATAAATTTATATAATGTATAAATAGAATGTCAAGAGCTTCAATCACATAAATACATGACTTGAGTCTAAAGCACACAAAAAATGAATCTTGCTAAAACTGAGGAAATGCCTCATGGTATTCTACCAATCAATAAAGTCATTTTACAATGGGGAACTGATTTAAAGTCATCATAAATCCTAGTGAAGGAAAACGTTTTCAGCTAATCAAATTAGCTGCTTAAATTGCTGAAGCAACTTAATTGAAATTGAATCAAATAATCTGCATAAATCACACCATCAAATGTTTCTCTTGAAATCTATTTAGCTGCGATTTGTATAAAGAATAAGCACTCAAAGATATTAACACAAACCAAGCCTCTGAAAGTCATTGTACTATTATGGAGCATTTGTAAATGTGTCATTATTTAATTAGATTTAATATTTTAATACTTTGTACAATTTAAAGTTATTTATTTTGGAAACATTAGTTCTAAATTATCTTGCCTTCAGTAATTTTTCTAAGGAGGAAATAGGTTTATGAAGTGTGTTATTAACCAAGTAACTAAGTGGATTTATTTAAATGCATTAAAATACATGCCATGTTGCTTCTTAGACTGTGGACTGTGATCCATATATTTGTTTATGAGATAAATCTTTTTATTACTCCATTATAAGTGACTTGCTCTTCAGAAATGTTTAGCTTTTTGGGGAAGGGTATGTGTAGATATTTCAAAAATACATAGAAAACAGATATTTATCTATATATATTTATTCATACTTAAGTATTGAATATTGTTTAACAAATCTATTTATGATTTCATTTTTAAACCATACGAGTGTATTTTTCCTTTTAGATAATCTTTGCTCAGTTATTACCAAGAATTGACTTATACTGTTGATAGTTAATTGCCCTTGCATATGAAGAGGATGTGTTGATATTAAAATGTTTGAATTGGATCTCTCTTCCTCCATTACGCCCCAACCATTTTATTCTTTTATTACAAAATAATTCAAAAATCAAAATATTTATATAATGTAAACGTATAGTACAATTAATAATAATGAAAATCATGGACCTACTACCCATCTTAAAGAGAGGCCATTACCAATATCTTTGAAGCCCCTGTGGACATTTTTATTGCATTCCTTTATCCCATTCCCAGAGGTAGCTACTGGCATGACACTAGTTCATAATGTATTGTATTTCCTTGTATTTAAGCCATATTCATGATTATCTATAAACAATAAATGATTTGCTTTCACTTGTTTTTGAAATTTACATATACATGGAATTCCTTAATGTATTCATTCAACAAATATCTGTTCAGTGTGTATTAGATGGTAATTCTGTTTTAAATGCTGAAGATACAGCCGAGAAGAGAATAAGATAAAAATTTCCTGACCTCAAGGAGCTTATGTTTTAGTGGTAGAGATGTTCAATGATTAATGAAAGTGAGCCAAATAGATCAAGAATACCTAACAATAAAAGTAAGAGAGAAAATGCAGCAGAAAATAATATGAAATAATTGGAGGTTTAATATGTTGCCTTAAAGTGGTTAGGGAAGGCCCACTGAAAAAGTGACTTTTTGACTGACCTGAAAGAAGTGAGTGAAATAGTCATGTGGATACAGAGATATAGGAAAGAGTATGTGCAAAGTACCTGATGTGAGTGTATGTTTGCTCTGACCAGGAGACCACATGCAGAAGCATGTGGCTGAAGCAGAGTGAGCAAAGCAGAGAGTGTCAGAGGGCTTGGGATCAATGGGGTGACAGCAGCCAGATCACACAGGGCTTACTAAGGACTTTGGCTTTTATGTTGAGCCTTTGGAGGACTTGACCAGGCGGGAGCCATAATCAATTCTATTTTGTAAGAATCATTCTGCTCCTCTGCTAAGGATAGACTACAGGGGCTTAGACCAAGGCAGAAGAAACAAGACCAGTTCGGAAGTTATGTGAAAAATCCAGACAAGAAATTATGTCAATTTCTATCAGGAGGATGGCAGTCCATATACTGAGAAGTGTTTAAACTGTGGGTGTTACCGAATTTGCTGACAAATGTGGAGTGTGTGAAAAAGGATTTAAGGTCTGAGTGACTGGAAGAAAGGGTATCTCAGTGGACTACCTGAGATAGGGAACACTGCTGGAGGAGCTTGGTGCTGGGAGGGAGGGAGAGTTTCAATGATCTCAGTTACAGCAATGCTAAGAATGAGAGATGTAGTCATCAATGGGAGTATGCCATGTCCATATTGAATAGTACATGTCTGAAGTTCAAGCAAAGGGTTTTGGCTAAAGATACACATTTGGGAGTCATCAGCACATAGATGGTCTTTATGAATTCTTAGCGATATAAATATTTGAAATTATGAATCTTCATATGAGTACTTCTCTAGCATTATCCAACAAATTCAGACATGATTTTTTAAATATTATTTTTAACTTCTGGAAACTTAGCAACATCACTTTTTGTTTACCTTTATTCAGATTGCTGTCTTTAAATGTTTGGAAGAGGATGAATTTATTTCTGAGTTTGTTAATGATGTTTAGTTTGATTGCATTTATTAGTTTTGCATGTGTGTGTGCGTCCATTTTCCAAAGTGATCATACCAGTTTATAATCCCATACCAATTTATAATATTATGTATACTTTTTTCTTTCTTTCTTTCTCTTTCTCTCCCTTCCTTCCTTTCTTCCTGCTTGCCTTCCTGCCTTTCTTTCTTTCACTCTCCCTCTCTTTCTTATTTTTTAGAAATCTTTTTAGAGCAGTTTTACGTTTACAACACAATTGAGGTGAAGGTACAGAGATTTCTCATATAAGCACTACCATTCCTAAGGAAAGGCCTTATTTTTCTATATTTATGTTTTAATGTTTCTCTCTTCTGAAGAACTCCTGCACTTTTTCTCCATGGGTTCAGTTTGCCCTCATGTTCTTTTCTGCTAGTGAAAGCACGTTTTTCAAATATTTAACTCAAGCTTGTCCCATGCTTAAATGTAACTCTTCCTTTCTTAATTGAGCATCAGTATAAGAACCTACTGTACTAGCAAAGCATTATCATACTATGTATTAATTATTCAGTAACAGTATTAATTGTACAAAACTTATCACTCGATGGTATGACAGGCTTAAATCTTTTCATTCTCTTTCAATGTTTATTTATTTAGCAAATAATATGGACCTTTTCCTATAAGACAGGTTTTTTTTTTTCTCAGCTTTCAGCATAAAGTCTGACACATAGCAGGTATTTATAAAATACGCGCTCAATAAGTTTAGAGTGAAGATTTCCCCCTTTTTATGTAACTAGGATAATATACAAGGCATGACAAATGTTGAAATAGTATAGAGTTAGTATTTTTGCCTATTACTGGTGAATGATTTTTTTTAAAGCAGCAACTTCTCAATATTGACACACTTTTTAAAAATATATTTATTTATTTATTTTAAAGACAGAGAGAGTTGGGGGGAGGGAGAGAGGGAGAGAATCCTCAAGCAGACTCCCCACTGAGCTCAGAGCCCAAAAAATGGCTCTATTCCAGGACACTGGAGCATGACCTGGGCTGAAATCAAAAGTCAGATGCTTAACAGAAGGAGGTGCCCAGGCGCCTCAACACTTGCACATGTTTTAATACATAGATTAATAGTACTTGATTCAAATTTATTTAAAAGAAATATACCAATTATTACTTCAGTCCCATTTTATTTGAACCTTCTGAAGCTATAGGTCAAACTCTAACATATTTATTAGCCAACAGGGACTTTGATATTTATGTCAAAAACAAAGGCTTTTAAAAGTTGTGATTTGTGTTAACAACTTCATGGAAAATCAGTAAGGTTTGCCTTAGATTGAAGAAGGAAGTCACAGGTATACTTCATGCTGACTACTGATTGAAAATGATTGAATATTTATAAAATCTTGTACACTATCCAAATAATAAATCTGGGCATTGTTATTAGTTTTATTGTTCCAATTTTTCCTTTGTTAATTTCTTCTCTTTCTTTGCATATTTTATTCTCTGTGATATGAATACAAAATCAACTTACATAGTTCTCTGACTGTCAGGTATGAGGGAAAACCATTTTCAACAAATAAACATAATGCAATTATTTATCTTATAGGACAGAATGGTGCTTAAATTAAAAGAGAAGATTAATGACACAAATGACTTTCTAGTTTGAAGTATGTGTGGAAAGATCTTTTTGAAGGGTGGTGTACCTTTTACAGAACCCTCTCAGCCAAAGTCCTGTTACATCCTCTCTTACATTTTCTGCAGTCTTATATACACAACAAAGAGGAAGGCTCTACAACTGGTTTGTACATTTTTTGACAAGTTGCTGAGTCCTACTCTAGTCCTTGGGCAGGCCACTAAAAATAAATGAACCATGCTATGAATTTCCAGTCATCAAAGTCTTTGTTAGGCTATATTATTTTAAGCTACATCTTCATAGAATGCATGTTCATTGCCTTTATTAAGGTTGAATTTTAATATGCTCTTTTATTGCTTAATAATACAGATCAGTAGATTTCAAATTGGGCTCAGAGGAGAACAAGAATTTCATGGAATCTTCCTCAAGGACTTGTTTGATGAGGATTGCAAGGGTGAGCAAAGCAGCTCTTAAAAAAATCTGTTTTAGGGGTGCGTGGGTGGCTCTGTCGGGCAAGCATCTGCCTTTGGCTCAGGTCATGATCCCACGGTCTGGGATCGAGCCCCACATTGGGCTACCCGCTCAATCTGCTTCTCCCTCTCCTTCTGCCCCTCCTCCCTGCTCATGCTCTCTCTCTCAAATAAATAAATAAAATCTTTAGAAAAAACATAAGAAATAAAAAATCTGTTTAGTTTGTAGAGAGACAGCTGCCCTCTGACTGTGTGCTCACATGGCCGTTCTTCCATGCGTGCACATGGGGAGAGCAATCTGTCTGCCTCTTCTTACAGAGGTACTGATCTCACCATAAGAGCCCCAACCTCATGACATAATCTCATCTTAATTACCTCCTACCCCCAAATTTCATCACATTGCAGATTAGGGCTTCATTGTACCTTGAGAAATGTGTTTGTTCTATAAAATCAGTCAATCAATCAATCAATCAATCAGCCAATCAGTCATCTGTTTTATGTGCTGGATTTCCACATAAAAGCACCACACAGACAAACTGAAGAGAATGATGCAATATGATCTCATAGGATTCTAGGAAATCTTTCCAAATGAAATAAAAACTAAATCAATAGTGATATTATGAGCAGCAAGATTTCTTTCTATTTTTTAGTTTCATTGCACAAAGAGATACCAAAATTTCTGCAATGTGTCATATTAATAACATACCCTTTTTCATGATCTAGTTCCTTCTTCCTCTGCCTAATTTGAAGCGTTGGGCAAGTTACATAGCCCTCATCTCAGCTTCCCTCTCTATCAACTATGGGCTTTGGCTAAATTATTATCTGTGCGTTGATTTACAGTACCAAATTCTATGATTCACTGTTCCCAGAAGTGGCAAAGTAATAGGCTCGTGTGATTCTGCATTCAGATTAACTCCATAAAATTAACATTTAAATAAAAAATGAGAAATGGTTTCAGACCATAGGAAGTATTACACTGGGAAATTTTCTGACATTCGATAATTTAAATGTATTTTATCTAATATAGCAACTGCCTCTTGGGTTTTAGGCAAAGAAACAGATGTGTTGCCTCCTGTAAATCACAAGAAAATTTTCCATGCAAGATGATTGACCTGAAGCCTGAAGGCAATTTTATGACTGGGAAATATAATAGCCTATGTGCTATAAAGTGTATTTGCATAACTTAACTTATGTAAAGAAATTCTGATTCATATATGCCTCTGGGTAACAAATACATGACAAATAAGAAATTGAATATTATGAAAAACAATATTCAAGTAACACTCTTGTCAGTCATTGATATGGGAATCACTACTCATGACTGCTGATAATAGTGTATAGTCTCTGTAGATTATTATGTAGAGAAGTACTTTATTCTACAGGCTTCAGTTTTTCTATCACTTCTTCAGTCCTAAGAAGTGATAACAACATCTCACAATATCTGTAAAATCTATCCAAATATAACAGCTTGAATCAATGACATCAAAGAAAACAAAAACTGCTTCCTTAAATACCTTTGCAAGTTTTTTTTTTTATGACACAGGTTGTAAAATAAAATAACTATAGACCCACTTCAGATTGGATCTGTTAATTTCATTTTATGTCTTAAAGTATGCCAGGAAAAACAGTTATTGTCACATACCATCCAGCAACGGTGAATTGTTTTTCCAAATAATTTCTAGAAGTAAAAATAAACAGATAATAAAAAAACTTATTAGAAAACCTCAAACTTTCTCATTTTGAGATGACTGTAGATTTGTTTGAAGATGTAAGAAATAATAGAGAGATTCTATGAGCCCTTTACCAATTTACCCCAATGATAACACTTGCAAAATGATAATAAAATATCGCAAACATGATATTAACATTGAACAGTCAAGACACAGAAACTTTCCATCACCACAAAGAATCCACTCATTGCCATTCTATAGTCATGCCACTTTGCTTCAGCTCCCATCCCCATTCTTAATTTCTGTCATCTCTTCTCCATTTCTAATTTGTTTTCTGTAATTTTTCCATTTCAATAATGTTACATCAATGGCATAATAGAGCATGTAACCTTTTGGTATTGGGATTTTTTAGCATAATTTTCTGGAGACTCATCTAGGTAGTATATGTCTCAATAGTTTGTTCCTTGTTATTGCTTGGTGTTTTCCATAACATGAACATACCCCAGTTTGTTTAGCCATTCACCTGTTGAAGGACATCTAGATTGTTTCCAGTTTAGGGCTATTATAAAGAAAGGTGACATTAACATTTGTGTATTTTTTTTCTTATAATAATATATTTTTTATTATATTATGTTAGTCTCCATACAGTACATCCCTGGTTTTTGATGTAAAGTTCGATGATTCATTAGTTGCGTATAACACCCAGTGCACCATGCAATACGTGCCCTCCTTACTACCCATTACCAGCCTATCCCATTCCCCCACCCCCCTCCCCTCTGAAGCCCTCAGTTTGTTTCTCAGAGTCCATAGTCTCTCATGCTTCATTCCCCCTTCTGATTACCCCCCCTTTCTTTATCCCTTTCTTCTCCTACCGATCTTCCTAGTTCTTATGTTCCATAGATGAGAGAAATCATATGATAATTGTCTTTCTCTGCTTGACTTATTTCACTTAGCATTATCTCCTCCAGTGCCGTCCATGTTGCAGCAAATGTTGAGAAATCGTTCTTTTTGATACATTTATGTATGTTTTTGTTTTGCTTTTGTTTTTTGGTTTTTTTGGTGTGTGTAAATATAAGTTTTAAAATAATGAGATATAAGTATGAACACATGTTTCGCTTAATATAGATGCAGATGGTTGTGTATAGAACTATTTATACATATGTGTATATACATGGGTTATATACATGCATGCATTTTCTTACTACATCAGCTGAGAGGACCTAAGAACAATGGTACACCAGTAGCAACAAGCACTCTCAGCACACAAATCTTGGTTTCTAATACCATTCTCCAACAAAAGGAGCTCTATGGAGAAATGGTTGATTTTAGTAATGGAATAAGAAATATACAACGAGTCTGGAGCATCTCATAGTGCTAGAAAATCAAGAAATGCTCAAATACAATCAAATAAAAAATTTACAATGATTGGGGTATATCAAAGGAACAGATGGTTAACTGAAACAGCTTCCAATGGCAAAATTTAGAGCAATTTGGGAAACAAGATAAGTAAATTTGTACTGGATTATAATCTAAAGGAAAGAAGAAATATCTGAGTACATACTGTTATAAATAAATGACTGAATAGCTAAATAAGTACAGTAGAAAACACAAATCTGTGCAGAAGAATTCCAAGTGATTTAGGTAGATATTCCAGTCTCAAAGAAGAAGAGCATAATTCTCCACACATTAAGCGTGGACTGCACATGGTGACTTTTTTCTAAATAATACAGTATGAAAACAAGAATAAAAAGAGTAACTTTATAGTGGAGGAAACTGAGAATCAATTTCTCAGCCAGATGAGCCAAGTTAGTATTAACAGTGTTAAATCATATCGACCCTATATACTTTGATATGATCTGATGAAAATGGCATTTTGCCTCTTTGATCTTCCTCCCCTAAACATAGAACTCTTGTGTAATCGTGAGCAAAAGATCATTAAAATCGAATCGAGGGACATTCTACAAAGCACCTGACCTGTACTTTCAAATCTACTAAAGTTATCAAAAACCATGGAAGTCTGAGAAATTTAGCCAAGAGAAGTCTATGAAGACATAATTATTAAATGTAATATTGTATCTTTATGAGGATCCTAGAATAGAAAAAGAACATTAAGTAAAACTAAGAGAATCTGATTAAACTATGAGCTTTGTATCATATTGGTTGCTTATTTGTAACAAACGTACCATAATAATGTAAGATGTTAATAATAGGAGAACTGAGTGTGGGGTGTATGGGAACTTTATGTACTAGCTTTGTAATTTAGCTGTAAAGCTAAAATTTTTCTAAAATAAAAAATTTTACTGAAGACCACAAAACAATGTTTGTATATTTGTGTGGGTCTATTTCTGGATTCTTTACTCTGCTCCATTTATCTATGTTTATGTGCCCTCACCAATACCACATAATCTTGTTTACTTCAGCTACCTGATAAGTCTTGAAATCAGATAGACTGAGCACTCATTGTCATTTTGTTTTTCTTCTTCAAAATTATTTGTTATTCTAGTTTTATTGCCTTCCCATATAAATTTTAGAAAAATCTTGTCTATACCTACCATAAATCTTGCTGGAATTTTGACAGCAATTATATTAAACTTAAATATCAATTTGAGGAAAACTGATATCTTTGCTTTGTTGTATTTTCCAATTCATAAGTATGTTATGTGTCCATATTTATTTAGATCTTCCGGAATTTCTCTTTAGCATTTTATAGTTTTCAGCATATAAATCCTGCACTTGATTTATTACATTTCCTTTTAGGTATAATATTTTTTAGCAGATGCAAAATGGTACTTAATTTTTTTTATTTGTATATAGTTGGCACACAATGTTACTTAGTTTCAAATATGCAGCATCAGATTCAACATCTCTATATGTTTTGCTCTGCTCACCACAAGTGTAGTTATCATCTGTCACCATACAACACCATTATAATATCATTGACTATATTCCCTATGCTACACCTTTTTTTCCCCCGTGATTTATCTGGAAACCTGTACTTCCCACTCCCCTTCACCCATTTTGCCCATCTCCCCAACCCCTTCCCTATGGCAACCATCAGTTCATTCCCTGTATTTAAGGGTCTGATTCTGATTTTTGCGTGTTTGTTCATTAATTTGTTTTGTTTTTTAAGAATCCACATATAAGTGAAATCATACCGTATTTTGTCTTCCTCAGTCTAATTTTGGTGACCACATTTTCATTGCTAGATCACTGAAATACAACTGATTTTTATATACTTATCTTGTATCTTATGACTTTGATAAACTCACCAATTAGTTCTAGTAATATATTGTTTGGACTATTTGCAGTTTTCTTTGTAAGCAATTTTGTTACCTACAAATAGGGATTTTTTTCTTTGAAAATTATATGCCTTTCATTTCCTTCCACACCCCCCTTGACTTCATTGACTAGGACTTCCAGAATTATGTTCAATAAATTGGTCTGATAAGACATTCTTGCCTTGCTGACAATAGTAGTAGAAAAGTATTTAGCCTTTCACCATTAAGAAGTATGTTGCTGTACACTTTTCGTAGATGCTCTTTATCATGTTGAGGAAAATTTCCCTCTCAATTCTTCTGAGAATTTTTCTCATGAACAGATGTTGAATTTTGCTAATTTTTTCCTGTATCAGTTGACATAATCATGTAATCTTTCTTCTTTAGCCTGTTTATATGATGGATTACAATGGTTGATTTTCAAAAATTGATCCTGTCTAGTATAGACTATAGTTAACAATCATTACTGTATTTGATAATACTGTACTGCTTATTTGAAAGTTGCTATGACAGTAGAGCTTAAAAGTTCCCATCACAAGAAAAAAACTTGTAACTATGTATGGTGACAGATATTGATTAGATTTATTTTGGTGATAATTTCACAATATATACCAATATTGAATCATTATGTTGTATACCTGAAATTAATATATGTCAATATTACCTTAATAAAAAAATTGAACCTGCTTTACATCTTTGGAATAAGTACCACCCAGTCATGATGTACAATTCTTTCTATATATTGGTGAATTCTATTTGGAAAAGATTCTAAATCTATGCTATTACTGTTACTGTTTTCTTACCTTTTATCTGTAATATTGTAATAATATCCTACATTTTTTCATTTTGCAATATACAACCACATTTTTATTTGATAACCATCTAAGACAATATTGGGTGCCAGCTTTTCTAGAATGATTTTCCTAAGGACATTGTAGCAATCTGTCATTTGTCAAATCACTTTATATCTCCTTCCATCAACTGCTTCGTACTGAATTTAGATACGATAACATAACTCATATAGTTTCTTAAATGTCTTTGAAATGGTGACAAGCCATTTTTGCATAAAACTTATTAAAACAATAATTATATATATAATTATTGACTGTGATATTCACATATATATTCTATATATATATAATGATTGTGACTGTATATAAATATGTATATATGTACACACACCCACATATACAATGTAGACTCCTATGTGTATGCACTGGCTCCTAGACCTGCTCTAAAATCTCTATAGCATTACTTTTAAAGGATTTCATCTATTTTTATGGTTCAGATTGACACAAACTTTTTTGAAACCTGTAAATTGTTTATATGTTTTTTGTGGCAATGTATTTTATTTTCAAAAATGAGAACTACATTATTCTTCATTTGAAAATCCATACTGATTCTCCCAAGCCTCAGAAGACTGTACTAAATCAATTTCCCTGCACTTATGCTAGTTGTCTACACCCCTTTGTAGCTGACACTTCTGTCTTTCTTGTGGTTGGATAGAAACATGTCACATACATTCTGATGCCTTTTACTTATAGTCTGAAGTCCTGAGAACACGAATCATATCAAAAGCTGATTTCACCTAACTTCTTTTGAATTTGTTCTAGTCTATAGAGTCAGAGATATGTAAAAGTTTTTGGTGAGCCTTCCAGTTTCATGCTGGGTCTAAAGTGTTACCTGGAGCCTCTATTGCTTCACTTAGTGCCTTGACATTATATTCATCTATGACAGCTTCATCCCAAGGTATGTTGTTCTGGAGTTGGTATATCTTACTTCCTGATGCTGGCTAAAGCTTGTTTCTGAACGTAATGAAGACAGAAGATTCTCTATCTCTGAGATTTAAACTTGGTAATTTCCTAGCTATTAGGGGCAAAGGTTTTTCACTATGATTGCCACCAAAATGGCCATTTTGGGGGGAGATTTCAAAACAAATGAGATTTTAGGGGGCTTAGCAGTTTAATATGGTTGATTATGGGGAAGCTTCTGCATGTAGCAGCATGATTGCCATGTACCATTTGTAATTGCAAGTGTGAGATGTCAATAAGACCCTGCTACTTCTTTTCTGGCTGTTGGATTGAATATCCCTGAACCTTCCGTGTATATTGGCATCCCTTTCAGCTCAAATTTTAGGCAAATTCTTTTCAGGCCTCCTTACTATATCTAACCCCAGACCAAAACTCAACAGAATCCAAGTTCTAGGCTACTTCAAGGTGAATGTGACCTCAGTTATGAAATTCCATTTAATCAGAATAGAGGTTTGTGTATATATATACATACATATATATATATATATATATATATATATATATATATATATATTTACTTTCACAGTAACTCTAACTCTATCTGGCTTAATTAAAACAAACAAACAAAGAATATTATGCTTCTACTTTCATTCATATTTGATTTAATCCAAGTAGTTTGCTTGGCTAACCTATATTGGCTCACATCTACATTTTTAGTAGGTTGGGAAGTTTTACTTTTTGATATTGTAATTTCTAATGAACTTATTTTTCTTTACATTTTACCATGACTGTCAACATCAACTTGCGTATTTTGGATCTTGAAGAGTTTCCAAGAAACTATATGGCTTAAACCACTATCTTCAAGTAGGTAATATCTTATTAGTGCTCAATAACAAAAATTCTTGTTATGAATCATTTTATAGCTCTTAAAACTTCCTGATTCTCTTTTCTAACCACATGTCTAGACCTCTGAATACTGCTATTGTTGTCATTATACTACTCTGAAGGGTGCCTGTAGAATCATCTGATGGATATGACTGCATCAAGGTCACTTTTGGGAAATTTTAGATGGGAGAATGCCTGATTGCAAAACCTGAGGGTATTTTTTTCTGCACTGAAAATATGCTCCCTACTTACTAAGTGATTTATTTTGTCTAAAAGAAAGATGTTTTGGAGGTGGAGGAAAAATGTATCTCTACGTAGCTGTGCCTAGCTTAATGTCATTTTCTCTGGATGATAACTTTTTCTTTATAGTCATTGTGTCCTAAAGCTGTAGTGTATGGACGATTTTTCTCCCATATAACTTCTTTGTGTTCTTGTTTCAAGACATTCAACTTCATCATCTTTGACAGTCTGGTAAACAGTTTGTGGTATAAGGTAAGCAATATCTTGTTTTGCAAAAGAACACAACTAAACAAGAAATGCAAAGACACCTGACCGCATTTCTCTTTACCTCTTTCAGGGTAAAATGCAAGAGGAAGGGAGCTCTTATAAGCTCCCCGGAATTTCCATATGCTCATAACAGTACCAAACACCAGGGATCCTCTTTGGGAACTCAAGAAATTGATCAGATTTGATGCTTGGCTTAGTTTGTGCACATCAACATTTTCTGAGATGGAGTGTATATATACTTTTTCATGTTGTCTTCTTTCATTAACCTCCAATTCCCTGATCATTATGCAAAACACTACAAAATATATCTAGGTAGAAACAGAGTGGTACTACCTCTGCCTCTCCACCTTAGCAGCATATAACTATTATGTTCATATTTGTTTTACAGGCTAGTGGGATATATTACGTTATCTATAGAAAGCAGGTCGGGTCAAATCTTCACCAATCAACTTGAGAGTTGTAAATCATAAAACCATAGACTGTTAGAGCTATAAAAACATTGGATCCAATCTAACCCATGCCATTTATTTTACAGAGGTAAAACTATAGTCCAAAAATCGTAAAATGACCTTCTTGTTCAAGGATGCAAAGTTAGTGTCAGTGATAATATGCTTGTTCTTTTATGTTCTGTATGTATGGAAACACATTTTATTTTGTACCCTAAAATAAGATTTTGAATATTTTTATTGATATAGTATAGCAAGTCACATTCTGTTTATGAAGGATTTAAAATCTTTTTTTATTTACCACTATATTCTATATTGGTATAATTAACCATATTAAGTTATAGTATTCAACATTAAACAACAAAAAAATTCTATTGGTTTTCTTGAAATGAGCAGTTTGCTTTCTGTTGCTAAGGAAACAGATTTTTGCATGAAATGTAATGTAACATTGATGTCACAGTAAACCACTAAAGTGGAAATCTTTAAAGTCTGTCAACATCTTGAGAATAAGTGGTTTGCTCTAATCAAAATGAATTCAAAATTATTCTGAGCATGTGCAAATGCAGTATTTTAGAAACACATCTCTGCTGGTAAGGACTTGTTTTGGTTACCTACTTTATTAAAAATCAACATAAAGTATTTTTAATATGTGCTTATTATACTATATACAATCTATATTTTTATAATCCCAATTTACTAGAAGTGTAATTAAAAGATTATTTTAACAAAGCAGTAGTAATTATGCTTAAAAACAAAAAGGATAATTTAAAAATCAAGTGAATTTCATAGTGAACAGTCTCAGCATTATCTATTATAAAAAATAAAAGAGAATGATATGATTTATCGTTTATTTCCCTAGCTCAAGTTTTCTTAATAAAATAAAAGATGGTCCAGATATGTGGAGAGCAGACTATCTTAGGTCAACAACAAGGAACGTTTTTTCTAATAATGGCTTAATTCAGAAAAAATAAAACATACAGCTTGTAAGAAACACTACATTTTTATTAGTATTCATAAGCCACTAAAATGTTACTTCAGCATTTTTGAGAAGTAGCAACATGGTAACAGCTGACTAGTCCTTTAATTTCAAAAAAGATCTAGCGTGTATCATGAAACAAACTGGGCTCTTTAAGATGTAGCTCATTTACTCCTGGCTGAGAGGTTTATTTGAGTGTCTGGTTATCTGAATAAATCCTTTCAAGGGTGAAGAGAGCACCTTCCTTTCAAGGGACCTGAAATGGTAGCACAGTGTTCCTGGGTCATGAACAGTGGGGTTAAAAAATAGTGGGCCACACAGATCCCTGCTATGCTGGATCCCCTGCAATTCCAAAAGGGCCATTGCCCAGAACTTTTGGGAATAGGAGTTTGGGCTGCATTGGTGGAAGGCTTGAAAAAAAATGGTCATGGTTTTTGGTTGTTTGTGGGGAAGTCTACAGTGAAGCTTATATATTTTTTTCGAAACTCAGGAAAATCTGGAGTCTAATCATAAGATTAACAGTTTTGGAAATCAGGAAACCTGAATTTAAGGTTTGTATATTTTGATATATTCAATCTTGCTTTGTATTGAAGTTTTGAGTTTATATGCCTGGTTCTTGAGGCCACTGCAGATTTTATTTACACCTTTCTTATGACCTTTGTTACACTCAGCACCAGAGGAAATCAGGAAGTATTCCTTTCTGTCCTGTTTACAACGCAATATTTTAGAGACAATGCAATGATTTATATATCTCAGAATGCTTGCAGAGTAAAACGTCCTGTATGTATCACAGTCATTACATTTGTGTTGGAAAAATTGGGGAATTGTTTAATTTTGTTTGGTATTGTATCAACAATTCTCCTAGCATAGCTTTTGTAATTGTGGTAAGAGAGGCACTTGTGTGTGTGTGTATGTGTATGTGTGTTTGTGTTGATGCTATTGCTTTCATCTTTGGATAATTATTACAGTGAAAACTTAACTAAATGGGCTGCTCAAGTCAATTATGCATTTAAAAATTGCTATAAGAGTTGTAGAATATTTGTAGAATATTCATTAAAAATGTGTGGTCAGTGATATTGTATATACATAATCCACTTAAGAAGAACTAAATCATATTTCCCAAACAACAGACCTACTATTACAACCATGAAGTAACAAAATAACAGACACCACTTCCACATCTCTCCTAGAGTCACTTTACAAAGCTTAGTCTATGTGATTTTCTCCCCAAATCACTGTTTCTGAAGTGCTAATGAATATATTAAGGAGCCCTAGAACATTCCTTAAAATAAGGATTTTTTTTTTTATTATTACTCTAGCATTTGGGTACTTGTAGGTTTAACAACAGAAAAAAAAAAAAAAAGAAATAGGGACGCCTGGGTGGCTCAGTTGGTCAAGCATCTGCCTTCGGCTTAAGTCATGATTCCAGAGTCCCGGGATCGAGTCCTGCCTTGGGCTCCCCGCTTAGCAGGGAGTCTGCTTCTGCCTCTGCCTACTGCTCCCTCTGTTTGCGCTGACAGATAAATAAAACCCCTGACAAATAAATAAATAAAATCTTTTACAAAATAAATAAAAGGAATAGACTTGGTTGCATAGTAAATCTCTGTTGCTAACCCTCTGCCCTGGAAACTCCACTTTAGCTGTCTCAGGGAATGATGCTGGAGTGCTCTCTCTTCATCTGTGCTGCTCTTTCTCCTTCTCCATGGTCTCTCTGCTGGCATCATGCTGCCTTTCCCTCTGTCTACATACCAGGTCCCAACAGAAACTACAGGGCTCAGAAGCTGGAGAAAACTTACTCTCATCAGACAGGCTCTCTTGCTTACTAACCACATAATCTTGGACATGCTGATAAATGCCCTTGAACTTCCAATTTTTTTCAATTGTAAAATAAAGAATTAACAAATGAACTTACCTGTTTATAAGTTATGCATATAAATCCTGAGGCAGAATGTTTGACACAGAATTAAATGGAATAAAAGATAGCTATGGCGATGATGATAATGATCTATGCATAGAAAGAGAAAGACCCCCTCGATATATCAGAGTTGTAAAATCTTGTCATTAATACCTGTGTGAAGGATTCAACTGAGAGAAATAAATTACTGAAAAAGATTAAGATAAAATTATTCTAGACTGATTTTAGACCAGAGTTTTCTTTCCCATTCTAAAAAAAAAAGATTTTGGATACTACTACACAGGTTATCAGAGATAAGGAGCTCAACAAGCTTTTAATTAAGTTATTCCAATTATGGAATCAGTGCACTAGGGTGCAGATATTTTATCTTTACCTAGCAGCTAAGAACCATTTTCATTTAGTGCCACGCTACACCACATTCAACCTGTTCCACAATAATGCCAGTAAATGTATTGCTTTAAAAGGATACGTGCAAAAATAGTCTTTGCCTTATGACGTCAGAATTATAGAAATCTTGGGAGTGGACAGTGTCTTGGGGAAGGAGGACTTCTTGAGGGAAAGACTAAGAAAAATTCCTTCAAATATTTTCAAAATAACACAAAGAAGAGGTATTTATGCCACAGAGTTCTGCTTTTTAGTATGCAATTCGTTGTGCTAATAAAGCTTTTATATACTTGCATAGCAAACTTGCTAAAATCAAAACCCACTTTGAGTGAGTACTAATAGCGAAAAAGAGAGAAAAGAAAAGGAGATAATATAGCTAAAACTAGCATTAGTATTCATGAAAACTAGTAAAATCTAATAAAGATGAAATATATATCATGGCCAAATAACCCACAGACACAGTACACATTGCTTTGGTGACAAACTAAGCTTTTCATTATAGGCCCATAAAGTAAAAATCTCTATGGAACAAATTTTATTTAAATATTTCCCATGTGCTAAAATTGACATTTGAATTTTAAACCATTTTAAAGTCTACTAGAATTCATTTTAATTTTCTCTCCGAAAATATTTTCTTTTTCCCTTATATTAGATTTTGAAGGCTGTTTCCATAGAAACCATTTCATCAAGCAAGAGCTTGAACTTTTTTTTTAAAACGTAAAATGGGCTTGACCATCTCTTTCCCTATAGAGGTATAAACAACATAAAATAGCACACAAAATGATTTTAAATGTAAGCTGATATTTACAGTGTAACCCCTGTGGTCTGTGGCCGGAAAGTTCATGGAATTGTTCTTTGCTGGGTTGTCTACATAATTCTTAGATTAGAGGCTGCTGTGACAATGTTCCTTTTTTCTTTCTTCTTTCCTCCCTTCTTCCATCTGTCCCTCCTTCCCTTCTTTCCTGTGTTAGTATCCTATGGCTACTGTAATAAATGACTATAAACTTGGTGGCTTAAAACTGAACAAATCTATGATCTCTTATAGGTCTAGAGGACAAGAGTTTTTAAAAACAGTTTCACTGGGCTGAAGTCAAGGTGAGGGCAGGGCTGGTTCCTTCCATAGTCTTTAGGGAAGAATCCCTTTCCTTGGCTGTTTTAGCATCTGGTAACTGCCTGTGTTCTTTGACTGGTAACCTCCTTCTTGCATTATTCCAACTACTTGATTCTATTGCTATTTCTCCTACCATCTCTCTGCTCTTCTCACTCCCTCTTACTAGAACCATTACATCCGACCCACCCAGATAATCCAGGATAATCTTCCCATCTCAAAATCCTTAATTTAATCACATCAGCAAAGACCCTTTTGGCATAGAAGGTAACATTCATGGTTCTGGGTTTATTTAGCCTACAATACTTCCTTTCTTTCTGTTTCCTATATTTCAAGTTATTATTTGTACAACAACAACAAAAAAATAATAGCATAGTTTGTAGGTTTAGGTAATGAATAAAGACAAAACTTCTCACCAGCAAAGATTCAACTTCAAGAAGGGTTTGAAGACAACGGAGATGGTATACAGTTGCCTGTGTCAGTAAAATACCAGATAACTTGCTCAGTACATTTTCAGAGATGATAACAGATTTTTATATTTGCATAATGCTTTAAATATTTGCATAGAATTACATGCAATACAGCAATGAGGCTAATGTGATTACGCACTTTTCTTGATCAGACAGTTAAGGTCCCATGAGGCTAAGTGCCTTGTGGAAGCTTATACAATCTTCAAACTTCTACTAGGTTTGCAAGCAAAGCACTGTTCTGCTTCCTTGCTCCTTGGCTTTATCACTGTGCTCAGGGATTCAGGCTGGGAAGAGTATAGGTTATTTCTTCTCCACCACTTGTGAAAAGCACACTGTGCAAATGAATATAACAATGTAGGCTTTAGAAATACATATTTTGTTTTTCTTCAGGAATCTAAGCTGTTAACAATGCTTAGATTTATATCATATGCCAAATTTCTTTTTACTATGAAGAGCTTGTTTTTTTCTCTACCTACTTTGTATATTAAGAAAAAAAAAACTTATTGGTAAATATTCAGTGTTTTTCCAAACATTTAACAGAAAATAAAAATGAAACAATTGTGACCCCACCACAAAAATAACTGTTTTTCTTTATTTTTGGCATGATTAGTTCATGTCTTCTATGCATTTTTTTAACAAATATATTTTTTCAAAACTGAGAATGAACTGTGATCTTTTTTCTGTATCATTAGAAATTTAAAATGGTTATAAATGTTTGTTAGCAGGGCGCCTGGGTGGCACAGCGGTTAAGCGTCTGCCTTCGGCTCAGGGCGTGATCCCGGCGTTATGGGATCGAGCCCCACATCAGGCTCCTCTGCTATGAGCCTGCTTCTTCCTCTCCCGCTCCCCCTGCTTGTGTTCCCTCTCTCGCTGGCTGTCTCTATCTCTGTCGAATAAATAAATTTAAAAAAAAATAAATAAAATAAATGTTTGTTAGTGTATTATGTTATAAATGATTTTTGTTTTTTGTGTGCATATTGGATTGTTTTTAGAATTTAAAACTAAAATTTAAATTGTGCACTCAAATATGATTAGTGGTAAGATTTTATTTTCAAAGTGCTAACCACTATCCATTAGAATCCTTCTAGCAGTTATCTGCAAATGCCCAATTCCTTGGCATTTTGTCAATATTGGATATACAATTTTCTATGTTTTCCAATAAATAATCTAAAGTGTTATTTTTTGTTGTTATAATTTACTCTTACTTTGTTTTTCAGTAGGATGAACTTTCTTTTTTTGTCATTCTATACCATTATGAATTGTTTGTTTACATCCTTTGCAGATTTGTCTTTTTTCTGAATTTTCAAATTAATACAAATACTTATTAATCCCAGTAAATCTCTGCCACTTGGTATATAGAAATATTAAATTGTGAATATTGATATCACCAGTTAAAACTATTTTTTATTTAAAAAAAGAAAAAATACACTTACCTTTCATTAAGTTTTTAAACTGCCAAGTGTTAATGATTATATGTTTATATTTTAAAATATGTTTATTGTTTGAAATTGCTTTTTCCGTCAGACAAGTAATACTAAGTGTTCTATAACATTGTATGTATTTAAATGAGAAAAGAAATGTGTTTATACAAATTATAGGCTACATGGATTATTCCTACATGAATAAAATATGATTTTCTTACAAAGTCTTTATGTGCTCAAGGGTTTTGTCACCTCTAGGATAGAAGTAATCTTTATTCCTTATCTCCAATTCTCTTACTAGTCATTCTTTTTTTTTTTTTTAAAGATTTTTTATTTATTTGACAGAGATAGAGACAGCCAGCGAGAGAGGGAACACAAGCAGGGGGAGTGGGAGAGGGAGAAGCAGGCTCATAGAGGAGGAGCCTGACGTGGGGCTCGATTCCATAACGCCGGGATCACGCCCTGAGCCGAAGGCAGACGCTTAACCGCTGTGCCACCCAGGCGCCCCTCTTACTAGTCATTCTTGAATCTACTCCAATCAGACTTTTTTCAGCCAGCATTTCCCCCCCCCATGCCATAATCCTCTCAAATCCACATTGCTCTGTGAGTTTAATGGGTGACCTAGGTCTTGAGGTCACAGGACTGACTCAAGGGAACTAGGACATTAAGTTTATAGTTTGAGGTAGCCATTAAAGGTACATGTGGAGCCATTAAAGTACATGTGGGAATAAGGTCCTTCTATAGATCTGGTGACTGTAAATACCACTCCCCAGTGCTGACACTCTTATGCCCTGAGGAAGACATGTCATTATTCAAAATTCAACTAAAATGTCACTTTCTAAAAGAGACCACAAAGTCTACCTCTGTTCTTTCTATAGGATATTATATTTCTTCGTAGGGAATCAATAGGGAACCAACATTTTAACTACAATTTATGTAAAATTTTATTTATTATTTGACTCACCCACAAATATGCCTAATTCATGGAAGGCTACAGGATATATACCTGTTGTGTAAATACAGGGCTTAATTTTGATATGCATAATTCAACTTAATTATAACCCCATAGATTTTTCCTAATGTATTTTTCTAAAAAATTAAGCATTTCTGTCCACTTGACAGAATCCATTATACATTTATGTATTTAACATAAGACATAATAAGTCATTATAAAAATTTTTATAATTTGCAAAAATTTCACAGTAGCATTACTAATAACTCAATAAGTTTTTTTCACTCTCAATGCACAAACTGTTTCATGAAACTATTGAATATGAAAAAAGGAACATATTTTTAACTCATTCTATATTTAAAAATATCATAAAAGAAGTACTGAATAGATACACAAAGAAATAACTTGCAGATCAGGGGATGCATCTAATGTAAGACAAATTCAGTCTTATTTAATGTAGAGCAATTATCATTCAGTATAATAAAAAAATATGATTGCTGGGTTGTTTTTTAGAAGACTCTATTTCCTTTTCCCATTATAAATTCTGCAGTTCTCACTAGTCAAAAATATGTGTTTATTATTTATATTTATTCAACTTTTAATGTTTCACAGGTAACTGGCATAAGGAATGGCAGAAAAAAAAAATAAGACTCAATTTTGAATGTGACTTTTTGGGACATCATTAGATAAAATACCCAAAACATACTATTACTTCTACCTCTACCTTGGTGTGTGTAAAAACATAAAAGTTTTAGATGGCTTTGAATTGAATAGAATTGAACTGTTCATTTAATGAGCTTAAGCAGTATAACATAGTTGTGAACAACACAGATTTATAAGTAGGATGTACTTTGAGTCAGCTCTTGGCTCTGACCTATAGCACCTTTGATTTTGGAAAATTAAACATACCGTCTAAATCTTAGTTTACTATGAATGAACAGAAAAATCAGATTTCCTTCCAAGAGCTTTTTTGAATTGAATGAGATAAGACTAAATGCTAAACATATGGTCTGGGGCAAAGGCATATAAAAAATCAGCTTTTAGAAAGCTTCAAGAAAAGCAATTGATAACACACCCAAGACATAAAGAGTTTAGCAGGACATATTTTTCTACCTAATTTTTCTTTTGCTTTGAAAAGGTATGAAGACATTTATGGCAATATTAAGATTTACTGCATAAATATCACTAAAATCGAGTCCATTCAAAAAGTAGTAAATTCTTTATAATACTAAGTGGTCATAAACTGATGTGTAGAGCCTCCATGAATGAGCTTGTTAATCAAGTTTGCATATCTATCACATATGGATGCCCAAGTTTTCAAGAATTAGAATGTTAAAAACCACATAAAATAACTTCTGAATATAATATTTCTTTGTTTCAGTAATTATTTTGCTATTTCATGCTATCTAAAAGAAAAGAGGTGATTAATTGCCATTGACAATTGACAGGAACTCAAACATTATTTTGTAGTGTGAGTCAGGAAATGCTAATTCAGAAAGAAATGTGGTTAACTCAAATGTTATAAATAGAGATTTTTTAGTATTCTAATTCCTATCATTAGGCTTTGTCTTAATATTTCTGTAAGTTACATGATTTTTCCGTGCATGACCATATAAATGCTTCTAAGTAGGCTACAGGCAATTACAATCATATATATAACTTCTAGACTAGCCATAAGTAAATTTCAATATTAATTACACCAAATGATGAAATGAATGCTACAATAGTAAGGATGAATTTTTGCTGAACATAAGCTTAGAAAATATGATCTTTAATGTTTAACAAAACCTTGAAATATTTCTATATTTCACTAATGCTGTCATGTCTAATTTTGCATTTGAATAATGCCCCATTAATATAATGCCTTATAGACTTACCAAATTACTCATATTCTGTCCTTTTGGATAGCAGACTAGATAGTTATGGATAATAATGCTATTATTCAAGAACAGTGGGAAAGTGAAAATTTTATAATCAGGTTACCTCAGGGCAAAGTAAGAGAAGTAAAATCATTTTTATGTTGGTAGTTCATACGCATTGAATTCTAGATTACTAAGGCACTCTGATAGATTCTCTGTTGAACAACTTTAGAATTGGGTCTAGAGAACTAAGAAAATTATGTTTACAAGTAAAGGATCAAAGAACAATTTAAAATAGTCATTCATCTTTCTGGAGTATATTTCTTAGAAGTGTCCCAAGTCAACAAGTTATGTGTGGGCTTGCAGTTGTATATGGTGCTCTCTGAGGCTATGTTAAAGGCAAGGCATCTGCAGAGAGTTTGAACAGGCATTCGGTTTATACTTGGAAATCTATTAGGAAGTATACTGTTTGCAATTTTATTGTTGGTTTAAAAATTGCTTGTTTGGATTAGGTCCTCTAAAATAGAATATGTTTACTATTATGGGAAATACAAGACATTTGAATTTTGATTATTGTGTACTTATTTAAACATAATTGTAATTTGCAGGAAATCACTGATTATCTTTTAAATTGATATTTTTTTAATCCCTAAAAATCAATGCAGCAAATAGTTGATAAGTGCCTAGGTGCACTGACATATCCTGGTAGGAGTGGGCAGTTAAATACAGTTTTAACCCTTCAGGAAACTAATAGGAGATTAATATGTATACTTCATAATATTTGTTCTCATTTTGGCTATACTTGCATATACATGTACCTAGTCATAATTCACAGAAAATGAACATATACTATCATGCTAAGTAGAAGATACCATTTCTACTTATATTGCTTTCATCTAAGTTATTTTTAACCTTGCCTTCAACATCTATGGTATTTTCTACATATAAATAAGAATGCCTTAGATTTTATAAGAATGTATGTTTTGAATTCACCATGGACCTCAGACGCCCAAGGTACTTTCTTATATTACTCTATATAACTAAGGAAACAGTAACATGTAAATTGCTAATATTCATAATGAAAACATGAAAAAAAAAAGCAAGCAAAACACTGATTTCATGACTTTACTAATTTTCCTTCTCAGCTGAATAGATTACATGATGAAATTAATATAGTCAAAATAGTCTACATATTGTTAAAATATGCATTGTCTAAGATATTGCCAGTAGAAGGCAAGGGGTCTGGTACAAGGAAAAAAAAAAACAAAACAAAACAACTGGAACTTCTTCACAAACAAGATTTAGAAATAGAGATTAACTGAAAACCTCTGGAAAGAGTACCCAGTTATGATTTTTACTACTTTCAAAGTAGTAAAGTGAAGGACTAGTATCCAAGATCTATAAAGAACTTATTAAACTCAACACCCAGAGAACAAATAATCCAGTCAAGAAATGGGCAGAAGACACGAATAGACATTTGTTCAAAGAAGACATATAAATGGCCAGTAGACACATGAAAAAAATGTTCCATATCACTTGGCATCAGGGAAATACAAATCAAAACCACAATGAGATAGCACCTTACACCAGCCAGAATGGCTAAAATTAAAAAGACGGGGAACAACAAATGTTGGCAAGGATGTGGAGAAAGGGGAACCCTCTAACACTGTTGGTGGGAATTCAAGCTGGTATAGTCATTCTGGAAAACAGTATAGTTTCCTCAAGAAATTAAAAATAGAGCTACTCTATGACCCAGCAACTGCCCTACTGGGTATTTACCCCAAAGATACAAATGTAGTGATCCAAAGGGGGCACCTGTACCCCAGTGTTCATAGCAGCAATGTCCACAATAGCCAAACTTTGTGAAGAGCCAAGATGTCCATCAACAGATGAATAAATGGTTAAAGAAGATGTGGTATATATATATATATATATATATATATATATATATATATATACAATGGAATATTACTCAGCCATCAGAAAGAATGAATACTTACAATTTACATCAATGTGGATGGAACTGGAGGGTATAATGCTGAATGAAATAAGTTAAACAGAGAAACCAATAACCATATGTGGAATATAAGAAACAGCACAGAGGATCATAGAGTAAGGAAGGGAAAACTGAATGGGAAATCATCAGAGAGAGAGAAAAACCATGAGAGATTCTTAACTGTAGGAAACAAACTGAGGGTTGCTGGAGGAACAGTGGGTGGGAAGATGGGGTAATTGGGTGATGGGCTTTAAGGAGGGCACATGATTTAATGAGCACCTGGTGTTATAAGCAACTGATAAATTATTGAACACTACATATGAAACTAATGTTGGCTAATTGAATTTAAATAAAAAAATTTAAAAATCTATATACAATAAATAACTAAAAGTTATCCCATTAGTACTTATTTATTGAATATCTGTATGCATAGTACTGTTTGTTAGAAGAAAAACGGAATAAAGGAGTTGAACTCTGACCTCAAGAGCTTATATTCTAGTTATGTGAAAAGCTAAATGTAAAACATTCAGATAACAATATAAGGCTACATATGAGCAAATACCAAAATAGATGGTATACATTACAGATGATTCAGTGTAGAGAGAAACATTTGGGCTGACATTATCAGATAGTTTTTATGAATGAGGTAGACATGATAGTAAGTTTCAAAAACTTGAGTACCTATTTGGTAGAAATATCTCTTAAATATTGTGGATGAATAAAGGAAATTTCTGACATTGACAAGATTTCACTCCGGTGGAGGAGAGGAAAAACACAGGCAATTATAAGAGAATATTTTTAATATATGATAAAAATATGATAGAGGTATACCAAACATCAATTTGGAGTAGTCGGTGTGAGTCAGAATGGTAGATCAGAAAGGCTTCTAGGATATATGGCAAAACCCAGCTGGCATCTAAAAGTCTGTCTTGATGAGTTTCCCAGGATGAATAGGAGTTAAATAGGTAAAGAGATCTGAATCTGTCACTAATCCATTAAAAAAATTCATAAATTGGATTATTGGTTTTTTTGAGTACTGAGTTTTATAAGTTCTTTGTATAATTTGGATAGTAACCATTTATTATCATCTCACACCTGTCAGAATGGCTAAAATCAACAAGAAACAGGAAGTGTTGGTGAGGATGTGGAGAGAGGGGAACCTCTTACATTGTTGGTGGGAATGCAAACTGGTGCAGCCACTCTGGAAAATAGTATGGAGTTTCTTCAAAAAGTTAAAAATAGAGCTACTCTATGATTTAGCAATTGCACTATGAGGTATTACCCAAAGAATAGAAAAATACCAATTCAAAGGGATACATGCACACCAATGTTTATAGCAGCATTATCTACAATAGCCAAATGATGGAAATTAGCCCAAGTCTCCAACAACTGACGAATGGCTAAGGAAGATATAGTGTATATATACTCAGCTGGACCAAATTCTATGTATATTCACAACTTCTAAAACAGTAATGTGAAGTCATTAGTTAATGGTATCAAATCTGAATACAAGGAAGAAAAAAATAACACTGGTGGTTAAACAAGGAGCACTTCTTAGGAACACTGAACACTGAGGAACCTATTTGAACTTTTTGGGTTATTTACCAAAATAAAACTACATATACATTTCCTTTCCTTTTTTTTTTTTTAAGATTTTATTTATTTATTTGAGAGAGAGACACAGACAGAGCATGAACAAGGTGGAGGAGGCAGAAGGAGAGGGAGAAGCACACCCCCCACTGAGCAGGGAGCACAACACGGGTCTCAATCCCAGAACCCTGGGATCATGACCCGAGCAAAAAGCAGCCACTTA
Source organism: Ailuropoda melanoleuca (assembly GCF_002007445.2). NCBI lineage: Eukaryota > Metazoa > Chordata > Mammalia > Carnivora > Ursidae > Ailuropoda > Ailuropoda melanoleuca. Next base: position 73,479,379 of record NC_048228.1, read on the forward strand.
ACCCACTGAGCCACCTAGGCTCCCCTGAGTTTACATTTTCTATGTAAGAACATTAATGTATAAAAAAATTGATACATGCCACAGTTATTGTGGCAGCAAGAATTTCAAATCTGTTAAACACTTTCAAATGAAAGTTTATTTTTAGCACCTAAATCTTACACTTCTACCTTTGCTTTTTTAACAAGGATTCAAAATAATTTTTTTGTAATGGCTTTCTGAAATGCATTGCACAGGTGCAATGACACAGAAAATATAAATTATTGAAAATTCAAATTATTAATTTCCCATTTTAATCATTGATAGAGTCTATTTTCCTACAATTAGATAAGTGTGTCCACTCAAGCATAATACTGATTTAAAATTTAAATTCTGATAAGTAGATTATTTACTAAAATAATGTAAAGAGAAGACCAGAGGGTATGATCCCATCTGATTAAATTTGGGCCTTATTTTTCTACTTTAAATTTAGTTAAGATTTATGCTTTGGACTAGCTCAATGATTTTCCTTTAGGCTATGATTTTGTTTTCTTGAGTTCTTTTTTAAAGTCCTGTACAGGATCCCTGGGTAGCTCAGTCGCTTATGCATCTGCCTTTGGCTCAGATTGTGATCCCAGGGTCCTGGGACCGAGTCCCGCATCAGGCTCCTTGTTAGTCAGGGAGCTTGCTTCTCCCTCAGCCTGCTTCTCCCTCTGCCTGCTACTCCCCACCGTTTGTGCTCTCTCTTGCTCACTCACTCTCTCTGATAAAAAAAGAAACAAAAAACAAACCTTTAAAAAAAATAAAGTCCTGTCCAACATATTCTACCATATTTTGGTTATTGTCCTCCCAAATTTCCCTGGTTAGCATTTTGATAAGTCTATCAGGTCATGTAAAACATCCGTTTATATATATATCCTGTTCTCTCACTCTTAATTAAAAAAATACAGTAAATTAAAAAGAAATACTTTTACTAGATTTGCATTTTATTGTGAGGGAATATACACACCTTATTCTAATGAAAAGGGCTGCTTGTTATTCTGGATAAGAATATCTGAGTTTCAGATTTCCACCAAGGTGACATAGTTCTCTCAGTAACTCGCTTGTAAATTGTTCTTTTCTCTCACTTTCATCCAAAAATAGTTACTGGATCTGTCCACTTCTCTTTATACATTCCAATTTTATCTCTTTCTATTTGTACTAATCTAGTTCAAGTCCATCAATGGAAGCCTGGATCACATCTGGTCTTCTGGTTTACCCTCTTATTTTCATTCTGGCTGTCTTCAATCCATCTTGAACAGTGCTTCTGGGATAATATTTACATAACATCATATTTTCTTGTTTATCATGTCATCCTCCTAACCAGAACATTTAAAAGGTATACCACATTTTATAGGATGCTCTTCAATTTCCTTAATATGCTATTTAACGATAGTTTGATATGCCCACCTTAGTCTTCATCATTCATCCTAGTAAATTATTATAGTATCTATCTGTGCCATTTGGAAAATGATGTGTCATTCAGAAAATCAAAAAACTAAAAAAATAAAAACCAAAGTTTTTTAATATTTAAATACAGGAGTAGGTCTTGTACTAAATGGTATCCTATTTATGCATGTGCTCAATAAATAACCAATAAATGATTCAATATGGTATCAAAATTTTCCTGTATCAGCATTATTTTATCTGGTGACATTGACATTTTTTCAGCTCCAGTATATTCCCATTTTTTGAAAATAAAGCTATCTGGTAATTGTGGGAAAAGAAACTCAAAGATTTCCATGCCTGGTGGTCTCTGGGTCACAACAATGTTAAAAATATTATATAGTCAATGATACTATAGTAGCACTATATGGTGACGGATGGTAGCTACACTTGTGAGCACAGTATAATATGTAAACTTATCAAATCACTATGTTGTACATCTGAAACTAGTGTAACGTGCATCAATTACACTCAAAAACAAATAATTTTTTTTTTGGTGTTGAACACTAAATACGTGTTGAGAACTAGATATAGTAAGGTGTTGAGCATTAGATATAGTAAAATTTTCATAAAACTTTAGAATAAGGCTTTTTTTTTTTTGCCTTCTGCCTTCCACAGCTTGGTAATTCGACATTTTCCAGAATATTAACATTTAGTTTAAGGATTTGTGAAAATAATAAACACACAAACATTTATTATACTTATTGATTATTTTTTTATAAATACTATAAGCTTAGTTTTCCTCTGAAATTTTATTTGTAGTAGATTTGATTTGAACAAAATCCATTATTATTTTTTTTTAGGAAATAATTCTCATCTGTTTAATGTCATTTACTAATTTAGTCTTTGAAAGCTTAGTATTATTTCTTGTCTATCTTTCAAAATTACATCTGTTTCTTTTTCCCAAACTGAGACGATCTCTATTGATTTATTATGACAGGTATTTATGAATTAAATATCATATAGTCATATAGAAAAGTGCAATCTAGGTTCCGTTGCCCACTAGTTGTATGATCATTGGTATTTTTAATATCTTAGAATTGAATTTTCTTTATGTATAGAAGAAAGAATAATTTGCTTTGAATGTTGAATAAGAAACACAGTTTTGTTGATTAAAAGGGCTTGCTACATAGTAAATGCTAAAAAGTTTTTCTTTCCTTCAACTCGTTATAATTATATTCATAGTAGTTTGTAATTATTGATACCACCTAGTGTGGCTTCTAACAAAATATCTTAAGGCAGGATAAAAAGGTAGGGAAAGAAACACACACAGTCTGTAGACATAAAACAGACTCAGATATGACACAGAATTTAAAATTGTCAGAAAATAACAAACAACCATATGATTTCACTCATATGTGGAATTTAAGAAACAAAATAGATGAACATAGGGGAAAGGAGAGAAAAAAAAGAGGGAGGCAAGTCATAAGAGACTCTTAACTACAGAGAACAAACTGAGGGTTGATGGAGGGAGGTTGGTGAGGAGGATGAGCTAAACGGGTGTTGGGTACTCAGGAGGGCACTTGTGATGAACACTGGGCACTATATGTGAGTGATGAATCACTAAATTCTACTCCTGAAACTAATATTACATTATATGTTTTAACTAAATAAAATTTAAATAAAAACTTGAAACTTTGAAAAAAACCCAAATTGTCAGACAGATTTAAAACAAATATAATTAATATGTTTAGGGTTCTAAGTAAAAAGAGACAGTGTACAAGAATACATTGATAGTGTAAAAAAGAGATGGATACTCCAAAAAAATTTGCTAGAAATCAAAAACACTGTTAACAGACAGGCCCATGAATACAGAAAGCAAACTGGTGGTTGACAGAGATGAGGTTTGGGGCATAGGTAGAATGGGTGAAGGGGAATGGGAGGTACAGGCTTCCAGTCATAAAAGAAATAAGTCACAGGAAGAAAGGTACATCATAGGGAATATAATCAGTGGTACTGTAAAGTGTTGTAATGATGACACATGGTGGTTACCTTTGGCATGAGCACAGCATAACATATAGAGCTGCTGAATCACTATTATGTTGTACACCTACAACTAATGTTAACATTGTGGGCCAACTACGTTTCAATTAAAAAAATACAATAAAACAAAACAAAATTTAACAGAAATTAAAATGCCTTTTATAGGCTAATTAGAGGACTAGACATAGCTGAGGAAGAAATTAGGGTATATGAAGATATGTCAGTGTAAATTTCCCAAACTGAAGTTTGATAATGATAGAAAATCAATGAAAACAGAACAGAATGTCCAAAAACCTTGGTACAATTTCAAAAGATACAAAATACATGCAATTGCAATAGCAGAAGGAGGAAAGAGAGAAGAGAGGAAAGTATTTGACACAATAATGTCAAAGAATGTTCCAAAATTCACAACAGCTAACAAAGCACAGTTTGAAGAAGTTCAAATGGAGCAAATACAAAAAGCAAAACAAAACTCAACTAAAACAGAACAAATCTATACATAGGTATACCATACCCACACTGCAGAAAAAGAGAAACTTTTAAAAGCCAGAAGTAAAATCTTTTGGAGAATAAATGTATGAATTATTGTGGATTTCTTATCAGAAAACTTGCAACCAAGAGTAGAGTAAAATGCTTAATGTTTCAAAAAAAAACTCACCAATTTTCTTTACTTAGTATAGTATTCTTCAAAAAGTGAAGGAGAAATAAAACTTTCTCAGACAAAGGAATACTGAGGGAAGTAATCACCAGGAGACGCACCTTGCAAAAAATTTTAAAAGTTCTTCACTGAAAAAGGAAAGAAAGATATATAAGTCAGGGACTTGGTAGCTAAATCTAGACAAAGAAAGGAAGAACATTAGAGAAAGAATAAATGAAAGTAAAATGAAATCTGTTTTTATTTTTAAATGATCTAAGATAATTGTTTAAAGTAATAATGGTAACTATGTATTGGGTGATTATAGGATATGGATAAGCTAAATGAAAGACAGCAATTTTACAAGGAACAGGAGGGAGGAAATGGAACTAATGTGTTTTGTGGTATCTGCACTACCCATTAGGCTGTATAGTGTTTGAAAGTGGACTTGGATTATTTTAAGTGTTTCTTGCACATGCGGGCAATCACAAAAATAAGGGAGAAAATGGAATAAGGTAAACTCATCAAGTAATCAGAAAATACAGAAAAAGAAGGGAAGAAAATAAACAAATGACAGGTGTAACAAATAAAAGTTATAAATACTGTAAATATTAATATAATCATATCAATAATAACCTTAAATGTGACTAGTTTAAGTAAACCCATTACAAGACAAAGAGTGTCAGAGTAGTTAAAAAAATGAAATGTATTGGTCTTCAAGAAACCCACTTTAAATATAAAGACATATATAATTTAAAATTAAAGAGACAGAGGAAGATATATCATGCTAACATTAATAAAAAAAGCTGTAAACACTTTATTAATTTCAGCATAGGCAGATTTCAGAACAAGGAAACTTACTATAAATAAAGAGAAGATTACATAAAAATACAAGGCTCCATTCTGCAGGAAGACATAACAATCCTTAACATACATACGTCTAAACATGGAACATCAAAATATGAGGCAACAACTGACAGAAGAGCAAAGAGAAATAGAAAAATTATACCATTATACTTGAAGACTTCAACATCTCTTTTTCAGTAATTGATGGGTTGAATGTGCCAATTAGTAAGAATATGGTTAGCCTGAACAGCACCACCAATCAACTGGATCTAATTGACATTTATAGAATATGTCAACCAACAACAGCAGAATACATATTTTTCTCAAGTTCACATGGAACATTTACCAAGATAGACTATGTCTGGGCCTAAAACAAAGTAACAAACTTATATGGATCATACAAAGTGTGCTCTCAGATCTCAACAGAATTAAACTAGAAATCAATAACATCAATAAAGCTGGAAAACCCCAAAATACTTTGGGGATTAAACAACACAATTCTGAGTCACACATGGATCAATGGAGAAATCTTAAAATAAATTTAAAAAATATTTTGAACTACAAAGCTGTGATCACAAAGACAGCATGGTACTGGCACAAAAACAGACACATAGACCAATGGAACAGAATAGAGAAACCCAGAAATCGACCCTCGGCTCTTTGGGCAACTAATCTTTGACAAAGCAGGAAAAAACATCCAGTGGAAAAAGACAGTCTCTTCAATAAATGGTGCTGGGAAAATTGGACAGCTACATGCAAAAGAATGAAACTTGACCACTCTCTCACACCATACACAAAGATAATCTCCAAATGGACAAAAGACCTTGATGTGAGACAGGAATCCATCAAAATCCCAGAGGAGAACATAGGCAGCAACCTCTACGACATCGGCCACAGCAACCTTTTTCATGACACATCTCCAAAGGCAAGAGAAACAAAAGATAAAATGAACTTGTGGGACTTCATCAAGATCAAAAACTTCTGCACAGCCAAGGAAACAGTCAAAAAAACTAAGAGGCAGCCCACGGAATGGGAGAAGATATTTGCAAATGACACTACAGATAAAAGACTGGTATCCAAGATCTACAAGGAACTTCTCAAACTCAATACTCAAGAAACAAACAAATCAAAAAATGGGNGAGAAACAAATAAACAAATCATAAAATGGGCAGAAGATATGAACAGACACTTTTCCAATGAAGACATACAAATGGCTAACAGACACATGAAAAAATGTCCAAAATCATTAGCTGTCAGGGAAATTCAAATCAAAACCACACTGAGGTACCACCTTACGCCAGTTAGAATGGCAAAAATGGACAAGGCAAGAAACAATTGTTGGAGAGGATGTGGAGAAAGGGGATCCCTCCTACATTGTTGGTGGGAATGCAAGTTGGTACAGCCACTCTGGAAAACAGTGTGGAGGTCCCTTAAAAAGTTAAAAATTGAGCTACCCTATGACCCAGCGATTGCACTACTGGGTATTTACCCCAAAGATACAGATGTAGTGAAGAGAAGGGCCTTACGCACCCCAATGTTCATAGCAGCATTGTCCACAATAGCTAAATTGTGGAAGGAGCCGAGATGCCCTTCAACAGATGACTGGATTAAGAAGATGTGGCCCATACATACAATGGAATATTACTCCACCATCAAAAAGAACGATTTCCCAACATTTGCTGCTACATGGATGGAACTGGAGGAGATAATGCTAAGCGAAATAAGTCAAGCAGAGAAAGACAATTATTATATGGTTTCACTCATTTATGGAACATAAGAAGTAGGAAGATCAGTAGGAGAAGAAAGGGAAGAAGAAAGGGAGGGTAAACCGAAGGGTGAATGAACCATGAGAGACTATGGACTCTGAGAAACAAACTGAGGGCTTCAGAGGGGAGGGGGGTGGGGGAATGGGATAGGCTGGTGATGGGTATTAAGGAGGGCACGTATTGCATGGTGTCCTGGGTGTTATACACAAGTAATGAATCATGGAACTACATCAAAAACTAGGGATGTACTGTATGTTGACTAACATAATATAATAAAAAAAATTTTATTAAAAAAATATTTTGAACAAAATGAGAAGTGAAAATACAAGCCAAACTATAGAAGCAGCAAAAATAGTGAAATTTATAGCATTCAATGCATATATTAGAAATAAGCATGTAAAATCAATAACCTAAAATTCTATTTTAGGAATCTAGAGAGTGCAGTTTAACCCTAAAACAATCAGAGGAAAAATAAAAATTAGAACAACAGTCAATGAAATTGAATTAGGAAAATAATAAAGAAGTTCAGCAATACCAAAAGCTGTTTCTTTGAAAAGATTAATAAAACTGATAGAACTATAACTAACGTAAGCATGAAAAAACAGAGAAAGCACAAATTACTAATATCAGAAATGAAAAAGTGATCCTCTCTATTTATTCCACGGACATTAAAAAGGTTATAAAGGACCACTAAAACAACTCTATGTCTACAAGTCTGATAACTTAGATAAAATGGACCCCTTTCTAAAAAAAAAAATACTACTGGGGCACCTGGATGGTTCAGTCTGTTAAGCCTCCTGCCTGACTCTTTACTTTGGCTCAGGTCATGATCTCAGGGTTGTGAGACTGAGTTCCAGGGCTCTATGCTGACCTTGGAGCCTGCTTGGGATTACTCTCTCTGTTTCTCTCTCTCTGCCCCTCCCCTTCCCTGCTCATGCACATGTGCGCTCTCTCTCTCAAAAAAGAAAGAAAGAAAGAAAGAAAGAAAGAAAGAAAGAAAGAAAGAAAGAAAGAAAACGCTGAAACTCACACAAGAAAAAAAAACTTGAATAGGCTTATATCCGTTATAAAAATTGAATCAATAATTCATAATTTTAAAAGGAACACTGGGCTCAACTGGATTCTCTGGCAGCCTACCAAACATTTAAGAAACAAATGATGTCAATTCTCTAGAATATCTTCCTTATAGAAGTAGGAGAAACATTTCCAAAATTATTCTAGGAGACCAGCATTACTGTAAAGCCAAAATCAGACATTATAAAAAAAATTATAAGAAAGAAAAACTACAAACTATTATTTTTCATGAATATAGATGAGAAATCCACAAAAAATCAGCAAATCAAAGCTTACAATGTACAAAATATTTATATATCATGACCAAGTGGGATTTAATCCAGGTAGGCAAGGCTGGTTCGATATTCAAAAATGAATTAATGTAACCCCTCCTATCAACAGAACAAAGAATAGAAATCATACAATTATATCAATTGCTTCAGGAGAAGAATTTGAAAAATCCAAAACTTTTCATGATAAAAACTCCCATCAAACTAGAAATAGAGGGGAACTTCCACACTTGTTAAAGAATATCTGAAATACCCTACATCTAACATCATATTTAATGGTAAGAACCTATATACTGCCCTTAGAATAGCAGAAATGAGGCTCTGATATACCCTGTGAACAATCTTATTTAACATTATAATAGAAGTCCTAGTGCAATATGAGAAGGAAAGAAAATAAAAGGTATACGAATTGTGGAGGAAGAAATAAAACTGTCTTAGTTCACAGGTGACACGTTTTTGTATTAAATCTCAAAGAATCAGCAAAAATCTTTTCTAACTAATGAGCAATTATACCAAGTTACTAGGTACAAGGTGAATATACTAAGGTTAATTGCATTTCTATGTATTGGCAATAAACACTTAAATTAAAAACATAGTAACATTAACAATACCACCAAAATATGAAGTACTTACAGATAAATCTAACAATGTATGTATGCAAACTCTAGGTAGAAAAAATATGATGAAACAAATCAAAGATTTAAATAAATAGAGTCATATTTCCATAGTGCATGCTCATATCCTGGAAGAGTGAATATTGTAAAGGTGTCAGTTCTACCCAAAATGATATAGAGATTGAAAGCAATCCCAATTGAAATGTCAGCAAACTAATTTTGTGTATATTGGCAAACAGGCTCCAAAATTGTGTGGAAAGACAGAAATGAAACAAAACAGCAAAGGAATAACAAACAGAATATTGAATAAAAAGAATGAAGTTGGGGGAATGACACTACTGGCACTACCCAACTTCAAAACTTACTTTAAAGCTACAGTAACCAAGACAGCATTCTGTTGATGACAAAATACATACACATGACAATGAAACAGAATAGAGAGCCCAGAAATAGATCTGCATAGATAGACAAAGGACTTTTGACAAAGGAGCAAAGATAGTCAATGGACTAGGGATAATCTTTTTAACAAATGGTGCTGGAACAACTGGAGATTCATATGTCAGAAAGAAAAAAAAATCATCACACAAACATTACAGTTTCCACAAAAATTAACTGACAACAGATCATGGAACCTAAGTGTAAAATGAAAAACTATAAAACCTCTAGAAGAAAAGAGGAGAAATCTAGGTGAACTCGGATTTACTGATGAGTTTTTTAAAAAAACACCAAGAGCAAGATCAATGAGAGAAATAAGGTAGACTTTATTAAACAACTTTTTCTGCAGAAGCAGCTCTGTACGGGAATGAAAAGACAAGCCACTGATTGGAAGAAAATATTTGCAAAACATGTATCTGATTAAAAAAAAATAAAAAACTTGTATCCAAAATATACAAAGAACTTTTGATATTCAACAATGAAAAAAAAAACAATTCAATTAATTTAAGTAGGCAAAATATCTGAACAGACACCTCACCAATTAAGACAGACAGATGGCAAATGAGCAAATGTAAAGATGCTCAACATGTTGGCAAGGCTATAAAACAAAAGGAACTCTTACTCATTCCTACTGGAAATGCAAAATGATACAGCCACTTTGGAAGACAGTTTGGCAGTTTCTTACAAAGTTAAACATATTCCTAGCATATGATTCAAAAATTACTCTCCTAGATATTTACCCAAAAGAGTTTAAAATGTGTGTCCACAAAAAAAGTCTATTTACAAGTGTTTATAGCAGTTTTATCCATAATTTCCCCAAACAGAAAATAACCAAGATATCCCTCAATAAGTGAATGGATAAACTGTGGTATATCCATTAAACAAATATTATTAAGTGATAAAAGAAATAAGCTGTCAAGCCACAAAAAAGACATGGAGTAAAACTTAATGCATATTACGTAGTGAAAGAAGTCAATCTGAAACGGCTACAATGCCCTAAGAAATCTAACTAAGATTAAAGTGAACAAATATGGCTAATTTGGCAATTCAACCCAGATTTTTGTGAATTCTCTAACTGTGGTTTTTACTCTGCCACATTGCTATAAAAGAGGGTTTTAGATTCACCAGGAACTTATGGGTATTTTTCTAAATTGTGGAAATGCTATACTGTAGTAGAAATAGAGCTTAGAAATAAGTCACTTTGGGGTTGCCTCACATATCTGTAGGGATACCTCCGAGATCTTTGAATACTGATGTGTGACTCTCAGGACTTGGTTGGCTTTCACTCTACCTCCTGGAGAAACTAGGGAAATGCCAGGGAACTGTTATTACACACTTACATCCTTTCACCAAATACCCTTTGCACCATTTGTTCTTGCTCCATTGGAGAGAACCCCACTGTAGCAGAGTCTGGCAAATTGCCACTGAAACTTGTGAAAAATTTAACAAATAGTTATTGGCTTGGTCTGGACTAAGTTGAACATTTTCAATGAAAGACTACAATAGGCCCTGGGGAACTATAGACCGGTATGCATCATGTCCTTAAATGACAGGCTGCAGAATGAATAATAAGATTTAGATCGCTGTCCACTTCAGTAAGCTTCCTACTTGGAGAACTGCAGAACTATTTTTATATAGAAAATTATGCTTGTCTAATCTATTAGTATCATTTGAGGACATAAATAAATGCAGAAATGCTTAGACCTTAACATTTCTTTGGCAATTTTCCACACAAAGACAATTTTTATATGCACAGATGTGGAATTGAGAATAATGTTTTACTACAGAGATCTTCTTGTCACATGCAAAACAGAAAAGGTAATATAAACTTTTCCTAGAGCAGTGTTGTACAAAAGAAGTATAATATGAACCACATAAGTCATTTTGAATTTTTTAGTAACCATGATAAAAAAAAGTAAAGAGAAACGCTGAAATTATGTTAATGACATTTTATATAACTTTATCTTTATATCTAAAACTTTAAAATTATCAATATAAAATGTATGAGAGAAATATTTTACAATACTTTTTTCATACTAAGTCTTTGGAATCTAGTACACTTTTTACAGTACATGTCAATTTGGACTAGTCATATTTTTGTGCTTATTGGCCACCTGTAGCTAGTGGCTGCCATATTAGACAGCACAGGGATATAGCAATATGTCGAAGAAGAAAGAAAAACTACTTTAATGATACCCACTAGTTTCTCAGATACCTGGGATTACACAACGTACATTAGCATTGGAAAACATGTGAAAAACTATAGTTAATAGTAAGGTAAAACAGCACATCTAATGTCTCAAATGAGCACAAAAAGGCCTCAGTTACTTGCTTAACTAGTAATATGGGGTATCGTCCATAAGGGTATGTGTGTTCTGTCACCTCATAGCTCTCAAAATATCTGTTGAATGAACAAATGAAAGGCAAAGAAAGAACCAACCTTCACTCTATTTTTTCAGAATTGGTCAGTTTACTTTAGGATCTCACAATGCTTTGGACAAATATGTTTCTGCCCATGCCATCCTAGCATGGAACCCTCTCCTGATTTTCTAATGCTAGCAACCAAGAGTTGAGAGCCTTAGCTAGTGAAAGTGACTGTGATCTTTCAGATCCTGAACTGAGACATTTTCCATCGTTTTGCCTATTTCCTGCACAATACCTTAAGGAAAACAAGGGGAGGAAGACAGAAGAGCAAAAGAAAGAGGAAAGAAAAAAGAAATTGGGGAAGAGAAAAGGCGGCAAAATAGAGAAGTAAAAGTGAAAGGCATACAGAAAAGTGGTAAAGCAACAGATAAAGAGGAAGAAATAGAGGAAGAAGAGTGGAGGGAAAGTGGGACATCTCAATGAAACTTCTCTAAATTTTCTGATATAAAAGTCAAATAAGTAAGTCCTTTTCTTTCTCTTGGAAAAGAGTATACCAGTCTTCCCCTCCTCAACCCTTTCTGATTCTTTCCTTAACCAAGCAATCAGTTTTTGACAAATTAAACTATATAGCTATTTTAAATATCATTAACTTTGTTTAAGGAGTTTCATTTTCTGTTAATTTTATAATATCATGGATGATGAGATCTGAACATCAGTAATAATGTAAGATAGGCAGTTATCTTTGTAGACTATTTCCTGTAGTTATCTGCATAATGTATTTCTGTTAATAATTTAAAAAGTAAAAATTCACCTTGCAGACTCAGAAAGTTCAATAAAATGAACACTCTTTGCCACAAATCAGTTATGATACATCAGTGGGTCTTGATTTTCTTATTTTTAAATTTGAGGATAATAAGCTATGTCATAGGGTTCCTTTGAGGCCAGATGAGATGATAGATCAAAAGCACTTAAATACAGTGTGTGATAAGGAGCAAAGGCTCAATATTATTCACATCAATAATAACAACAATACAGAGAGGCAGAGATTATTGGATGAAAGAAATGGTCTTATCTACAGAATATTACTAAAAGCAGAAATATGGAGATGCTTCTGATAGAGCAGCCATGCGTACATGTTTTGGTAGAAGGAGAGGGCTTAGTCTTGCCTACTTAACAATTGAGAGTCCTTCCTGTGTCTTCAAGGATGTCCTTCAGTTGTGTTTTTGGAAAACCCTAAGAAAGGTCATTGAAAAAGATCTGAATCACATTACCTGAAAGGTTTTTTGTCATTGTTTCTGAAATTCTAAGATCAGCAGCTTTTGAAAAAAATCCAGTCAGCCCTCACACTATAAATAATGGCTCATTCAAGAAGTCATATAGTAAAGCTAGCAACGTCCTAAACAGGTTGACTAAACTTAAAGAATGAAGGAGAAGACTTGAGGGAATAAATAAAGGAGTAGGCCAAGAAGGTTTAGTATGATATTTTAAATATTGATGAGGGATATAATTAAGTACTTATAGAGAGAATGGATATTGTAAACTCATTTATAAATTCTGGAACATATTAAGAGATTCCAGCTACCTAGATCACTGTCAATCATAAGATAGATGATTGCAGATATAGGGGTGTTCTGTTTTTTGTTTCTAAGAGTCTGTAATATTCATGCTGCATACCTTGCTGACCTGTTGAAAAATAAGCCTCATTGTTCTGATGTCCTATGGTTGTTCTTCTTTACCTGAAATGCTGCTCAGGGATGTGTGTGGGGGGGGTGGTGTATAGCTAATAACAATTAGAGGTTCCTTAATTGTATAAGTATCATTGTTGGCAGATTTTGAAGTGTTCTGGTCTGTTGTGCATAAAATCTGTTCTCAAAATCCTAGAAAAATTCATTCTTAATTTTGAAGCAACTTGCCGTATAAAATATGATTTGTTAAAGAGATTTTATAAAAAGCCTTGGCATGGCATGTTTCATAGAGTAGGTCTGTATTACTCTCTGCAGAACAAATCCTGTGAGAACATCATGCATTTTATGTCATGGTTCTTTATTTGTAAATCCTCATGTTAATATAAGTGAAAAATTGATGGAAATCAAACAAATTTTGGGGTAGTTCTTGAAAGAGGCCATCAAAGTAAGAAGCTGATTGGATGTTTCCCAGGGCTATTAATTAGGGAGATATGTGAGAATAATTTTATTAAACCCAGTGATTCCCAATTAACAAAGTTACCAACCATCACTAAGATAAATTCCATACTTATTCTTTACAAATATTTTCCTTTATGCAGATATTTTTCTACTTTTAGGCTTATACATTTTGATTAAGATATCATTCTTTCCTGATGGCATTAAGATATCCCTTCTGTATTTCCTAATATTTTGTATTCATTTGTTGAATATTTATTAGGTAGATTATAAAATGTCAAAAATTAAAAATGCATATAATAGTCTTCCCACACTTGTCCTCCATTTACTAAGATACTATACCATCTAGGAAGTAGAAAAGTTGTTAGCTTTTTGCTTATCTTCCAGAGATTTTCTGTAGACATATGTCAATATGAAAAGATAATACTTCATAACTTTTATAAACAAATTTTAACACAATTTTTGTATTTTCTTTTCCATTTAAGTATAAATTCCAAGTTAAGGGTAGGAATGTTTATAAATTTCAAGGAATTTAACTTTTAGCATTTCATCATAAATAGAAAATTCTCAAAAATCATTTATTGTTTTCCCATTGTTCCATACATGTGGATTCCATGGCTCAGGTTTATATAATTAAACATTTTCTACTTACAAATATCACATCTAATTAATATAGCTTTACATTTCACTGTGAGAATAAATCTCTTTCCCTCTCTCCTTTTCCTTTTCAAAATCATCTTGCCTATTAGTTGTTCTTTAGTCCATATAAATTTTAGAATCAACTTACCAAGTTCTGTGTCAGAAAATAATACAAGCAGAATTTTTACCAGAAAGGAGAATTATGTAATAATGTAAATTAGGCAGTTATTTGCATAGACCAAGTTTTGTACTTATCTGCACAATGTATTATTAATAATAATAAAAAATTTAAAAAAATTATCTCGCACAATCAGGAAGTTCAATGGAATGAACACTTTCTGCTACTAATACGTTACCACATGTCACATGGTCTTGATTTTTATAAAATTGGGTATTTTCATTCATAAAATTGGTCTATCTCTTAATTTTTATTCATTTAAAAATTTCCATATTAATTTTCTTCATAAGGTTGTGCTCATCTTCTGTTAAATTTATATTTAATAGTTTTGGGGTTGTTGTTTTGCTTTTTGACAATCAATATTTGGCTACAAATTTGTCAGTACTAAAGAAAGAATGTCTCAGGACTTCTAAACCAATCAGGACAAACCTTCTTGGAAAAAACAAATCCCATGTGAAGATTGCTGAGAGAATATGTGTTTAGTAGATTCTTTAATTACTACAGTAGGAACTAATCAACCAAATGCAGAATACAGGGCTTTCTGAATATTTTTACTCCACATTTCAAGTATCATAAAAATAAAGGGTGGGGACACTGCAAAAATAAAAGAGAATTGAATGGCCTATCAGAAAAAATATAAAGGGTGTGCTTTATGGATCCTAATTTGAACAAATCAAGAGTGAAAAGACATCTTTGAAACAATTGGAGAAATTTAAGCATGTATATTAGATAGCATTAAAGATTTATTACTAATGGGTTTCTGATTTATTTAAACCTGTATTTATTGAGCATACAAATGTATTTAGGAGGAAATGACATGATGCCTGGATTTTCCTTTTAAAAAAGAATGACAACACACACACACACACACACACACACACACACACACACTTCCAGGGGATGTGAACAAGGGTTGCAATCAGTGTTTTTCTGGAGATTGAGAAAACAGGAAATGTGATAGCCAAAATATTAATAATTGCTGAAGCTAGTAAGGGGCACATAGATTATTCTTGGGGCATAGAGATTTAATTATACAGTATAATTTGTACATATTTGAAAATTTTTATAGTAAAACTTAATTTTTTTAATAAAATTCTGGATTCAGATTATTTTGCAGGTATCTTTCATTTCTTGTTGACTGAAAGAATACAATTGAGTATTGTAAAGTATGTACTACAAAGATAGCTTTTACAAGAATCAATATGTGGAACCCAAAGCCCAATTGGAAAAAGAAGCAAAGGGCATAATCAAACAGCTGGCAGAATTGAAATACATTTTTTCAACATATGGAAAGATGTGGAGCTTCATCTATATAAGAGAAATACTATTTGAAACTATAGTATACATAATTCTCAGTAGTAAATATTTTCTATCACATAATTTTGACCATAGTTGAGGAAAACATGTATTTTCAGATATTGTTAGGGAGGGAGTAAATCACTCAATCTCTTTGGAGTGTATTTTGACATTTAATTATTAGGAATTTATCAGAGAGAATACCATGTGTATAATGACATCTGCGCTGACAATGAAATGGAACAAAGTTTATAATAAGCACATATATTCATTGGATCAGTCTCATAATTTGATGCTCCCCTCACCCTGATAATATAATTGAGAACCTAAGAAAAACAAGAGGATAACTACACATGAATAAATTAGTATGTAGGGAATAACTTCACTTGAATGAGCTTTTTATTAAATCAAATTGCATATTGTACATTAAGTTAAAGACTGTTAACAAATTATTACTGAACAGAATTGCGCACTCCTGTACTTATTTCACTATGTTAAATCAAATTACTTTCCAGGTGGTTACTGTTAGGATAACCGATGACTCATGGTAGGTGAAGCCTGCCACTAACTCTCTAAATTAGACTTCTCTAGTATGAATGAGGAAATTCAGTAGGCAGCACATAGTTCTGCATTTATTAAAAAAGTATTAAGCCAGGAATTCGGTAGATATTAGAATAAGCCTTTCATCTTAAATGCATCAAAAATGAAAGAAGAGGAGGAGTTAAGAAGGCGGAGGAGTAGGGGACCCCTTTTTCAGCTGGTCCCCTGAGTTGAGCTGGATAGGTACCAGACCAGCCTGAACACTCACAGAATCAGCCTGAGACGCAGGAAGATACATCTGGATCTCTACAAATGAACACTCCAGTGCTGAGTATTGAGGTACAAAGCGGGGAGCCAAGAAACTGCGCAGATATCGGAAGATAAACAGAAGGGGGAGGGAGCCGCTGCGTTTAGGCAACGGGAAGCTGTAGCCACCTGCATGGGGGAGCAGGCGGACTCGCTGACCAGCACCTGTGAGAAAAGTGCCTGGGACCGTGATCGGGGAGCGAGTGCCACCAGACTTCTCATGAACTCCGGTGTGCTCACTGGATCCAGACTGAGACCAGGAGCTCCGGGAGCACGCGGGGGTGGCTGGCGGCTGGCGGTGTTAGAAACACAAAGGACAGAGATGCACCGGCCCTGGAAGTGAGGGCTGAGACGCCAGGTGTGGGGCGCACATCCCCAGATGCTGCAGGGTTGAGCACCACCAACAAAAACAAAGTTAAAGTGTCCAGAACATCAGTGGAGAATGGTCCGCCAACCCTCTGTTCTGAGTCAGAGGCTGAGATTTGGCCACTGCTGCTCTGACGCTCAGAAGAGGCACAGCAAACCACCAGGGAAAGCCGCCAGAGAACAAAAGCCTGGAAATACCTGCTCACAGTGTGCCGATCCCCATCCCCCCTCGCAGGGGACACGGAGACTGTACCCAAATAGGGTTGCCTGAGTATCGGCACGGCAGGCCCCTCCCCCAGAAGGCAGGCTGAAAAATCAAGAAGCCCACATCCCGGGCCACCTGGGTGGCGCAGTAATTAAGGGTCTGTCTTTGGCTCAGGGCATGATCCTGGGGTTCCAGAATCGAGTCCCGCATCGGGCTCCTCTGCTGGGAGCCTGCTTCTTCCTCTCCCAATACCCTGCTTGTGTTCCCTCTCTCTCTGGCTGTCTCTCTGTCACATAAATAAATAAAATTAAAAAAAAAAAAACGAAGCCCACATCCCTAAGATCCCTATAAAACAAGGGCGCACTGCCTGGGTCCCGGTCAATAATTTGGGCTCTGGACAACCCCGCAACCTCTCCTCATCAGAATGATGAGAAGGAGAAATCCCCCCCAGCAAAGAAAAGAAAATGAGTCTGTGGCCTCTGCCACAGAACTAATGGATATGGATATAACCAAATTATCAGAAATGGAATTCAGAGTAACAATGGTCAAGATGAGGTGTAGACATGAAAAAAGTATTAACGAAAATGTTAATGAGAATATAGAATCTCTAAGTGCAGAAATGAGAGCGAATCTGGCAGAAAGTAAAAATTCTATGAGCCAAATGCAGTCAAAACTGGAGGCTCTGACAGCCAGGGTGAATGAGGCAGAGGAACATATTAGCGAATTGGAGGATGGGTTAGTAGAAGAAAAAGCTAAAATAGAATCTGGTCTCAAAAAAAATCCATGCTCAAGAATGGAGGTTACAGGAGATTACTGACTCAATGAAATATTCCAATGTCAGAATCATCGGCATCCCTGAGGGGGTGGAGAAAAACAGAGGTCTAGAAGAGATATTTGAACAAATTGTAGCTGAAAACTTCCCTAATCTAGCAAAGGAAACAAACATTTGTGTCCAAGAGGCAGAGAGGACCCCTCTAAAGCTCAACCACGACAAACCTATGCCACGTTACGTCATAGTGCAATTCACAAATATTAGATCCAAGGATACAGTATTGAAAGCAGCCAGGACAAAGAAATTTCTCACGTACCAAGGCAAAGGTATCAGAATTACGTGAGACCTGTCTACACAGACCTGGAATGAGAGAAAGGGTTGAGGGGGGCATTTTTAAAACTCTTTCAGAGAAAAACATGCATCCAAGGATCCTTTATCCAGCAAGGCTGTCATTCAGAATTGATGGAGAAATAAAGACCTTCCAGAATTGCCAGTCATTGACCAATTTCGTAACCATGAAAGCAGCCCTACAGGAGATATTAAGGGGGTTCTATAAAAGTAAAAAGGCACCAAGAGTGATAAAGAACAGAAAGTCACAATCTATAGAAACAAAGACTTTACTGGCACATGGCATCATTAAAATCATATCTCTCAATAATCAGTCTCGATGTAAATGGCCAAAATGCTCCCATAAAACGCCACAGGGTTGCAGATTAAATAAAAAGACATGAGCCATCCATTTGCTGTCTACAAGAGACTCATTTTGAACCTAAAGATACATTCAGACTGAAATACCATCTTTAACGCCAATGGACCTCAAAAGAAAGCTGGGGTAGCAATACTCATGTCAGATAGATTGGATTTTAAACTAAAGACTATAGTTAGAGACACAGAAGGGCACTATATTATTCTTAAAGGATGTATCCAACAAGTGGATATGACAATTAAAAATATATATGCCCCCAAAGGGGATCAGCAATATACACAAACCAACTCTTAACCAGAATAAAGAGACATATAGATAAAAATATGTTAATTGTAGGGGACCTCAACACTCCACTATCAGCAATAGACAGAACACCCATGCAAAAAATCGACAAAGGAACAAGGACTTTGAATGCCATACTCGACAAGTTGGACCTCACAGATATATATATATATAGAACACTTCCCCCCCCCCAGAACCAAAGAATACTCATTCTATTTTAATGCCCATGGAACATTCTCAAGAATAGGCCATGTTCTTGGTCACAAAACAGGTCTCAACGGATACCAAAAGACTGAAATTACTCCCTGCATATTCTCAGACCACAACACTTTGAAATTGGAACTCAGCCACAAGGAAATTTTGGAAGAAACTCAACCACTTGGAGACTAAGAACCATCCTGCTAGGAATGATTCGATAAACCAGGAAATCAAAAATCAATTTAAACAATTTATGGAGACCAACGAGAATGAAAACACAACTGTCCAAAACCTATGGGATACTGCAAAGGTAGTCCGAAGGGAGAAATACATAGCCATCCAAGCCTCACTCAAAAGAATAGAAAATCTAAAATCCAGTTTTGATATTCTCACCTCAAGAAGCTGGAACAGCAACAGAGGGACAGGCCTAATCCATGCACGAGGAAGCAGCTGACCAAGATTAGAGCAGAAATCGATGAATTAGAACCCAGGAGTACAGTAGAGCAAATCAACAGAACTAGAAGCTGGTTCTTTGAGAGAATCAATAAAATTGACAGGCCACTAGAAAGACTTATCCAAAAGAATAGAGAAAGGACCCAAATTAATAAAATTATGAATGAAAAGGGAGAAGTCACAACCAAACCAATGAAATTGGAAGGATTATTAGAAACTTTTATTAACACCTTTATGCCAATAAATTAAGCAATCTGGAAGAGATGGAGGACTTCCTGGAAACCTATAAACTACCAAGACTGAAACAGGAAGAAATTGATTTTTTAAACAGGCCAATTAATCATGAAGAGATTGAATCAGTGATAAACAACCTTCCAAATAACAAAACTCCAGGCCCGGATGGTTTTCCTGGGGAATTCTACCAAACATTCAAAGAAGAAATAATACCTATTCTCCTAAAGCTATTTAAAAAAATAGAAACAGAAGGAAAGCTCCCAAACTCATTCTATGAGGCCAATATTACCTTGTTTCCCAAACCAGGTAAAGACCCCGTCAAAAAGAAGAATTACAGACCAATTTCCCTAATGAATATGGACACCAAAATCCTCAACAAGATCCTGGCTAATAGAATCCAACAGTACATTAAAAGGATTATCATGACCAAGTGGGATTCATCCCTGGGATGCAAGTGTGGTTCAACACTCACAAATCGATCAGCGTGATACATCATATCAACAAGAAGAGACTCAGGAACCGTATGATCCTCTCAATTGATGCACAAAAAGCATTTGACAAAATGCACCATCCTTTCCTGATTAAAACCCTTCAGAGTGTAGGGATAGAGGTACATTCCTCAATCTCATAAAAACCATCCATGAAAAGCCTACAGCAAATATCATTCTCAATGGGAAAAAGCCGGAAACCTTTCCCTTAAGATCAGGAACACGACAAGGATGCCCACTCTCGCAACTATTATTCAACATAGTACTAGAAGTCCTTGCAACAGCAATCAGACAACAAAAAGGGATCAAAGGTATCCAAATAAGCAAAGAAGAAGCCAAAATATCTCTCTTCGCAGATGACATGATGCTCTATATAGAAAACCCAAAATACTCCACCCCCAAGCTACTAGAACTTATAGAGCAATTCAGTAATGTGGCGGAATACAAAATCAATGCTCAGAAATCAGCTGCATTTCTATACACGAATAATGAGACTGAAGAAAGAGAAATTAGGGAATCCGTCCCATTTACAATAGCACCAAAAACTATACGTTACCTTGGAATTAACTTAGCCGAGACGTAAAGGATCTAAATTCTAGAAACTATAAATCACTCTTGAAAGACATTGAAGAAGACATAAAAAGATGGAAAANGATGGAAAAATATTCCATGCTCATGGATTGGAAGAATTAACATACTTAAGATATCCATGCTACCCAGAGCAATCTACACTTTCAAGGCTATCCCGATCAAAATACCGTGAACATTTTTCAAATAACTGGAACAAATAGTCCTTAAATTTGTATGGAACCAGAAAAGGCCTCGAATCGCCAAGGAACTGTTGAAAAGGAAAAACAAAGCTGGGGGCATCACAATGCCGGATTTCGAGCTGTACTACAAAGCTGTGATCACAAAGACAGCATGGTACTGGCACAAAAACAGACACATCGACCAATGGAACAGAATAGAGAACCCAGAAATGGACCCTCAGCTCTTTGGACAACTAATCTTTGATAAAGCAGGAAAAAAAATATANAACTAATCTTTGATAAAGCAGGAAAAAACATCCGGTGGAAAAAAGACAGTCTCTTCAATAAATGGTGCTGGGAAAATTGGACAGCTACAAGCAAAAGAATGAAACTTGACTACTCTCTCACACCATACACAAAGGTAACCTCCAAATGGACAAAAGACCTTGATGTGAGACAGGAATCCATCAAAATCCTAGAGGAGAACATAGGCTNAAAAATAAACTCCAAATGGATGAAAGACCTCAATGTGAGACAGGAATCCATCAAAATTCTAGAGGAGAACATAGGCAACAACTTCTATGACATCGGCCAGAGCAACCTTTTTCACGACACATCTCCAAAGGCAAGAGAAATAAAAGATAAAATGAACTTATGGGACTTTATCAGGATAAAGAGCTTCTGCACAGCCAAGGAAACAGTGAAAAAAACTAAGAGGCAGCCCACGGAATGGGAGAATATATTTGCGAATGATACTACAGGTAAAAGACTGGTATCTGAAATCTATAAGGAACTTCTCAAACTCAATACACGAGAAACAAATAAACAAATCATAAAATGGGCAGAAGATATGAACAGACACTTTTCCAATGAAGACATACAAATGGCTAACAGACACATGAAAAAATGTTCAAAATCATTAGCCATCAGGGAAATTCAAATCAAAACCACACAAAGAAACCACCTTACGCCAGTCAGAATGGCAAAAATTGACAAGGCAGGAAACAATTGTTGGAGAGGATGTGGAGATAGGGGATCCCTCCTACATTGTTGGTGGGAATGCAAGTTGGTACAGCCACTCTGGAAAACAGTGCGGAGGTCCCTTAAAAAGTTAAAAATTGAGCTACCATATGACCCAGCCATTGCCCTACTGGGTATTTACCCCAAAGATACAGATGTAGTGAAAAGAAGGGCCATATGCACCCCAATGTTCATAGCAGCATTGTCCACAATAGCCAAATCGTAGAAAGAACCGAGATGCCCTTCAACAGATGACTGGATTAAGAAGTTGTGGTCCATATATACAAATGGAATATTACTCAGCTATCAGAAAGAATGAGTTCTCAACATTTGGTGCAACATGGATGGCACTGGAGGAGATAATGCTAAGTGAAATAAGTCAAGCAGAGAAAGACAATTATTATATGGTTTCTCTCATCTATGGAACATAAGAACTAGGAAGATCGGTAGGAGAAGAAAGGGAAGAAGAAAGGGAGGGTAAACCGAAGGGGAATGAAGCATGAGAGACTATGGACTCTGAGAAACAAACTGAGGGCTTCAGAGGGGAGGGGGGTGGGGGAATGGGATGGACTGGTGATGGGTAGTGAGGAGGGCACGTGTTGCATGGTGCACTGGGTGTTATACACAACTAACGAAGCATCGAGCTTTACATCGGAAACCAGTGATGTACTGTATGGTGCCTAACATAATATAATAAAAAAGCATTAAGAAAAAAAGAAATTACAATCATAAAAAAAATGAAAGAGGATCATATAATGATTTTTTTTTTTACTCTAGGCCAAAGATACTCTTAAATTTTTCTTCCTTGATATTTATTGGCACCTTGAAAGGGAGTGCTCCATGGAAACAACAAAATACGCTATTTTGAAGAGAGATGCCCCTTTCTTTGACAAAAGAAAATCCTTGGGTCAATGGTTTGTGTCAGTGAAAACATTAAATTATTAATTGCCATGTCAAGGATACTGGCTTAAGAGAAACCAACTCAGCTAATTTCCAATTCTAAGTAATAAAATCAGATAATTTTTCCTTCAACCTCATCATTGTTTAGCAAGTTGAATTTGAGACTTTTAGTGTAAATGGAAATCTTGAGTCAAAACAGGAGCTGGAAATTATAATTAGTAACGAAATATCAATCAGGTGCTTCAAAGATTAAATGAATTAAGGTGTGGCATTGTTAAATTTATACATTGTGTACCTGTTGAATAAAAAGCACTGAGTTTTTTTTTTAGAAAATGCCATCAAAATTAGATCAAAGAAATGCTACATGTTTTCTTTAACAAGAAGATCTTAAGGGATCAGGAATGACAATAATACTCTTGATCATCAAAGCAGGTGTTCTGAAAAGATCTTTTTTTTTACAAATTACATGTGTCTAACCCAATGTAATAAACTGTTACAGATAACTCAATGTCTTAAAACTCTATTTCTTATTCTAAATTTGGAGAAAATTTCAGAATTATTAATATATATTCCCTCTTGAATGTAATCTGTTTGTAGATATGTGCCCAACTTTTCCTTCATCCATTCAACAAGTTTTCATTTTAGAATTATGATATTTGGGGGGCGCCTGGTTGGCACAGTGGTTAAGCATCTGCCTTCGGCTCAGGGCATGATCCCGTTGTTGTGGGATCGAGCCCCACATCAGGCTCCTCCACTATGGGCCTGCTTCTTCCTCTCCCACTCCCCCTGCTTGTGTTCCCTCTCTCGCTGGCTGTCTCTCTCTGTAGAATAAATAAATAAAATCTTTAAAAAAAAAGAATTATGATATTTGTGGCACAAAAATGCTGAAGAGTGGGATGAAATATGCATATAGACATTTTTTCATGTGTCATTTCATTCATTTGACAAATATTTAATTGAAATCTATTATGTATGTGCACATGTACGTATGGTATATATATATCCCCTACACAAGATGATCTGATCACCTAAAAATTGCCTAACAATTGAAGCATTTAGATCAGTGGGGCTGGGTTATCCTGCAGTAATAAAATTGCCCCATAACTCAGTAATTTAAAACCAGAGAGGTTTATTTCTTATAATCGTACTACATATTTTTTTTAAGGATCAGCTGTTGCAGCTCTTCCAATATTGTCACTGAACTACACCTAAGACTCTAGCTGATATAGCAGCCATACTTTTAAATATCACTGGTCACTTGAAAGAAGAGGGGGAAAAAAACAAAATGAAATCATTTCTAATAGATAGCTCCTCTATGATAAAGTCACCAACCAAGTTGTGTGTGGGTGATACAAAGATGAAATTGAAAGAAGAATAGTTATTACAAGTCCTTCTGAAACAGTGAGATGTCAAACTCCTCCCACACTTGATAAGGTGTAGATTAGCAAGAATTCCCTGAAATAAAATCATTTTGGTTATTAATCTGATGCCTAAAAGCACTTTGAAAGTGACTCATTTGGGGACACAGAAAATAACTGGAACAATATGAAAGAACTCCTGCTGACTTAAAGTCAAAATCTAATGTAATTTAAAATGATCATGCAGGTCTCTTCAAATAGCCAAATTCCACACTGTGTTGTTCCTTATGAAGCATTGCTCTCTGAATATTAAGGATGTTTGTTCCTCAATGTAACTGCATAATGGAATGAGTAAAATGGAATGCATAGGAATTGATATTTCAGTATTAATCTATAAACTATCCTTATAAAGAATATTGCTGTATATTCACATTAGTAATTCTTTTGCTAAATACATCTATTAATATTTAGTCTTTGGTAAACAAATATGCTGAGACACAAGACTGGAAGTGATTCAATCTAGAAAGTTCCAGAACCAACTCTGCATCCTGGATAATCAGTTAACCAAAAATTTGTATTTTGTTCCTCTTCATATTCCAACTGCTTTTGTTAAGCCTGGCTAGAGGAGAGAATGGGGATGAACACCTGGTCTTATGAACATTTAATGCATTCACCTACTTGAACACTCACCCAACCAAAAAATCCAATTGTTATAGAACATGACTAGGTACTATCATACCCTTGCTTTGAAAAAAAATGGGGCACTCTGAAATATTTCCCCATGACAGCCATACCAAAACTAGAGGTGCCAAGAAGAACGGGGGACAATAAAAAGTAGAATATACATTGGATAATGGTCAGTTTTCTCATCCATGAGATCTTTGACTTTTTCATAAACCCAATCCCACAGATTTCTATTTTCCCATTCAGACTGAGATTGTATTTTATAGACATATTTGATAAAATCTCTGTCTGTAATAAAGTTGCAAATCATTTACACATCCATGAAGAAAACCTAATCATATGAAAAACATGCCTTTATTTAAGTCTCAAGCACTTTCTTTCACTCATTCTCACATCATGCAATGGACAGTGGTTTGCTTTTGAAGCTAGGTTGCCATGGAAACATAGTTCTGTTGATTCATTAGCAGAGAGCATATATTGAGGGTTTTTGTAGCTCTGGAAAATACATTTACAGGACACAGGGACCACACTCCAAAACTGGCATGGAATAATATAGGATCAAGTGGACTGATGAAATGCTACTTGGTGCAATGGAGCAATGTAATTATACTTCTAACAGGTTTAACAATTATGACATGCAGGTACTTGGGATCTATTTTTGATCTATTTTGGGATCTATTATTGAATTCAACTGAATGAAGTTATTATTCTATTTCCATGTCTGTTGAAAACTCTGCAATACATCTGGCCATTATGATGTTAAGATGGTGCACAAACATGAGAAAGAGATTAGTTCATATGTATAAACTCCTTTAAATGTGAAGTGGGTCAGCAATATGAAAATCAAAACTCCAAAAGCCAAATGGTGAAATTCACATACTATTTTTGCTACTAAATTATGTGTATTTGATGAAGGTGTCAAGAGAACTGAAAAAGATAGCAGAAGGTCAGCAAATACCCTCTGTCCAATAAATAGTTATTGTTACATTGAAAAAAATCTCCCCTATATAAATGGCCTCTCTGGAAGCAAAGAGTGTTCCTGTAAGCATGAATATTAGTGGAATGATGTGTACCTGAATTTCAGAAATGAAAAATATTTAGGATAAAAGTAAATCACTCAAAGCTGAATATTATAATAATCTGAAGTTATTCAAAGTTCATGTTGTAAGCTTACAAAGATTAAATCTCATATATTTAAGCTTTTCAATTTAGGAATTTTTAAAAATTTTCTTATATAAAAAAGTGTATATATGTTTTATAAATAAAGAGGAACATTATTATTTATGTTTTAACACTATATTCTTTGATAAGTTTTAAAAATATATCTTTCTATATATTTTTATTTATTAATAATTTATATATAGTTAATTATGATACTGCACTGTTCCACTTACATTTGAATGTGCATTTTAAGCTAAAGTAGACTATGCAAATAATGATCAGACTGATCAGACTCTAAAATAATGCAAACTGTCTTAATCAGGAAAACACAGCATATATCTCAGTTTCTTAATACTTTTAAATATTTGTAATTTCCAGATTGCAATACAGTTATATAAACGACTCTCTACTAAGTGGAAAAAATCAAACTTTGATGGATCCAATGACTGCAACAGAGCATGGCATAGAGAAAAATACAAAGGCGGTGGAATTAGATTTTAATTCAAAACCCCAGTCTTTCAGGGGTTGTTATTCTTACCAGAGCATTTACTTCTGTGAAATCTCTGCTTTGTAAATGCAGAATAAAGTGGAGTCTGAAAACATATATATATTTTAAATCAGCATTAACTATGATCATAGGTTTAACAGTATTCATAGACATTTTAAAGCTTGTTAATTTCATTTTATTAGTTTTTCATATTATAAAATTTGCATATGTTATACAGAAAAAAAGAAAGCTGCTCTGAAATACTTAATATAAAAAGTTAAAAACTTCCAACACCATACAATCCCTCTTTAACATTACTTCCTCTGTGGAAGCCACTAATAATATTTGAGTGAATCTTGCTCCCTTATCCTTTCAATGCATAATCAAAATCAGTACCTCCCGCACTTCAAATTTTGCTCTACACTATACTAACTCTGACTTATCTACCATCCATTTACCACCGACCTATCATCATCATCATCACGTCATCTACCTACCTTCTGAAACTTTTTATTTACATGGAAAGACACCCTGAACACAGTTCTATAATTTACGTACTCGTTTAACAACGTCTTGTGGATCTCGTTTCACATTGATAAATGCAGAAAATACCCCATTAAAAAAAAGAACACCAACATAGAATTACCTTCTTTGGATACTTTATGGTTAATTCAACCAGACATCTACTGATAGACATTTGATTTCTATGTCTTACTCTTATAAACATCACTGAATGAAAATACAAGCACACATTTATGGAGGGCATTCTCTTTTGAGAAAGAGATGTTTATTGCATATCACTTCCTGTATAATTTATTTCCCACTTGTATACATCAACTGATTTAGCATCTAAAAAGACTATATCTTCAAAATCTTCTTGGCAAATAGTAGTTTATGACAAGTGGACTTGCTATCTGAAAAAGAAATTTAAATACTGACTAAATTGGCATGTTTGAAATGTCCCTCATTATAGTTAAATGATGAGTTTTGCTCTTTTGATGTGAAAGCAGCAGATAGGATAGATGGCAATCATTATGCAAATAAAGCTTCTTTTTCCATTACAATCTCATACATTCACTTCTTTGCACAGTTTACTTTCTTGCTGAGATTACCTTTCATTAAAATAAGACTTAATAGTGACCTCTATAACCTACTCTATTAATAAAATATCTTCAGCATTCTTCTCTTTTGGTCTTCATTGAAGTTCTGAATGTATTTTTGATGAAGGTTCACTTACATATTCCAGGAAGGAAGCATTAAGTGGTTTAAGTTATTTGAGAATTTCTGGAGTCAACATACCATACCACATTGATTTCTACTCTACTTACATTTAGGTGACAGCCTGAATCTTACTATTTTACCAGTATTTTTTCTTTTTCCACATTATTCATTAGTATTATTTCTTTAATTTTCCCCTAGTTTTCTTTATAATTCACATGCCAAATAAATACAACATAAACAAATTTTCCTAATATAAAATACCAAAACTCATTCTGGTAACTTGATTTTTAGGTATAATTTATGTAGCCTATTAGTGTAAATCACATACTTGAATGCAAAAATTAGCAGTCAGTAGAATGTATGAAATTGGTCAAATATTTGTTTTTCTGAGAAAGAATTACTGAAAAAATACTAAAGATTTTTTTTTAAAAAAAATCTTAGTATATTACATTTAGAAGAATTACCTGTTTTTCTTCTTCCCCTATTTTTCTGCCTTAGTTTATATACACTAAAAGTATTGTTTTCTCATCATATATGGAGTTCTGGAAAATCAGCTCTGGTTTTCTTTTCCATTCTTTTCTTAAAATTTTTTCCAAAAGAAAAAAATGTGGCTCTGTCAGATGTGAATAAATCTTGCCTCACATTTTACTAGTGAGTAAGAATTTGGCTTTTGTTTTTTTCCTTTGATCTACGTTTGTTCAAGGTGATGAAACAAATACTTTCTTATTCTTAATTTTCTTGTTTTTTTTTTTTTTAATATATGCCTGTGAGCTGCCTGTCTATGTTGTAAGATGACCAAGTATGGTCCATTTGGGGTTAGGTTCTCTCTCTTGGGGTTCCCACATCTCTGTCTGTGACTCCCTATAAAACAGTCAGCTAGTATCTACACAGTAGGATACAACTCTGGCAGGAGGGAACTGGTACACCTCACCCTGGGTTGAAATTTTTTTGTTTTGGTGACTTTGAGAAGATTGGCTGACCATTTTAATACTGGCACTTACTCAGATTCCTTTTGGAGAGTGTGTCTTGGCATTCCTAACACCTTTATTCCTATAAAAAGGAAGGTCTTCATGATCCGCATTAGGAATTTTTAATTGTTTTATACAAAGCCACACAAATAGCTGGCCTTACTACCCTGCACAACTGAACGCTGTGAGATAAATGTCTAGGTTGCATATAGTAGAAACTAAATAAATAATTACTGAAAACAGATTACATAGAGAAATAAATGGTGTATTGTATTGCCCTATTTGTACAGAGAAAAGTGCATATTTAGTAAGAAAACGTAGTATTTCCAAAACTGTATATATGAGGCAACATAAACTCTTCACAAATCATTTTACTATTTGCAAATCTTTTGTTTTCTACACTCTCCAGTCTAATTATATCTTATTATTATTGATTACTCATGATTAAGACTAATATGCAATGAAAATTCTCTTTGCATGTAATAACTCTCTGCAATTCACAAATATAAATAACGTGTGAAGGAGGACACAGATTTTCTGACTTTGTTTTAAAGAATGTCAATGTAGTGTCTAAGTTGTTTATTTCTACTCAGAAGATTAGCAATTCAAGGCATTTTAGATATTATCAAAGATTAATACAACTCTTCTGAATAACCTGTTATGAAATCAATTCTAAATAATGGAAGTGGATCAAGTATTTACATGTTTGTTATGTCAGTTTGAGAGGCGTGCCTGATGACAGTATCTGCTACCATCACTATCAACTACACGTATGTGAACAAAATACACCCAAAGCAATAATTATCATGGCATAGGCATAAATTTACAGCTCTTCCAATCCAAGTTTTAACTTAGTGATCCCGTGGGTGATTTCCTGTTTTGGCACTGGGTATCAATATAAATCTGCCTACCCTAAGCAGTTTGGCAAGCATATTAAAAAGAGACTTTCAAACTTCTACTGTAATCCCATATTGCAGTTCTAATTTTACATTTCTGCTATTTTCAAGATACTCTAAATACAAAAAAAAAATGAAAGATAAGGCTAGTGAAGTTTTATTTTTCTCTCTTTCTTTGCTCTTTCATAAAGGAGCACTTGACATTTTCTGTGCACAAATATATCTAAAAAAAGTTATTAATGGTTCTAAAGAATATTTCATTCCAAACTAAAATCAATTTAGAACATAAATGAACATGCTTCCTAAAATGGATATCTAAACTCCTCTTATGATAAAAGGCCCAGTTATATTTTTCCATTGGTAAAATTTTCAGCCTCTTTGTTACTCACATTCCAAGAAAAACACAGATTACCAATCCAAATATGTATATGCAATGCAATAAGAAAGAATAAGTTTAAGAATACAACCAAAAACACATGACCACTTATGCTAGATGCTGAATATTCAAAGCAGAAAAACTGAATCCCTTAAAGAGTATTGGAATAATTTCAGGAAATCAGTTTCCCAAATCACTCTATAAGTAAATGTGGCCACATACTAAAATAGATTTCCCTTCTTGTTATATTTGGTTCAAAGATGTAATTCTCTCCATCAAAATTCTAGAGGAGAACATAGGCAACAACTTCTATGACATCGGTCAGAGCAACCTTTTTCACGA
>NC_048228.1:73809890-73943490 GCF_002007445.2 Ailuropoda melanoleuca
TTTTTAGACATAATGCTGTTGCACACTTACAGACTACAGTGTAGTATAAACCTAATTTTTTATATGCATGGGAAACCAAAACATTTATTTGACTCACTTTATTGTAATAATTGCTTTATTGCAGTGGTCTGAGACCAAATCTTCATTATCTCTGAGATGTGCTTGTCTCATTGGACTGTCTGAAGAAAAAATCACAAGAATAAAACTGAACTAATGTTTAGAATTATAATTAAAGAAAATTTTCTGGAATTCAAAGATGGCTTGAATTAATGTTTTCAAAGGGTGCACTTACATATTGTTGAACTGACTCCAAATGATGAATCTTGAAACATAATTTTGTATCTATTAGAATTTAAAATAAAGGTAACAGAAAGATAATAAGAAATCACTAATCTTCCAGGTAAAAGACCAGTTGCATTCAAGGGAAAGAAAACGAGGGTGTAGAACATGCAAACAAAGTGGTAGTGAAACAATATCGTCAAGAGATGCAGAAGAAGACAGGGAAGTCCGAAGATTGTATGCTCAGTAACAACACCTTTCAAGAATCTAAGCTATAGGAATAATCAACAGTACGGTAGGCTAGGAAGCTCCAACCCCCCATTCCCCCCCACAAACATTTTAAAAACAACTAGACTGGCTAAAATAATTCGTGTCTCTGGAAATCAGTCAAAGATCTACAACAACCAAATCAACTTCTAACCATGAAAAAGCCATGTTAAAAATGGTAGGAAATTTTAGTGTGTTTTTACTTGCCCTTGGCCCTCCTCCTCCCAACACATTGTGGTTTAGGGGAAGCGGAGGCCTGTTTCTCAGTTAACTTCCTTGGACCATACAGAGAGCAGAGCTAATCTGCAGCATTTTAATTTGTTTTAGAGCTACTGGAGAGATTGGTCTCTACATCACCTAATCTACATCCCAGACTAGAAAAAGCCATGGAGACAGTGGACGTGATCGCAAGAGATTACTGGTTGATGATTATAATGCAATAGTGAAGGCCCTGAGAAGCAGGGGTAAGACCCAGGGAAATTAAGACAATTAAAAGTATCCAAATATACTTAGGAATTGGAAAAATGCACACACACACACACACACACACACACACACACACACACACACAAGAAAAAAGCAGGCCCAAAATGTACTTGACAAGACCTTCAGCCTTTATTCCGGACTGATCCCAGGAATTAGAACATGCTCTGCTAATTAGGGAAGGTCTTCAACTATACAGAGCAGGTTTACAAAGACTGGGGACATGGCTGTGGTTTCAAGTGCCCAATTTTTGACAAAATGCCACAAGGAATACAATGAAACAGGAAGATGTAGCCTATTCAAAGTACAATATAAATCTTCAGAAACTGTTCCTGAAGAAACACAAGTATTACATTTATTAGACAAAGATTTTTAAGTAATTGTCTTAGAAATGCTCAAAGAAGAGTGCATGGGTGGCTCAGTCAGTTAAGCGTCCAACTCTTGATTTTGTCTCAGGTCATGATCTCGGCTCAGGTCATGATCTCAGGGTCACAGGCTCAAGCCCCACACTGGGCTCCACACTCAGTGGGGAGTCTGCTTCAGAATCTCTCTGTCCCTCTTCCTCTCCCCAATATGTGCATGCTCTCTCTCTCTTTCAAAAAAATAAATAAATAAAAATAAATAAATACATCTTTTAAACATATATGCTCAAAGAACTAAAGGAAAACAGAAAAATAACTAAAGGAAATATGGAAAATGATGTATGAGTAATGTGAAAAATATGGAAAATATAAAAAAGAACCAAACAAATTTGCAGATGAAAATTACAACTGAATTGAAAATTTCACTAGAGAGATTCAACAGCAGCCTTGAATAGGCAAAAGAATCAACACACAGGAAGTCATTTGAAAATCATTGAGATTATAGAACAAAAAGAGAAAAGCAAGTTCAATAGAGCTTAATGTACTTATTGGACACCATCTAGTGGACCAATACATGCAACATGGGAGTCCCAGAAGGAAAAAGAGAGAAAGGGTTATAGAGCTTACTTAAAGAAATAAGGGCCAAAAATTTACCAAATTTGAGGAAAGATGTTGATACGAAACAAACACAAGAAGGTCGATGAACTCAAAGTATGGTAAACACTAAGAGACCCTTGTCAAGATACAATGTAATCAAATTATCAAAAGACACACACACACACACGAGAGAGAGAATCTTAAAAGGAACAAGAGAAAACTGAGCCATCATCTATAATGGATCTTCAGTAAGAATACAAGTGAATTTCCCAGGAGAATACTTGGAGGCCAGAAGGCAGCGAGATGGCATACTTATAATGTTGAAAGTAAACAAAACTGTCAACTGAGAAGTCAGTGTCTAGTAAAATGACATTTCAAAAATGAGAAATGAAGACATACTCAGATAAACAAAAACTAAGGAAATTTATTACCACTAGACCTGACCTGCAGAAAAATGCTTAGTAGGAGAGTTCTTTAAGTTGAAATGAAAAAAAAAATGCTAGATAGTAACTCAAAGCCACATGAAAATATAAATTTCTCTAACAAAGGTAAATGTATGGACAAATATAACAGCCAGTATTATCGTTTTGGTTTTTAAATCCACTTTTCATTTTTCTATAGAATTTAAAAGATAAATGTAGGAAAATAATTATACATTTATTCTACTATAATTATAAATTATAAATATGTCTAACATAAATATGTAATTTGTGATTAAAAATGAAAAAGTTAAATGGTTCAGTTCAAAATACACTGTTATAACTTTAATGTTATATATAATTCCCGTGGTAACCAAAAGAAAATATCTGTAGAATATACACAATTGGAAATGAGAAGGGGATCAAAATGTGTCACTACAAAAATTTCAACCTAACACAAAGGAAACATAAATGGAAAGAAGGAAGGAAGGAAGGAAGGAAGGAAGGAAGGAAGGAAGGAAGGAAGGAAGGAAGGAAGGAAAGGAGGGAAGGAAGGGAAAGAAAGAAAGAAAGAAAGAAAGAAAGAAAGAAAGAAAGAAAGAAAGAAAGAAAGAAAAAGAAAGAGAAGGAAAGGAAAAACATCTATTGGAAATAGAGAAAACAAATTACAAAGTGGCAATAGTAATTCTCCCACTCTCCATAATTATAATTACATTTAAAATAATTAAATGTAAATAGATTAAATTTCTTAAACTAAAGATGACTGATTAGCATAATGTAAAAAACCAAAAACCAGGATATAATTACAGAATGTCTACAGGTGGCTCACTTTAGATCTAAGTATGAGTATAGGTTGAAAATGAAAAGATAGAAAAAGATATTCCATTCAAATAGTAACCAAATGAGATTAAGGGTGTCTATATTATTATCAGGGGAAAAGATCAAATGAAAAATTGTTTCAAGAGGGAAAAAGACATCATATATAAAAGGCTTAATTATATTAAAGGATCAAATTCATGAGAGATATAGAAATTATAAACATATATGCAAGAAATATCAGGGCTCCTAAATAAATGAAAACACTGACAGAACTGAAGGAAGATACATAAAGTTCTACAGTAATAAAAGACTGTAATACTCCGGTTTCATTAGTAGATGGAACAGCTAGACAAAAGATCAATAGGGAAATAGAGGACTTAACATTGTAGACCAATTGGACATGCATACAGATATTTACAGAACACTCTGTGCAACAAAAGAAAAAGTACACAGTCTTCTCAAGTGCACATGGGACACTGTCTGGGACAGACCATATGTTAGGCCATTATACAAGTATTACTAATTTATAAAAGACTGAAATCAAAATAGTATCTTTTCTGATCACAATGGAAGGAAACTACAAATAAACAGCAATTTTCCCAGCACCATTTATTCAAGAGACTGTCTTTTTTCCACTGGATGTTTTTTCCTGCTTTGTCAAAGATTAGTAGCCCATAGGGCCAAGGGTCCATTTCTGGAGTCTCTATTCTGTTCCATTGGTCTATGTTTCTGTTTTTGTGCCAGTACCATGCTGTCTTTGTGATCACAGCTTTGTAGTATAGCTTGAAATCAGGCAATGTGATGCCCCCAGCTTTGTTCTCCCTTTTCAACAATTCCTTGGCGATTCGGGCCTTTTCTGTTTCCACACAAATTTAAGGGCTGTTTGTTCCAGCTCTTTGAAAAATATCATCGGTATTTTGATCAGGGTGGTATTGATAGTGTAGATTGCTCTGGGTAGCATAGACATTTTAACTATCTTTATTCTTCCGATCCATGAGCATGGAATGTTTTTCCATCCTTTTGTGTCTTCTTCAATATCTTTCAAGAGTGATCTGTAGTTTCTAGAATATAGATCCTTTACCACTCTGGTTAAGTTAATTCCGAGATAATGTATGATTTTTGGTGCTGTTGTAAGTGGGATGGATTCCCTAATTTCTCTTTCTTCAGTCTCATTGTTCATGTATAGAAATGCAACTGATTTCTGAGCATTGATTTTGTATCCTGCCACATTACTGAATTGCTCTATAAGTTCTAGGAATTTTGGAGTGGAGTCATTTGGGTTTTCCATATAGATTATCATGTCATCTGTGAAGAGAGACAGTTTGACTTCTTCTTTGCCGATTTGGATATCTTTTATCCCTTTTTTTGGTCTAATTCCCATTAAAGGACTTCTAGTAATATGTTGAATAATAATGGCGAGAGTGGGCATCCTTGTCTTGTTCCTGATCTTAAGCGAAAGGCTTTGAGCTTTTCCCCATTGAGAATGATATTCGCTGTAGGCTTTTCATAGATGGTTTTTGTGAAATTGAGGAATGTACCCTCTATCCCTACACTCGAAAGGGTTTTAATCAGGAAAGGATGATGTATCTTGTCAAAGACTTTTTCTGCATCAATTGAGAGGATCATATGGTTCTTCACTCTTTTCTTGTTGATGTGATCTGTCACACTAATCGATTTGCGAATGTTGAACTACCCTTGCATCCCAGGGATGAATCCCACTTGGTCATGATGGATAATCCTTTTAATGTACTCTTGGATCCTATAGCTAGGACTTGTTGAGAATTTTGGCACCCATATTCATCAGGGAAATCGGTCTGTAATTCTCCTTTTTGATGGGGTCTTTGCCTGGTTTTGGGATCAAGGTAATATTGGCCTCATGAATGAGTTTGGTAGGTTCCCTTCCATTTCTATTTTTTGAAACAGCTTCAGGAGAATAGGTATTATTTCTTCTTTGAATGTTTGGTAGAATTCCCCGGGGAATCCGTCAGGCCCTGGACTCGTGTTTTGGGGGAGGTTTTTGATCACTACTTCAATCTCTTCATAATTAATCGGTCTGTTTAAATAATCAATTTCTTCCTGTTTCAGTCTTGGTAGTTTATAGGTTTCCAGGAAGGCATCCATTTCTTCCAGGTTGTTTAATTTATTGGCATATAGTTGTTGATAATAGTTTCTACTGATCCTTCCTATTTCTTTGGTGTTGGTCGTGATCTCTCCCCTTTCATTCATAATTTTATTAATTTGGGTCCTTTCTCTATTCTTTTGAATAAGTCTGGCCAGTGGCTGATCAATCTTATTTATTCTTTCAAGGAACCAGTTTCTAGTTTTGTTGATCTGCTCTACTGTGCTCTTGGTTTCTAATTCATTGATCTCTGCTCTAATCTTGATCACCTGCCTTCTAATGCATGGGTTAGGCCTGTTTTTCTGTTCCAGCTCCAGCTATATGCAAAAGAATGAAACTTGACCACTCTGTCACACCATACACAGATAAACTCCAAATGGATGAAAGACCTGGACGTGAGACAGGAATTCATTAAAATCCTAGAGGAGAGCATAGGCAGCAACCTCTTCGACATAGGCCACAACAAATTTTTCATGGCACATCTCCAAAGGCAAGAGAAACAAAAGATAAAATGAACTTGTGGGACTTCAAGATAGAAAGCTTCTGCACAGCCACGGAAACTGTCAAAAACAACTAAGAGGCAGCCCACAGAATAGGAGAAGATATTTGCAAATAACACAACAGATAAAAGACTGGTATTCAAGATCTACGAAGAACTTCTCAAACTCAATATATAAGAAACAAATAATCAAATCAAAAAATGGGCAGAAGATATGAACAGACAATCTCCAATGAAGACATACAAATGGCTAACAGACACAGAAAAAAATGTTCAAAATCATTAGCCGTCAGGGAAATTCAAATCAAAACCACATTGAGATACCACCTTATGCTAGTTAGAATGGCAAAAATTGACAAGGCAGAAACAAGAAATGCTGGAGAGGATGTGGAGAAAGGGGATCCTTCTTACACTGTTGGTGGGAATGCAAGTTGAGTACAGCCACTTTGGAAAATAGTGTGGAGGTCACTTAAAAAGCTAAAAATAGAGCTACCCTATGATCCAGCAATTGCACTACTGGGTATTTCCCCCAAAGATACAGACATAGTGAAGAGAAGGGCCATATGCACCCCAATGTTCATAACAGCATTGTCCACAATAGCTAAATTGTGGAAGGAGCCAAGATGCCCTTCAACAGATGACTGGATTAAGAAGATGTGGTCCATATATACAATGGAATATTACTCAGCCATCAGAAAGAATGATTACACAACATTTGCAGTAACATGGACGGGACTAGAGGAGATTATGCTAAGTGAAATGAGTCAAGCAGAGAAAGACAATTATCATGTGGTTTCACTCATTTATAGAACATAAATATCAGGAAGATCAGTAGGAGAAGGAAGGGAAGAATGAAGGGGGGGTAAACAGAAGGGGGAATGAACCATGAGAGACTATGAACCCTGGAAAACAAACTGAGGGCTTCAGAGGGGAGGGGGGTGGGGGATTAGGATAGGCCAGTGATGGGTATTAAGGAGGGTACATTATTGCATGGAGCACTGGGTGTTATACACAAACAATGATCATGGAACACTACATCAAAAACTAAGGATGTACTGTATGGTGACTAACATAACAATATAAAAAATATTATTAAAAATAATAATTAAAAAAACAGCAGATGGGAAAACTGGAAAATCCACAAATATGTAGAAATTTTAAATCTTACCCTTAATCAGACAATGGATCAAAGCAGAAATCACGAGAGAAACTTAATGTCTTGAGACAAATGAAAATGAAAACAACATACGAAAATGTATGGGATGCAGTAAAAACAGGGAGGGAAAATTATAGATATAAACGCTTACATTAAAAAGAAAGGATCACAAAGCAACATTTGTTTATATCTGAATTAACCACAAAAAAAGAGTATTCTAAAGCAAAGGCTACCAAAGGGAAGGAAATAATAAAAAATATAAAAAGATCAATAAAATAGAGAACAGAAAAATAATAAAATAAGGCCAAGATTTGATTCTACAAAAAATCAACAGAATTGACAGACTTTAGACAGATTGAGAAGAAAAGAGAGATTAGAATAACTAAGGTCCGAAATGAAAGAGAATACTACTACCAATTTTATAGAAATCAAAAGGACTATGCATGAATACTATGAACAATTGTATATCAACAAGTTGCATAACCTAGGTGAAATAGACAAATTCCTAGAACAACATACCAATACTAAATCATGAATAGAAAATCTATATACATCTGTAACCGGTAAGTATACTGAATTAGTCTTCAAAAATTTCCCTACAAAGAAAAACCCAGGACCACATAGCTTCAGTGGCAAATTCTGCTATATGCTTAAACAATGAACACCAATTTTTCTGAAACTCTTCCAAAAAAATTGAAGAGGAGGCAATACTTCCAAACTTATTTTATGAGGCCAGGATTGCTCTGATGCCAAAGGCAGATAAAGACATCGCAAAAGAGGAAATCTATAGGCCAACATCTCTAATGAATGTTAACATAAAAATTCTCGACAGAATATCAGCAAGCAGAATTTAACAACTTATTGAAAGGATTATACAACATATATTTGTGGAATCCAAGAATGGTTCAACATATAAAAATCAATTATGAAGTACACCATGTTAATAGAACAAAGGAAAAAAAAACATATAATCTTCTCAACTGATGTGGAAAAAAGCATTTGTTGAAATTCAACAACCTTTCAGGATAAAAACATTCAGCAAATGAAAGAAAGAAAACTACAACACAATAAAAGGTCATGCATGAAAAACCCAAACTAACATCATGCATTATGGTGAAAGACTGCAAGATTTTCCTCAGAGATCAAGAACAAAACAAGGATGCCTGTTATCACCACTTCTAGTCAACATATAACTAGAAGTCCTAATCCGTGCAACTTGGTAAAAATAAATAAATCCAAAAGAAAGAATGAGTGAGTGAGTGAGAGAAAAAAAATAAGAAAGAGAAAGAAGTGGCATCTAAATTGGAAATGAAGAAATAAATTATATCTGTTCTTAGGCAGTATGATTTTATGTGTAGAAAATCCTAATGATTCCATACACACACAAACAGATCTAATAAATGAGCTCAGCAAAGTTGCAAGATACAAAATCAACACTCAAAATCAGTTACAATTTTATACACTATTGATAAACAATCACAAAGGAAGTTAAGGGTGATTTCACTTATTTCATCAAAATAAAAAAATATTCAGGAATAAACTTAACCAGGGAATTGAAAGCCTTGTACATTGTGTAACAAAGAAATTAAAGAAGTGAATAAAGGAAAGATATCACAGAATTGTGGCTTGGAACACTTAATATTATTAATATGTCAATACTACTCAAAGCAATTTATAGATTAAATGCAATTCCTATCAAAATGCCAATGATGTTTTTTTGCAGAAGTACAAAAATTCATCCTAAAATTTATAGGGACTCTCAATGAACTCCAACTAGCAAAAGAATCTGGAAAAAGAAAAACAAGGTAGAAAGTCTCATTCTTTTTGATTTCAAAACAACACAAAGCAATAATAATCAAAAGTATGGTATGGCATAAGTACAGACATGGACCAATGGAATAGAATAGAGAACCAGAAATAAACCCTCAAATATGCGGTCAAGTGATTTTTG
This sequence comes from Ailuropoda melanoleuca, assembly GCF_002007445.2. Classification (NCBI taxonomy): domain Eukaryota; kingdom Metazoa; phylum Chordata; class Mammalia; order Carnivora; family Ursidae; genus Ailuropoda; species Ailuropoda melanoleuca. The sequence goes on from NC_048228.1 coordinate 73,818,842, forward strand.
GCAAGGGGGCCATTACCATTCAATGGGAAAAGGACAATCATCAATAAGCTGTGTTGGGAAAACTGGATATCCACTTGCAAAAGAATGAAAATGGGCTCTTCCTTCAAGCCATATACAAAAACTAACTCAAAATGGATCAAAGACCCAAATGTAAAAGTTAAACTGTAAAACTCTTAGGAGAAGACATATGGGAAATTTCCATGACATCGGATTTGGCAATATCTTACACTAAAAGCAAAGGCAACAATAACAAACAAACCAAAAAAAAAAAAGAAAAAATAAATTTGACTTCGATAAAATTAAAAACTTTTGTGCACCAAAGGCGCTATCAACAGAGCGAATAGTCAACCCATGAAATGGGAGGAAATATTTGCATCTGAAAAAGGGGTTAATATACAGAATATATAAGGAACTCCTACAACTATACAACAAAAATACCAAACAACTCGTTTGCAATATTGGCAAAGAACCTCAACAGACATTTCTCCAAAGAAGATATACAAATGATCAATAAATATGCTTATTGAAAAGATGCTCACTATCACTAACATTAGGGAAATACAAACCAAAACCACAATGACATAACACTACATAAACATCAGGATAGCTCTTATGAAAACAAAGAAACAAAAAGCAACAAGTGTTGACAGGGATATGGAGAAATTGGAACACTTCTGCACTACTGCACTCTTGGTAGAAATGTAAAATGGTGTAGCCACCATGGAAATCGGTATGGTGGTTCCTCAAAATATTAAATATATGATTCCATGTGATCCAGGAACTCCATTTCTGGGTTTATACCTAGAAGAACTGAAGCAGGGACTTAAACAGATATTTCTATACCCATGTTCACAGCAACATTATTCACAATAGCCTAAGGAAAGGAGCAACCCAAATGTACACTGACAAATGAATAGATAAACAAGATGAGGCGCACACATACTGTAGATAATTCAGCCTCAAAATGAAGGGAGTTCTGATGTATGCTACATATTGTTGATTTTTACAGACGTTGTGATGAGTGAAATAAGCCAGTCACAAAAGAACAAATTCTGGGGCGCCTGGGTGGCACAGAAGTTGGGCGTCTGCCTTCGGCTCGGGGCGTGATCCCGGCGTTGTGGGATCGAGCCCCACATCAGGCTCCTCCGCTGTGAGCCTGCTTCTTCCTCTCCCACTCCCTCTGCTTATGTTCCCTCTCTCTCTCTGGCTGTCTCTATCTCTGTCAAATAAATAAATAAAATCTTTAAAAAAATTAAAAAAAAAAAACAAATTCTGTATGAGTCCCCTTACATGAGGTATCTGGAAAAGTCAAATTCATAGAGAAGAAAGTAGAATGATTGTTTTCTGGGGGGAGGGAGTAAAGAAGAGTTACTGTTTAATGGGTATGGAGTCTATATTTGAGAAAATGAGAAAAGTCTGGAAATGGATTACAGTAATTTTTTAAAAACAAGGTGAATGTATTTAAGGGCCCTTAAATACATGCTTAAAACAGTTAAAATTTATTGTTGCCATTGGTCCAGTGCCTGTTGTGTATTTCTAACCCTTCCTCCCTCCCTTCCTTCCTTCCTTCCTTCCTTCCTTCCTTCCTTCCTTCCTTCCTTCCTTCCTTGCAATTATCCTGTTTTTGCTACACTACTATATACTGGGCATGAATTGAGGAAGGTAGTGAGCAGACAAGTTACTTTTATATCATACATAAGTTATCTGATCATAAAGCACAAAATTCAGATATTAAGAAAATTACTGTGAATCACCCAGAGATCCTGAACTTTGATTTGGGTGCAGTGAATGGATGATAGAGTCACATCACTTCAGAAGGTGGTATGGGAAGCAAGGCAAAACAGACCTTTGACGACCAGGAAACCAAATTGTAACAACCACTGACTAGTTGTATGGTTGTATTGTATTTTTTAAATGCATTTTTAGAATCTGTTTGCTTTTTTTTTTCCTGTTAAGGATTTTTGCATTGATACAAATGGAATTGATGTGTATTTTTTTATCTTGTACAATCTTTATCACGTTTAGGCATCAATATACTTGTTTAAGGAATAGAGTCTGTATGTTTTTGGTCTTACAGACTGTAGAAAATCAGGTAATCTAGGAACTTGCTAATCTTTGCGGTTTCATAGTACTTTCCTGAGAAAAATCTAGCCTAGTGCTTTTTAATGTGGTTTTGATAACTTTAATTCTGTGGGAATTTATTTTTGTTATCTGTATATGTCTACTAGTATCCACTTAATACAAACTAAATAAATTTTTTAGGAGTGCCTGGGTGGCTGAGTCGCACAGTTGATTAAGCATCCAACTCTTGCTTTGGCTCAGGTCATGATCTCAGGGTCCTGAGATTGAGCCTGGTATGGGGTAGGGGGAATCTGCTTGAAATTTTCTTTCTCCCCCTGTCCCTTCCCCTGCTCTCTCTTCACCCTTTAAAATAAATAAATCTTTAAAAATTTCTTACATAATAATTATAATCTAAAATTTCATATTTATTTAGAACTTCTGTGCAAATTCATCTCATGTTTTATAAATTTTCCTATCACTTGATATTATATCCCCATTTCTTTCCCTCTCTCATCTCCCTCTAGTTTGTATGTGTTTTCTATCTTCTTTCTTAGTGGTCAATGTTTGGTTATTTTTTAATTTTGTCAAAGAACTGGTTTTTGATTTATTCATTCAATAGTTCTACTTTTCTCTTTTAGTTAATTTCTACTGTCATTCATATGTCTTCCTCCCTTTTTGTTTGTGCTTTATATTTTCACTGGTTTATGTGTGTGTGTGTGTGTGTGTGTGTGTGTGTGTGTGTGTTCCAACAGCTTTTGTATGGCATTCTGTTCATCACATTATATTTCTATTTATTACATTTATTTATTCATCACATGGGTATAAATATTTAAGACTACAAATGAGAATTTTCCTTGTTACTTCTAATATTTGAATTAGTATACCAAAAATATTTACATGATTTCTTTCACTCCTTACTGTTAGCATATACTATTTTTCTTATCTCTTACAGTTTACCCAAATTTTGCTATTGTATNTTTTATTTTATTATATTATGTTAATCACCATACAGTACATCCCCTGATTCTGATGTAAAGTTTGATGCTTCATTAGTTGCGTATAACACCCAGTGCACCATGCAATATGTGCCCTCCTTACTACCCACCACCTCCATCCCCTTCCCCCACCCCCTCCCCTCTGAAGTCCCCAGTTTGTTTCCCATAGTCCATAGTCTCTCATGTTTCGAGAATCTCCTATTCTTACACCGATTTTGCTTCTACCACCCCATGAAGACCGTAGGGTTGAGAGGGTTTGTTGTCCTCACCTTCTCCTCAGCAACGTAAGACTTGCTTCCTGTAAGAGGTCCAGAGGAGCAGACAACATGGCTGAAAATCATCTCATGCCTGCCTGTACAACTGAGAGGACTCACTCCTGTGTTCAGCCCTGTCCAGTCTTTCTCCTGAGCATCTGGAGGAAGCCTGTGGAAAGCCTTCAGCATGTCTGTGGCTCTAGTTACTCTAAACCAAGAGGCAAGCCAACTAGATCTGTAGTAATTCATCCACATTTTAGTTGATTTCTCACATGCTTCTATTGAAGCCACCTGTGGCTTCTCTGCTCTGACAAAAATGAAACCTTTCACTTCTCCCTTTTCTCCTGGGAGAAGTTTGTCACTCTTGAAATTCAGTTCCCCTCATTGTCTTTTGACAAGTCTTCTATACTTCTGAGAAAAGTTGTGCTTTTGAAAAATGTTTGCCTTTTTTGACTTGTTAGGATGGGAGTCATATTCTCTTGCTTCCTACATCTTAAGAAGAAGCAGAACTCTCTTGATTATTTACTGTTGCTTTTTTAATTACACTGTAAGCTCCATAAAGTTTTTATTCATTCCTGTAAATTGAGGTATGTAAAACAGTGCCTGGAATATAATAAGAATTAGATTCAAAATTTGAATAAATAGTGCATGAACTAGAATATGTATTCTAAAAGGGAAATAAATAATATTTGTTTATACACACACATATCCTCTCTGATCTCCCCCCAAAAGCCACATACTTCTATTTTATTCTCATATCACCAAATTTTATGCCTGCATGGTACCTGTCGCAATCACATCACATGCATTTATGTGGAGATGTCAGTGTAAATATTTGATTGATGTTTATTTCTCCCACCAAACTGTAAGATTCATAAGGATATAATTTTTTAAAAGATTTTATTTATTTGAGAGAGAGAGAGCATGACTGGGAAGAGAGGCAGAGAGAGAAGAAGACTCCCTGCTGAGCAGGAAGCGTGAAGTGGGGCTTGATCCCAGGACCTCAGGATCATGACTTGAGCAAAAGGCAGACACTTAACTGACTGAGCCACCCAGGGAATCCATAAAAGGATATATTTTGTTTACTATTGTTTTCCTAATACCTAGAACATTATCTGAAGCAAGACCTCATATAATTGTCGAATGAATTGATAAATGACAAAGACAAAAAATAGGTAACATCAGGGGAATAGCAGAAAAAAAATCATAAAATAACACAATATTTTCATTTCAAACATGACAAAAAAGTTTAGGCAATTATATCTGAAAGGAATGTTTAAAAAATTCAGTTCAAACTCTGTTGTCTAAAGCAAGAAATTAAGGGCAGGAGAAATTAAACAGCTCTCCCAAAGTCACAGAACTCATTAGTGGCAGAGCCTGGAATAGAAACTAGGTCTCCTGACTTTAAATCCATTGCTCTCAATTTGGGTGCTCTGAGGAAAACGCTTTAAGACTTTGGTTTATGGATGTAAAAATGCCTATGTTGAGAAATAGGGGAAAAGGAAGATAGACTTCTAAAATATATCTCAGCCATGATACCCAAACAGATGGCCATGTTGCAACAACTCTCTCAGGGAAGTTATATTCAGAAAAGGCGACGCATCACCAGGTCTCATAATCCCAATGGATAGTAAATGATTTCACAGTGTATCAGGCATCGCAGCAACTGACATTTCAATATTTCCTTCTGAAGGGAAGATGAATGTAAAATTGCTTTACCTTCATACTCTAGCTGGTGATTTCCCTGCTGTGCCCTTCATAACACTGATGGGGGGGAAAAAAGGAAGGGTGTGAATAGAGTCTGCTAGCCATTCCAGGTATTCACAAGCTCAGAAAAAAACCTAAGGTTTTTTCTAATATTAATAACAATAATAGTTATGATAATAATAATAATTCCTAATATGAACTGAATGCAATACAAATTATTACTTAAATACTAAAACCTTCAAACCATAATCATATAATACCAAGAGGGTTTTTTGTTTTTGTTTTGTTTTCTAAATAGGTGATGAAAAACATAAGCTTAGAGAATTTAAAGATCTCAGAGAGCCAGGAAGTGATAGGACTAAAATTCAAATCCAGGTTGTTCAAGTTACTATAACATAATAAATAACACAGGAATAGAATGTAAATAAATAATTTATTGATCTCCGAAATGTTACTTGGATGCCTTTGTAAGTTTCTTGACTGTCATGGTCAAGGCCTGAATTTGGTGTCATGAAAAGAAATCAATTTTTTAAAGAGTACATAAAACCATGTCCCAAGAAACTATACCATGGTTTTCTAAACCCCCATTTCTATCATCTCTTTCCAATAGAAATATAATTAGAGCTACTTATTTAATTTCACATTTTTTGTTAGCTGCATTTCTAAAAAGTAAAAAGAAACAGGTGAAATTGAATTTTGTAATATATTTTATTTAACCCAACATATCAAAGATATTGTCAATCCAAAAATGTAATTTAAAAAGGTCCATAAATTATATTTTTGCATTTTTAATAGGTCTTTGAAATCTACTGAGTATTATTTTGCAATCATCTCATGTTTTACTTTCCAAGTTAGTTTTTTCTATTATTTACATTAATGTATGTTGCATTTGTACTATAAACATTATCACAGTAACAACGGTGTCTTTAAAATACAGACATTCAGGGGAGACCTGGGTGGCTCAGTCGTTTAAGCATCAGACTCTTGATTTGGGCTCAGGTCATGATTTTAGGGTTGTGAGTTCAAGCCCTGCGTCAGGCCCTGCGGAGTCTGCTTGGAGTTTTCTTTTTCCCTCTGCCCCTCCCCCCTCTTTTTTTCTCTCTCTCCCCCTCTAAAAGAAAAACAAAAATAAAATACAGACATTTGGGAGAAAATTTTAAAAATACACTTGTTTCTAGATTTGCCAGTAAAGCATGTTTCAATTGTCTTTTGATCCGAATATTATATTTTTCATTGCAATGTTTAGAATAAATGCCATCTTTTCATATATTCTATAGTTTAAAAAAAAGATTTTTGAATAATGTGTCTCTTCTCCCTTCAAGCCCATAGCAGCTGACACCTACACTGCTGTCTGCTATTAAGAGTAATTGTTATTTCCATTACCTGGTGTCTGAGTCATTTTCTATGTCACTATTTACCATGGGCTGTGAATACTGTGTTCATTACCATCTGTTTGACTTATTTAATGTTGCTTTACAGCCTGATTAATTTTTAGACTGTATATCATATTTATTTCCCTACTGTGAAACTTTTCCTGTATTTCGTTTACCTTAATGAGGGTTTTTCCAAAAGTGATTGTTCTTCTATGTTCAGTGCTGATTATCTTCTGAAATCTACTTTTCAGTTGTTCGTAATATCTTTTGTCTTCAAGTGAATCGATACTTTCCACTAGTCATGAGTTATTACATCACAGTATTTCTTGAAAATACTTTTGCCATATCCCCATATTGGTACTGGATTTTACTGGAAAAAAACTTGAATTTCTAGAATCAAAGAAGGACCATATCTTTCAACATCCTGAAATGAAGTTTTTGTAAAATAAGAGAAACTCAATTAAGGAGAACAATACACCATAAAAACCTCCCATAATATAGTTTAACTTATGCAAAACAAGTATAATTTTTATAGAAAATGCTATTTTATGTCTGCCAAAATTATTTCATAGTAATGAACAAAACAAGTGAGGTAGAAACTATATTATTACTTAGTACTGACTGTGTTAGTATGCTGAAACTGTCACATTAAGTGTCACTCATACACAAGTGAAAATCAGTTCAATAATTTTAAAAAATCTATTTCATCACCATTTCATAAAGTGTTGCATATTTCAGAAGTAGGAATTTGGAGCCTGTAAAGCTAAAACTCCTTAACATTATTTATTCAACACCACATCTTTATATTTTTCATCTGAGTATTCATTTCCTGTTCACTTTTCTCATTTTTTGTCTAGTTTCTCCTTCCCTCAGTATCTGACTTTAACACTCACAATACTAAACTTATCTACACTCACACTCTGTTTCTCAAAGATAGAGAAGGGAATTGCCTTTTAGTTTTGTTGATTGTTTCCTTCACTGTGCAGAAGCTCTTTATTTTGACGAAGTCCCAATAGTTCATTTTTTGCTTTTGTTTACCTTGCCTCCAATGACGTGTCTAGTAAGAAGTTGCTATGGCTGATGTCAAAGAGGTTGCTACTTGTGTTTCATGCACTCTAATGTTTATAGCAGCATTATCAACAATTGCCAAATTATGTAATGAAACCAAATGTCCATCGACTGAGGAATGGATAAAGAAGATGTGGTATATACACATATACATATATATGTGTGTGTGTGTGTGTATATATATATATATATATATATATATATATATATATATACAATGGAATATTACTCAGCCGTAAAAATGAATGAAATCCTGCCATTTGTAGCAACATGGATGGAGCTAGAGAGTATTATGCTAAGTGAAGGAAGTCAGAGAAAATCAAATACCATATGATTTCACTCATATATGGAATTTAAGAAACTTAACAGATGAACATAGGGGGAAAAAACAGAGAGGCAAACCATAAAAGAAACTCTTAACTATAGAGAACACACTGAGGATCGCTGGAGGGGAAGTAGGCGGGGGGATGTTTTAAATAGGTGATGGGTATTAGGGAGGGCAGTTGTGATGAGCACAGGGTTTTGTATGCAAGTGATGAATCACTAAATCTTAGACCACTTTATAAGCATAATATTCTGCTTCTTAAATGCTCTAGAATTGGGAAATTGTTTATATAACAAAGCGTTATTTGTTAACAATCATCTTTTATAAAATTAAATGTCTTCATTAATTAAGTGATTGAGAGATAACTGTAAATATGTTATATTAATTTGCAACAACAAAATATCATTTACTTAAAAAGTAGTTCAAATGGGGCGCCTGGGTGGCTCAGTCGTTAAGCGTCTGCCTTCGGCTCAAGGCGTGATCCCAGAGTCCTGGGATCGAGCCCCACATCAGGCTCCTCTACTGGGAGCCTGCTTCTTTCTCTCCCACTCCCCCTGCCTGTGTTCCCTCTCTTGCTGGCTGTCTCTCTCTCTCTCAAATAAATAAATAAAATCTTAAAAAAAAAAAAAGTAGTTCAAATAGTAAATACTTCTCAGGTTCCTTTATCCTTTTTTTTTTTTTTTACCATCAATGTCACAATTTCTTTCCTTTGATTAAAAGTATGCATTTTTAAATGACTATAGAAAATAAAGTTATTAAGAAAAAGGGATTTTCTAAGAAACCCATGCCTATATTTAAAGTCAACCACTGTACTTTTACTCAATTTTTTACTAGAAATATTACAGACAGTAACATTTATTATTAAGAGTGTAGTAATGTGTAAAATTATTGGAATGTAATGCAGCAAGTTACTACTACTTCAGTGATTTAATAGAGAACAATAATGATATGAATCATTACATTTTGATTGCTTCCAGGTTTTGACAGTTACAAATAAAACTGCTATAAACACCCATGGGAAGGTTTTTTATGTGGTTATGTATTCAACCCCTTTGGATAGATACCGAAGAGCATGATTGCTGGAGCATATGGTAAGAATGTTTAGCTTTGTAAGAAACAATCAAACTTCCAAAGTTTCTGTCCCATTTTGCATTCCCATGTGCAATGAATGAGAGTTCCTGTTGCTCCACATCTTCATTATAATTTGTTGTTGCCAGTGTTCTGGATTTTGACCATTCTAATAGTTGTGTAGTGGTAGCTCATTGTTTACTTAAGCTTTGGGTCTGGTTTCCATCCTATAAGCTAGCATTTGGTTTCCACCTTTAAGTCCAGAATATTTGGTTTGGTGCTTTTGACTTTTGTCTCTGCCTGATTCTCTTTGTGTTTTACCCATAAATGTAGTCATTCTCATTTTCCCTGACTTCACACTGGGCTGTTTCAGCAACATTTCTGAACCATTTTGACACCCATTTCAGTTTCTTATAAACTCTGCCTCTTACTTCACATCCAAGTGATGCATAGGAGAGAAAAATGAATAAGTACTGCCTACCTGGCCAATGGTCCAATCAATAGAATATCAGTTAGGTACCATACTAATATTTGAGGAAAATAACCAAACTGCAAAGCCAAGAATAAAGGATTTTATTTGTCCATTGTTTGGTACACTGAACAAAATACAGGTAGATTTTGGCCTAAAATAAGTGCTCAACAATTGAATTGTTAACTGAAAAGAATACGGTCTTTGGGGCCAGAGTGACTGGAATGGAATATAGAACTTACTACTTACTAGCTGTTTGATCTTGGACAACTTAATCTGCCACTCTCTACTTCAGTTACTTCTTCTATAAGCTTACAGTAATAATTTATAATTCATAAAGTCAATGTATATGTAAATTAGAAAAATATTTTAAAATGCCCAGTTCAGTGCCTAGCATACAGAAGTTACTTAATCAATGATAAACTTTTTCTTAGTCTTTCTGAACCTTAATGTCTTAGATCATGAATCTTTCTACTTTACTTGACTTCTCTGAACCTGGCATGTAATCTGCCTGATAATACATTCCATTGAGCTTTCAGTTCTTTTCCAATATGTAAATTCTTTTTTGACTGAGCTTTGGTATTGTCAGCTTTTAATAGGATAATCAAATTTCTAATATGTTTACTACACTTAATTGAAAGTATATTCAGTAACTGTTCGTGTACATTTAATATTTTATTGCATAGAAATGTTTAAAACAAAGTTTCAAGCCTCAAAGAAGAACCACGTGCTTTAGGAGTATTTTATGAGAAAAGTATTATTACTGCTGTTTTACAGATCAGGTAAGACCATGGAGGCTCAGGGAAATGATGTGAATTCCCAAAGGAAAAAAGGCTGACCTAGGACTGAACTATGGCCCATAAATAACCCCATGTGTGAGTGGTTGTTTTAAAGATATTCCTCAGGCCAAGGCACATTACCATCATTAGGCCCCTCTTGTATTGTTTATTCCTAATCCGCATTCTCATTCCTATTCCCATTGTAAACACTGTGATGGAAATGGAATTTCTCAAGTTGCACATCAAAGAAGGACTTGTGGCCCCAGCTGTCAGCAGATTCCAACTGTTAATAGTGTTAGGATCTAACTCAGTCCCAGAAAACCTTCCAGCACCTCCATATTGAATAACCAGTTAAAGCAGGATGTAAAGACTTGTCCATTTCAGCTCCTAAAAAATAATATATATTCCAGATCTTCCTGTGAGCTGGCTGAGATTTTGTTTGTTTGCATCACAGTTAACTTTCTTCCTCCTCTGTCCAAGTCTGCTTTCTTCCTCTTTTTCATAGCTCTCATCGCCTGCATGTCAAACTCTATCGCGGGTTCTGGAGAACCCAACCTAATACAACAGACACCAGCTTTAATGTTTGTGATGTGTAAGAGTATCTGTTTCCTCCAGCATCAGAAACAGAATGTATTGTCATGCTTTTTACTTTTAATGAGCTGTGAATATTGTTGTGTGCAAGCAGGTATCAGGGAATTAGTCAAACCAGCTGCCAAGAGTAAGTTTTCCTAAACAAAATAAAACAAATATATGGATATATATGTGTATCTCTCTGCAACATATTTTAAAATCCACTCCCAATTCAAACCACTAGTTTCAACACCTTATATCTCATACATCTACTTATTACAACATAAATGTTACTTTAAAATCAAAATAATAAGCAGTCAACAAATTAACAATATTAAAGGAGCCAAAAATGGAATCTATAAAATACTAATTTCTTTATTATTTACAACCTGTAATTCCGGCTATTTCTATGTAATTATAAAATGATTACATGAAACAGGCAGTTATGGGAAATCACTGGAGCCCAAGTGATTATGTTGCTAATGGAGATGGAAAGTATTAAGAAGGCATCATTTCATAGATTTGAAATTGTGGCAAGATATAAAACTGGCTAGAATCCTAATTTTCCAAGATTTTTAATATTATTGTAATAATCTAATAAAGTTTTATAATTTTAAAAAAATGTTTACAAAATGAAATTCAAAGCTTTAAATATCCACTACCAGCCGTTTGTTTTGTTTTGTTTTGCTGCAGTTCTGTGCTGGACAATCTCTAAAATGGTTCCAAATAATCCCCACTTCCTAGTTTTCATGTCCTTGTAAATTCTCTCTCCCTTTCATGTGCGCTGGACCCAGAGATTCACTTTATTCACTTCTAACGAATAGAGCAGGTAATGGGATATTATTTCTGAGATTAGGTTACAAATACTCTGACTTCTCTCTTGCTCTCCCTTCTCACACTTTCTCACTCTGATGGAAAAAAAGCCAATTGACTTGTGAGTTGCTCTAGAGAGAGGCTCACACAGAAGGAACTGATGGTGCTAGATAGCACCTAGTGAGGACCTAAGTTCTGCCAAAAGTTCTGCTTGGAAATGAGACTTTTCATATAAGACCTCAGACCCCATGCTTGCAGTCTTGCCAGGCACCTTGAGACAAAGCTAAACAGTGCCTAGATTACTGACCCAGAGGAACTGTGAGAAAATGATAATAAATGTTTGTTTTAAGCCACCAATGCGAGGAGGGGTGATTTGTTACATAGCAATAGACAGCTAGTATAAATCCCAGCAGAAGTGATATTTAATTTATTAATTCAAGATAAGTAACTTTGTGATATTCTAGATGGTGTTATTTTACTCTAATTCACTTGTATTTGTTCCATGGCACATGGTTCATGATCAGTAAATATCACTGATACTCACTAAAGCCAAAAAGCGTAGAGGGACTCGGTTTTACCATAAATTAGGCAATAATTATTCTGAAATGTAATGTTTATGTATGATATTTAAAGGGCTAAGCCAGTATATATTTAGTGACTGATATTAATTACGAGAATGGACTAGTATAAACTTTTAAAAGAAACAGGATACTACTAAGCAAATATTGGCTAGCAATAAAACTGTATTGCATTTAGAGTGGACATAATGAATGTCTCTGTAATTAGAAATTTTGTTTTCTTTTCCTAGTATATTTTGGGATAGTGTGGTTTATTTATTAAACATACACAAAGGAGGGGCGCCTGGGTGGCGCAGTCGTTAAGCATCTGCCTTTGGCTCAGGGCGTGATCCCGGCGTTCCAGGATGGAGCCTGACATCAGGCTCCTTCACTAGGAGCCTGCTTCTTCCTCTCCCACTCTCCCTGCTTGTGTTCCCTCTCTCGCTGGCTGTCTCTATCTCTGTCTAATAAATAAATAAATCTTTTAAAAAAAACATACACAAAGGAGAAATGATAGAATCAGATGTGCTTTCAAAATACATTATTACAGGAAAATATTAACAGGTGTGTGCTGTGCCATTTTTCCCTTGTGACTTATTTTATCAAAAATCGACTAATCATTATGACTGTGATGAGATATAAATACAAACTACTTGGAGGAACCAGGTTAAGGTTTAAGGTTTCCCCTAACCCTGCAAGCAATGCAGATATATTTCGTGATCTTTTTTTCTCTCTGTGGGTTTATCCACATTTACATTTTTAATATCAAAATATTTAAGTATTTTTAAGTATTTAAATCTGCATTTAAGTTTTAAGTATCTAGTGTGTGCCATAAATTTCTTCTGTCTTTGTGTGTCCAGAACAAATCTCCCTAATTTACAGCTTTGATTTATGTAATGAGTTCAAATGTCTGTTTTCTACTTTCATGTTTTTAATGATATTATAATTTCTTAGTTTTATATGGTTAAATAACCAAACAGGTCATAATATGATGTGAAAAAACAGAAGTAAATTGTATAAATATCACCAGAACACCAATCTAAGATAATTAATTCTTTCCTATAACTCCATTATAGGTTTTTAAAATATCTGTATACTTTAAAAAATATACTATATGTTATGAATTTCATCAGTATTAGTCAAATTCATACTTTTAGATTTATAATACATGTATTATCTATTTACCATCATTCCCTTTTTAGTTCCCCAGAAGAGGATGTAAGCCTGAGGAACCAGGGCTTATGAGTTGTAGAGACAGAAATTGAACCCATTTCACCTGCTCCCAATTTGGTGCATCCTATGCATGGCTTTTATTGTACCTTCTTTTAAATATCTGTTCCAGTAAGTCTCAGTAGTTAAGGACCCAATCATATTTTTAGTAGAAAATCATATAAGGAACTGAGAATATAACATTTGCCAAGCGTTTCTCAACATACTTACATGAAAAGATATGTACTCATGAAGCTTGAAATTAATCTTGAAAAGAAATTATAGGTTCTAAGTACTTGCATGGTTAACTATAATCCTTACAACAACCCTATGATACACATACAAATGTTATGCACAGTTTGCAGGGGAAAAAAAAAAACAGATAACTTAAAAATTCCGAGGTTTTGTCAGTTATTACATGGCAGACGCATACTTTGAGCCTGGAAGTCTGGCTCCAAAACCCATGACCTTAATCATCATACCGTTTTTCTCATTCTTGAGGGTATTAATTTCAGGGCAACGCATATGATAGCCTGAATAACTTAAGGGTCAAAGAAGTCAATGGTTTCTTTTGTTTATTTTGCTTTACTATGTTGGCTTATGTGCCAACATAGAATTGTTATGTGTTATAATGCAAAAACTGAGAATTGTTCGAAGTTTCCTGAATTATGGGCTTAGAATTCTGTACTTTTTATGATTATTTCCTTTCACTCAATTTATAGCACCTTGAAATAGCAACAAGAAAAGAAATACTATGAATACATATTTTATAAACAGTTTAGAAAATTGAGCTAAAATTACCCTCTGTTTTAATCTTTCTGGGTTCCTGAATAAAACAATGTAATTTGGGATTTTTCCCCTATTAGGAAGTAATTAGTCCTAATTTGAAGCAGTTACAGTGAATGCACATGGGAAACATGGGATTTTATATTTATTCTTGATAAATACAGCTTCCTACTCAGCATGTATATTTTTCAGATATTACTTTATGTAAACGCTTATTATGCCTAATGACTATAGGTTTGAATAGTTTTCATTTAAATATGTAAAACAGAGACCTCTGTCTTTTAAAATATTAGTGCTAAATTAAAAAGAAATGCCATTTAGATGGCTAAGGAGGGAATATTCTCAGTGAAATCTAGGTTGGATTCTTGTTGGAATAGACTATTTCATATAGAATGGAGCTGCTGGTGAAAGCCTAATGTGAACACATGGCATTTAATTTCTGTGAAAGTTTCAGTAGTCTGAGTAAAACGTGGCTATGAGTAAAATAATAAAATATAAGTGGAATGGCATGACAATAGTGCCCTTTTGGGATTCAGGCACCAACAGTGGAAGGGGCTGTTCCAAGAGCATCTGTCTCTTTGGCAGAATTCAAAGGCAGCTGCTATGGTTACTTTCATAATGCTCCTGAGATTTCCATTTTCTTACAGAAATGATGCCTGCCCTCTGTTGCTAGACCTGAGTCATTTGCATTTGCCCTACCTGTGATACTGCGTTATTTGTTTAATTGCTCTTGATGGTCAAAAAATATTTCCCAAGGAAGGCCCAGTGAAAAGCTTTAGCAAGCCCTTATAATTTAAACCGGCTTTGCCTGCGCATATCCTTTTTCTAAATCTCATCCTTATTTTTATTCCCAATATGATAGATGACAACAGTTGCAAACTCATAATATCCCTGTTCTTATCATGTCATGGTTTCTTGTAAATGCTGTCCTTTTCTGAGGTGACCTATTATATCTCTGTCTGCTGTTCAATTATTTTCTTGTAAAGGACTGATAAGGTAAATATATGCCTCTATTTTTCTTTCCAAGAGCAGATGGTCCTTTTAACAAATATTTAGAAACTCAGGACTTTCTTATCATACCAAAATTGAAGTCTTACTAATATGTTAACCTCTAAAAATGAATAAAAATCTGTGTATATTCACCTTAAAATTTTATACAGTGATGTGGATGCAAACTCTGAAGTAAATACGGATGGAATTGCTATTTTGTCGTTTTTTAGCTTGTGATCATGGACAATACATTTATGATTTCTGAGTCTCAATTTATTCACCTATAAAACACTGAGATAACACATATGTTGAGAAGATATAATATACACATGCATATTAAAATTTCTACAAAGAGAAAATATGTGCATTAATTTGCTGATATTCACTGTATTCCTGAGGACACTAAAGAAGTACAACAAACTACTAAGTAATAGAAATGACATATAAACGGTGTGTCTTTAGAGCACATTTTCTATCAAAATATCTTATTGCGGTTATCTAAAAAAAATGACTTGTGAAAAAATTATCTCTTGAAATATTTGTTTTGTTTTAGATTCACTATTTTTTTATGTGACAAAGGGAAAAATATGGGACAGATTAAAATTTATAAATAAAAATGAACATAACTAGTCAGAATTATAGGCAGAACATTACCCAATAGAGAAAGCGGAAGTTAGTTATGGTACTTGAAAGAGCAACATGGGTACAGAGGTTAAGTGGAAATTATGCAGCTGAAATTTAAAAGAAACATGCAAGATATGTTTGAAAATGAATGGTTGTTATGGCAATTCAGCATGCTGATAAAAGTATGATCAGTGAACTCATTATATTATGTAAATTAAAGGATAATGAATAAAAGAAGGTTCTGAAGCTAGTTTATTTTCAAAGAATGTAAGAGGTGGTCTTTGGTGGATTATATGAAATGACATCATAAGTGCATAAGTATTGAGAGTATCATATCCCTGTAATTAGCAATTGTGTTGAGCATTTTTTATTTGCTCTTCCTGATCCATTTTCTACCTTTCTCCTCTCTATTCTGTGCTCTAGGAACACCGATCTCCATGGACCAGATTATTAGAACTCTCTTGCCCACTTCTAGTTAGATTTAGCAGTAGGACTTGGCATGTTATCAGAAGATGGGGAGACAGTGAGGTCAGAACATGTTATTTACCCAGCTCCTTCTCCGCCATGTTATAGGTTGGTAGTGGTTCCTCTCCTTGACTTCAGCCCTCAGTTGTTGACCTACAGTATTTAAAGCATGCATATGCAAAATGGGAGAAGCTACTTGCACTAATGTAATCATTGATATTATCCCATATGTGCTAGATTACCTTAATATATGTAAACCTAGAAACAAATATTACCATAACAACTTAAAAAGGTAAATAATAAATTAGAGGATATTAAGCAGGAAAATGACATAGTTAGATTTTTATTTTAGCAAAATATTGGCTAGATACCATTATCATAGAGTGGAAAGATCACAGCTTTTGGATTTAACACACAAAAGTACAAACTGTTGCTACATTAATTACTTCCTATGCAACTTCCACATCTATTAACCTCAGTATTCTAATCTGTAAGAAAAGGCTAATAATATCAAATTTCCATATTACTGTGTAGAGATCATGTGAATAGGATTTAAGAATATAATACAGAGAGCTGGGAAGCATATTCTAGTGCACTGTAGGAAACCCTATGCCTGAAACTCCTAGGGCCCTTTTTACTTAAAATAATTTTAAAGAAATTAAATTCTCATTTCTCTTTTCATTTCTTCCCTTTATTTCCCTTGGAAACTTATTTTTTATAATCTTATGTTAGGTATTTATTTTTGTTGTTGTTATCCTTTAAAACTATGTGAACAGTCATCAATTTTCCTCTAAAACTTTGGCTATATAGAATTTCTTTGAAATATACAATTCAAATTTTATTTACTTATTTATTTATTTTTAAAAAGATTTCATTTAGTTGGCAGGGAGATAGCACACAAGCAGGGAGAGCAGAAGAGGGAGACGCAGGCTCCCCGCTGAGAAGGGAGCCTGACATGGGGCTAGATCCCAGGACCCTGGGATCATGACCTGAGCTGAAGGCAGCAACTTAACTGACTGAGCCACCCAGGTGCCCCTACTACTCAAATTTTAATTCATTTACTCCCAGATTTTTTCCAAGATAAAATTGCTTTTTATAAGATATATTTTTAGATTAGTATTTCTCATTTTAAATTATTTTTATGGATGAATTAAATATATTCATGGGACTATAATCTATAATGGCTGCCATAACTTTTTGATTTTGAGTTACATACAGTTAATGAAAAAGCCAATATGTAATAGGATTTCCAATTCCATTCACCAATCAAAATAGGACTAAATCATTTCTGAATCTGGAATATCTACAAATGGAGCTATAACCCTAGCTTTCCTGTAATCGTAACTGCAGTATCTAATTATTTTTTCTTCTTGATGTTTATAAAGGTAAATGATATTGCTATAACGTCTGAATACTAAAAATTTAGTGGTAAAACAAGTTCTAAAAAGATATTCAACTGTTGTGACAGCATGGATGTACCTAAAGGGTATTATGCTAAGTGAAATAAGTCAGACAGAGAAAGACAAATACAATATAATTTCACTTATATGTTAAAAACAAATGAAACACAAGCAAGCAAACAAAAAGCACAATCAGACCTACAAATACAGAGAACAAACTAGTGGTTGCCAGAGTGAAGGGCTCTGGGGGGTTTGGGCAAAATGGGTGAAGTGGAGAGGGAGGTTCAGGCCTCTAGTAATAGAATGAATAAGTCATAGTAATAAAAGGCACAGCACAAGGAATATAGTCAATGATATTTTAATAGTGTTGTATGGTGACAGATGGTAGCTATACTTGTGATGAGGATGACTTAACATATAGAGGTTTTGAATCACTATGTTGTACACCTGAAACTAATGTGACATTGTGTGTCAACTACACTCAAATTTTTTTTAAAGATATTTGTCTAAGAATAGTGCCAGAGGAATATATTATGGGACCACTATTTTATTCTTCTAAATGGGCTCCTCTTCCCATGCTCCTCACTCAGTGCTCTTCTGTAGACTGTCTTATTTTTCTCCCCTTTTCTCTCCCTCTCTCTTCTGTCCTTCATATTCAGACTGATCTCATCAATTTTCATGACCTCAATTGTCAACCATATATACATATGTATATATGTGTATATGTATATATGTATACATGTGTATCCATAACATGGAGATATGTCTTCATCCAATGGTCTGTTTATCTATCTATATCCATCTCTTTCCTGATTCATGGACCTATAAATTGGTCTAACCAGTATCTCTACTTGAGGGTCCATGTGTCAAACTGAAATTACTCTATCTGAACTTATATTGTAATACCACTCTCACTTTAGTGTCAAGCCAAAATCTAGTCTTCTTTCTTGATTTGCCCCTCTTCCTTATCTTTCCTGTTGCCAGTAAAGCACTCCAACACTCTAATCCCCCCATCCAAATACCCTTTTGAACCTGTGCACTGTCCTATCTCTCCCCCATCTCACCCAGTATTGCCACTGTCATGATTTAGATCACACTTGGAGTAATGCTTTAGACTTTGATTGATTCTTCCTACTCTAAGTTGTGTCCATGTCCACAAATTCTCCACACAGTAGGCCATTTTTGGTGTTACTCTTAAATTGCTTTTTTTTTTGAAGTTAAAAGGAAGCCACTATTGGACTTTAATATCTCCAGTTATTAAAAACTACTCTGACATTTGTATAGAAAAAAGAGTTGGTCAAAACTTTTGTCTGAACTATTTTCCAATGATTCTCAGCATAAGAGATACCACAAAGCCTATCCAGAGGCTGCTGCAAGGTGGGGTGGAGTGGTGGCAAAAGAATCTGAGCCTTTGAGGTACCCAGTCCTCCCTTCTTGATCAACTAGGACAGTTCTGAGTTTATCTGCTTTATATATCACAGTTTACATTATCTTCATAGAAAGAAAGTTGTAACAATGTGTGGAAGCCATTATTATATAATTTTTCCAAATAAAGATTTTTCATTATTGCAAATTCAATACAAATATTCTTACTACAGAATATCCTAATAAATAAATCCCTAAAAACATGCCCATCCCCCCCAGAATCCAAAATTTCTCTGGAAAGTATTTTTGTTCTCAACAGAATGTAGTTTACTCATTTATTTGGTTGGGCTTTTCTCTCCATCTTCTGATAAGTAGGCCTAACAGACCGAGACAAGAGTCAACTTCCTAATCAAATTAAATAAGTAAAAAATAATATAACTTACTAAATGTGTTCTTAATAGGTACCATGAAGAGAAAAATTGTTTTAACTTTTTTCACACACATACACTCAAAATAGGAGCAATTGATTTTGTAGCTACAACCCTATAGTTAGTGCAGTGAGCTAATTTCTTATACTTTTTTCTCTTCTCCAAAATAAGAAATTCCTTCTTTTTTGTTTGGGTGTTTGTATACTGGTATTTTGGATGTGAATAACTTCAGGCTAGAAGCACTGGATTATACTAAATTGTTTGGGCTTTTAGAATCTTACGTACACCGTTAGTTCAGTTTTGCTAGTTCGCATTGTTGAAGAGCTGTTTGATTCTCGTGTGCTTTCCCTGGCCATGTCCCTAAAGCAGACAACAGGAATACTTGCACATTTGTCCCCCAGGATCAGTGACTTATCTCTTAACCATATTGTTCTCTACTGAATCTATAACAGGGGGCTGCATTACCAGTTCAGGCATCCACAACCAAATCAATTAAGGATAGCACTCAAGATGAAATCTGTTTGCCACCTCAGCTCAACTTTTAAACATTAAGTATTTGCCCCATCACTTGAACTACATAGATTCAGAGTCACTTTCTGCTAATATTTGCTAGATTCAAAAAGAATTTTCTCATTTGTAATATCTTCAGATCCATCCCGACCTTCAATCTCTCCATCTTTTACTAGGACAGAAAAGTTGGCAAGCAGAAAGATTTCCAAAGATACCATCGTCTGTGGCCTGTGTTAATTCTGAGATATGTTCCTTTCAATCAACACCAGAGTAAATGTATCCCGTTACTATAGCAACTGTCTGCTTTCAGTTATTTCTACTATCTCTGATTTTCATTAGAGATTATATTTTATTAATTCGTTGCTAAATTAAGCCTGCCATATTTAGCATATTCTGAGTCCTCTTATTTCTTAAATCTGTTACTTTCAGCTTTTAAGTAATTCTAAATCCAATTTTACTTAAGTAACTCAAGATTTTAAACAGAATTTTCTTAAAAAGGCCAAATGCACTGTGTAATGACACGGAAATAGATGATACTCGGACTAAAAAAAAAGATGGATTCAGTGTTTTGTTGGAAGTGAAGACGTTCAAACTATGTCATATTGATTTCATTAAGTATTTTCACTAACTCCTACCCCAATTTTTGACTAACATTGGCTACTTCTCTAAGTGACATGGCTAGATTTATTGGCTATTTATTGATTGGTTAATAGTTGAAATTTACAGATGGTTTCTCAGAGGGAAAACTTAGAGATGCTTTATGGGAAGTACAAAATAGGAGTTAGTCAAATAAAATTTAGAGAATAATAAATTATGTCCAGTGAAAATACTTAATGATGGAACTAAGCTATATATTTTAAAATATAAACAATCATGAATGTGAAGTGGTTTTATTTTTTTTGAATGATCGATGAAGAAAAAGCAAAGGATAGTAATCAATCGATTTTATTACATATTATTTTTATATAATTGTTTTCTTTTTAGAACCTCCATTTTCTCCAAGCTCAGCATCAACAGATACGAAGATATCAGCAATCTCTCTCTCTGTTACCACAAATGATCATGATTCTTAGTAGCATGATTTTGTTTTAAAATGACTGGAAATCAAAATTTCCAATTCTATTTGAATGCTTCTTTTAAAAATTATTCAGCAAACATTGGGGCACTGGGGTGTCTCAGACAGTTAAGCATCCAACTCTTGGTTTTAAACAGGTCATGATCTCAGGGTTGTGAGATTGAGCTCTGCCTTGGGATCCACACTGGCGTGGAGCCTACTTAAGATTCTCTCTCCCTCTCTCCTTCTCCCTTTCTCTCTCACCCTAAGAAAAACAAAATTAAAAATTTTTAAATAAAAATAAATAAATAAATAAATAAATAAATAATCATTGAAACACTATAATGCCCCATTTGGATTTTATGAGTCTAAATACAGTGTGATTTAACATTAATATTAGTTCATATATTACTCTCACTGGGTAATTCCTATGTACATTGGTACATCTGTAGCATTTTTAATTCTTGGATATATGTATTAGAATATGTTACATTTACAGCTAGAAATATGCCTTGGGCAAAAGTCAATGAGAAGGGAACAATTATATTGAATAAAAGATTATTGAATTCTATTTCTCTGAGCAGTGTTTGGGATATTTGACTTAATAAATAGTAGGAAATCAATTAAGTGAATTATGTAAGTGACAGCAAGTTTCTTTAGCATGTGATTCTTATAGTTCTTATACAAAATTACATGCTTCTGTGCTTTTCTTCAATGTTAATGTGACTAGAAGGAATTAGCTCTATATGACTGTACTTCATAGCATGGTGTGCTATGGGAAATGATGCCAAATACATGACAAGTTGAATTAGTAATTAAAATTAGGCATATAACTCTCATGGTATGAATAAACATAAATACATTTTAATGGACAAGCATCAATGAAGATAGCACTGGGAATAGGTGAAAAGTTTATCTCACAATTTAAGACAAATATAGTCTTCACTGAGGTTTGCCTGTGTGTGTGTGTGTGTGTGTGTGTGTGTGTGTGTGTGTGTGTGAATGTTTGTGTCTTGATTTTCCTAGAGGACAGCAATAAAAGTAGTTACCTGATTATGCTAATTTATGAAACCAACAAGGAGAAATCCTTCACACAAACTAAGTCTTGCATTCAGAAAACTTAATTTCTGTATGTTCATTTACTAGCTAAGTGGCAAATGCTGTCACACCACCTCCTGGCATTTACAAGTTGAATCTGTGCCTCAGCAGAACCAACAATCAGTATAGGATTAGCAACTTTGGAGTTTCTCACAACAGTCAAACCCATGGAATATTAAATACCTGATTTCCACCACTGTCTTCTATCATCATTTTTGGCACTGCCTTAAACAAAACCCACAGTAGATACTATATCATATAGGAGATAATGAGAAACAGAAAATATTAATGAAGTTCATTAATCTTTACACTATGATTTTTCAGGGGATATACTCAGCCAACTCTTCAGACTCACTTCAACACACCAAAAATATATGCTGTTTATGATGTGAAACTCAAAAGATTAGAACTTTGTTTCCCTTGGGTATTTTTATTTAACAAATATTAACCAAAGGCTTACCATAAGCCTTTATGTGAATTTATAGAGACCTCGAAAAAAAAATCTGTGAAAATATGTGAAAAGTAAACTGGTAGGAGGATTTATTTATTTTGATATACCTATTACTGCACACATATACACACATAGAAACATACATAGACACACACCTCCATATGCACACATAAATATTGATACTTTACACTTTCCGTATTACTTTACTCTTTTAAAAAAAATCCCCATTAATGTATCATACATCTGATCTTCCAGTCTGGTTTTGCTCTCTTTCTGGGGGTAATTGTTTTCTATTTCAAAAGAAGAGGTAGGACTTCTACTCACAGGTTGAACTCTTCAACGGGATTGTGGCCTAATCTTGGATACAACTGAGAGAGAAGTACTAACAGAGAGACATACTTAAAAAAGAAATAAAACAACAGAAAAAGTTTCCTTTCTGTATGCCACGTTAGTGTAGCTAAAATAATTTTCCTGTCAGCAGTAACTTGCTTAAAATACAATAGAAATAAAATCTAATGTATAACATTAACAGTATGTAAAATATCTAGAAAGAAAATAATAAGTTGCCTATATGATGAAAGCTGTAAAAGTTTGAGGAACAGAAAACAAAAAAGAAAAATGGCAGAATGCCAAGATAAATAACGTAGTAAATACATTAAAAGTATAAATCTGTAAATTTATTGCAATCTCAATAACAAAGGTATTTTTATTTATGTTTTCCAAAATTAATGCAGTAAAATACATATGTGAGAAACACCTCAAAGTCTGTGATTATTGAAAATGATGAGGTGCTTTTTCAATTATTTAAATATATTCTATATGATGATAAAATACAATCATTCTACCATCAAGATACATAATCAGTTTAAAAAATTCACATAAAGTCTAGAATCAAGACTAAGTACATGTAGAAATATAGGAAGTGAGGCATCTCTTTATAACATCTACATCAGAAATTAATATTAAAAATATATCCTTGCCTCATTTTAGGGAGTACTAAAATGCCTGATGGATTTAAAATATTAATATAAATATAAGCTTTAAAAAAGTTCTAAAAGATTAAACAGGTAGATGAGGGGCACCTGGGTGGCTCAGCTGGTTAAGTGTCTGCTTTTGGCTCAGGTCATGATCTCAGGGTCCTGGGATTGAGCCCAGCATCCGGCTCCCTGCTCAGCTGGGAGTCTGCTTCTCGTTCTCCCTCTGTGTGCTCTCTCTCTCCCTGAAATAAAGAAATAAATGTTTTTTTTAAAAAAACATAAACAGGTAGTTGAGATATGTATAGTATTAGTGAGAATGGGGGCACAAGAAGTAGAAAAAAATAAAAAATTGATATGTGTTCTACATAAAAATTGATTGAAGTTACTAAACAAGACTTAAATGACAAACAATAATTTGGAAAAAAGTTTTGTAAATTATGACCCAAATAAAGAATTTATACACATAATACCTAACTCTTATAAATCAATACAAAACAGACACAGGAACTTCAAAAAAGGAGAAAAATAAAATGTTCAATAAGAATAAATTTTAAAAAAAGAATAAATCCTAGTATAAATCGAATAAAGGTACAGATAAAACAATGACAGAACATTTACCCCATTAGTAAAGATTTACAGGGAATGAGAATAAGCATGCTGGTAAAGTGGGGAAATTGAATCCCTGTTAATTACTAGAGAAGATACAAGTTGTGGGAACCTTATAATTGTCAATACATTTAAAATATACATGTATTTTTGTCTAATCATTACTGTTGTAGAAATGTGTCCTATTAGAAATACTGCTCAAATAAGGAAGTAAAATAAGCTAACTGAATTTTAATAATAGTATATAAGCATAACTGTAAAGGATCAATAGTCAAATTATGTAATTGTGTAAAGGAATAGTATGAAATTTTTAAAAGCTGGGCTGCTGTTATAGGAGAACAGGAGAGATTGTACAGTGAGCACACATGAATAATAGATTCCTTCTATAATGAAGACAATAACAATGTAAATCAAAACAGGGATAGGGATTTTATGCCTTTGCTTTCATTTACATTACGAATGTCCTCCATGGCATGAAGCAATAGATGGCATGCAAAAGGATTAACATACCCACCATGAAAACCAGTGACCATGGAAAAAACAGAAGGAAAATCAAGGGAAGTCATCTATAAAACTCAAAGTTTGAATGGCTATATATTTCATAGAAATCTAAACTGTACTTTATTAAAAATATTTATTAGTAAGGATATAATAAACTTCTGGTTGCTACATTTACTAGGATATTTTAAGACTTTCATTTCCCACAATAGTTGACATGGTGAGAACATCCTACATCATTATATGGCTGTCCACCTTTCCAACAGTATGCATCTCTGACACTTTTGTATTAAATATTTTATCCTCTTCTGTCACACCTTAGTCTTCTTTGTTCCGAATCTTCATCCAAAATTTTTATTTTTTATTGTATTTACTTACTTTTGCTTGTTTCAAGTTTTTATTCTAATTCCAGGTAGTTAACATATTGTATAATATTAGTTTCAGGAGTAGAATTTAGTGATTCATCACTTACATACAACAACCAGTGCTTATCACATGTGCCCTCTTTAATACTCATCACCAGTTTAACCCATTCCCCTGCCAATCTCCCCTCCAGTAACCCTCACTATAGAGTCTGTTCTATGGTTTGCCCCTCTTCTTTTCTGTTTTCCCCTATGTTCATCTGTTTTGTTTCTTAAATTCCACACATGAGTGAAATATGGTATTTGTCTGACTTATTTCACTTACCATAATAAACCCCTAGTTCCATCTACATCATTGCAAATGGCAATATTTCATTCTCTTTGGTGGCTGAGTAATATTCTATTGTACATATCATTCATCAGTTGATGGATATTTGGGCTCTTTCCATAATTTGCCTATTGTTGATTATACTGCTATAAATATTGGGGAGCATGTGTCCCTTCAGATCAGCATTTTTGTATCCTTTGGGTAAATAACTAGGGGTGCAATTGCTGAGTAATAGAGGTTCTATTTTTAACTTTTTAAAAACTTTCTGAGGAATTTCCATACTTTTTTCCAGAGAGGCTGCACCAGTTTACATTCCCGCCAACATTGCAAGAGGGTTCCCCTTTCTCTGCATTCTCACCAACATCTGTTGTTTCCTGTGTTGTTAATTTTAGCTATTCTAACGAGTGTGAGATGGTATCTCATTGTGGTTTCGATTTTTATTTCCCTGATGATGAGTGATGTTGAGCATCTTTTCATATTTCTGTTGACCATATGGATGTGTTCTTTGGAAAATGTCTATTCATGTCTTCTGCCCATTTCTTGACTGGATTATTTGTTTTTTGGGTGTTGAGATTAATAACTTCTTTATAGATTTTAGATACTAATCCCTTATCAGATATGGTGTTTGCAAATATCTCCCATTCCAAAGGTTGCCTTTTAGTTTTGTTGACTGTTTCAACAAAAATCATCCAAAAATTTTTAAATTGATTTCCACAAGATTTCAACATAAAATACCCAAACCTAAAATATCGAAACTTTGCAACTATTCTACTTCCACAACTTTCTAACCACCTTCTACCACTAATTATTCAATTGATTTCTTTGCTCTAGACTCACTAGTAAGAGTCGGTTATATATTTCCAACTACTGGCTTTTAAAACCCAGCTCAAAATTCTTTATTCTGAAAAGACTGGCCCCCTAATTTTCATGTCTTATACTTTTAGTCTTTCTTTCTTCTGTGACACTATAATGCTTGGAACATATTTTAATATAGTCTCATATAATTTGAAAATTACACATCTATCTCCAAATTATATAGGATGACTTTTCTGAATGAAATGCCCTCCCCCCTTTTTTTGGTCCTATACACAGGCTCAGATCACATTAAGTCATTAATTAATTTTTTAAACAAAAATAACTTCCTTAGTGAAATTATCAGTGTATAACAGTCATTCAGAGACAACATAACTTCCTATGTTTATTTCACTAGAGGAAAACTTAAAATGAGTTTTTACCTGGGAATCAGATTCTTTGACATGTTAAAAGTAGAAGTGCTTTCCCAAAATCATAGTTCAAGAATTTAAATTCATACAAAGGAATTTAATGCCCAGAACTATGGAATGAGAACAAAGAATATTTTCTTGCTAAAAACTACTTTTTATTGGTTTCTGGTGTAGAATTTAGTGATTCATCACTTACATACAACACCCAGTGTTCATCAACACTACATCAGAAACCAATATTACACTGCAAGTTAACTAATTGGAATTTAAATAAAAATTTGGAGGAAAAAAAGAGACTAAAAAAAAAAAGAAAACACAACTTTTTCTTCTTTTTTTTAGTGTCACATCTAACTTGAATTCCTTTCAGAATGCATAACTCTAAAAGAAAATGAATTTTGATTGTTGGAGAAGTATCGTTCCAGTGATTTATTTTCAAAGTTTGTGATAATTATCATTAGTAGTGGTCACAGAGATCTGGGAAGGTAGCAAGGAGAGAAAATAGGTTTGCACAGTGAATGCTTAAAATGAATGCACCATGATGAATACAACCCTTGAAAAATACCGACTATAGTCTATTTTATAGCCAACCTTGAAGAAGTCAAAGCGGTGCTGTTAATCTTCTGCTAAATTCCACTTTCCTCTCCCTGGCTCTTGCTGGATGAGATAAAAGAACAGACTGGAGTGGGGGAAGGGGAAAAGACAGTCTCCACTGGGCCAAGGACTGTACAATATTAAGAAATAGAGTGAGAAACAAAGGAGTACCAGTGCCTAATACTCTGCTTGCTAATAACATGTGCCAAATGTAATGGTCCATTAACTACAAAATAAAATTATTCCCAAATGGAGATATGTGTCATTTATAATGTAGAATTATATAATAAAATAAGTACTCAAGCAATAAGAGTAATCAGCTGGAGAATTACTTGTAGGACCTATTGAAAGGCAGTCAAAAATGAAATAATATAAAATGGAAGAGAAAAGATCAGCACCAATATTTTGGGACATTCTGATCAATTTTGTTTATATATTCTTCTAGTACTTTTACACAGATAAAATGAGCCAAAAAATATTAAGTGATCCCTTTACATTTTAGGTTTAATATTTAATCATCTTTTTAACTTTATCAGCCATTACAATCAAGTAAGTGATTCATGAACATTTGAACAAGTAAAAATCAAAGTCAGCATTCTGAAGAGTAGTTATATTCCCAGACATGATAATAGAGTCAAATAAAGAGAAAAAAATTGTGTTCACATATGTGCATGAACAATTCTTTAGCATATCAAATGTTGAGGGATTGAAAAGCAAAGTCATGTAGACTTGATTAGATTCATTGTCAAACATCTTGGAGTTATCTTTCACTTACAAATCATTACTTCAGGATCAATGTGGGATAAGGTTTCTGTCAATCATACTCTAGCAGAATTTCATCAGGCAACTGGGCTACGAAATAGGATATTATGCATAACTATTTCATGGCAATTAATGGAGAAAGCAAGTATAACATAAGCAGAGTCTTTATATAGTTTTTATTAAAGGACCACAACTGTGGTAGAAAATAAAAATGTGCTGGGTTCATTGGGGTATTTATACAGATATAGTCAAAGAATATAATAATTTTTTTACTTCCTAAGTGAGAAGTTTCATCTGGAACACATTAAAGAAGTGCCCAGAAACTTAGTGGTGGTAAGATCCAAAAATTTTTACTAGAAAATAATCTGTAAAAAAAAAAAAAAACATTATTGAATCTATTTAGAAATTAAAATAAATTGAGACAAAACATTTAACTCTCCTATCTCAAAGAACTGCTCTATAAATGTGACTAAGATTATTGAAACAATGATCTCATGCTAAGTGGGTGCTTACACATTTTCCTGACAAAGTTATAGCTTTTAACACTGTGCAAAGCACTCTTCGTAACAATGGCAACTCAAAGATGAATAAAATCTATTTCTTGTTCTTACAGAGAGAAAAAGTAAGGTTAAATCCATATATTGTCACATTACTGTATCTAACTTGGAAATATGTTCATACATATGTAAGTTATAAAAATGAAAACTATCCCTTCCCTATTTTATGAATAAAGAATCTATAAATATCACTTTCATGCCTGAGCATTTCTGAAGAAGCTCAATACTGTGGAGAGAAAGTACCCTTCAGCACTGCTTTTCATATTCCTGCAGTTGTATAAAACCAACAAAAGCTTCAACAGTAGAGGAGTATCAGTAGGTGACCAGGAAGAAACTGGCATGAGTGGAATACATGCTGCATGACAGGGATTAGTGGGATTTGCTGTTCTTGAGAAATGGCAGGAAAAATAGAGAGGACTTTGAAGTCCATCTGCACAAGATTGCTTTATGCTTTATGCAGATTCTATGTTTTATAAATAAAATAGTGAGGTGGCTAGGGGGACATGCGACAGATTTGATTTTGGCAGAATTTATTTCTAAATGCAGTGCCCATCATTGTACATTTATTATTACTTTATTCTCATCCTGAATTTCTAAGTGTAGCCAATTTTTTTCTTTTATTATTCAGACCTGTGGAGGGGAGGATTTGAATAGACACAGCAAATTCAAGAAATATAAGCTTTTTTATACTTAGCTTCAATGTGATTTTGTTCCAGACCTAAGCTGAAAGTTTCTTAATTTTATTTAGCTTAGACAATATTCAAATTATTTGACATTCATTGAAAACACATAAATCATCTTGGTAGCCATGATGCTTCCTGAGAGGCAGGAGAAAATCAGTTGTTGATATTTTATAGTTCGTTCCATATTGATTTTTAAAGCAGAAAACAGAGCATTCTCTTTAACCACTAATATGAGCACACATTCTATTTGTGTGCCAGTTGCAAAAATATTGATCACATTAACAGTGTTTTACACAATATAAAATTTAAAAAATTGAGTTTTATATTGACTTTCATACCTGACCAACCTAAATTACCAGCAGCAGGTAACAATAAATTATGCTATCTCAGTAGCTAATATGAAATTATCAGAAACTATGAGAACAATTTATATACATATATAATGACAGTTATCTATTAAATACCATTAAATATAAATGAAATAATAAAATATTATGATCAAATATGGCTTCAACCATATAAACAACTCTGTAGTACATATGGTACATATAGACAAGAACAAAAAATAATTTAAGAAAATAAATTCTAGAAGTATTGTTGACATATCAGCTTTTCATTAGATGTCTATATTTCTTTGGTGTGTTATGCTGCCCAAGATGGGACCTACTGGAAAGAGATTTTATATTCTAAAATACAATTTAACTAAGCAGTGGTTCTTTTATAATGCCTTATATTTTAAATTTTAAGTAATTCAAGTAAATATTTAAGTAATAGTAAACATTAACCTAGATACTAATGGACTTTTGGATGTGTCCTTATGTTCACAGCCTTTATGTTATATAATTTAATAACTATAGCATTAAAAAATAATAAACACAGGAAATAAATTGATATACTTGAGTAAGTTTAGTGTGAGTTTAATCAAAGAAAACATAAATGAGATGTGACTAGCACAAAACTTATTTATTCACTATTCCTGTGTTTGATACTAGATTTTGGAAAAGAGATCTGCAGGTGAGATACAATCTGTTGGGTCTTTCTAAGATGAGTCAGAAGTTAGGGAGATATTTTTTAAGTTATGGTTACAAAACATAATTAAGAAATCTTTCACTCATTCATTCACTCCTTTTATCCCTCCTCCATTATTTAACACTCCATTCATCCAGCAGAAAAGTTGAATACCAAGTTAGTGCATAAGAACTATTTCCAAGCATGAACAGACTTTCATATAAACAAACTTACTTGTATATATTTATCTATATAACCAGTGAGATACAAAAAAAGTCCACAAAGCTACATTGTAATCTAAATCATTATATTTGAAACAATTCAGGGGACCCCCTTCTTTAAAGGCATCCTGAGGAAAAGCATATTTTTCAATGTAAATTAGAACTTCTTAACTTATCAACACAGACTATTTATATGTGGTGTTTCTTTTTTAACACAGAACATTTGTTTTTATTGTAAAAAAAAATGCCAGGATTAAGAGATAGCCATTACCTTAGAAATGCTTTACCTTTGAGGGGTATATTACCACAAATTTATTGGTTTAAATAACAGTTTATTACTTACAATTCTGTAAGAAGTCTGACAGAGGGCTCACAGGGCAGAAATCAGAGTCAGAGGGATACATTCCCTTCTGAAGGCACTAGGTGAGACTCCTTTTTCTTTCCTTTCCAAATTCTACAGGCCTTCCACATTGCTTGGCTCATGAGCCCTTCCTCCATCTTGAAAGCCAGCAATGTTATATTTCTTTGATCTTCCTTCCATGTTACATCTTTCTCTGACCACAACCTGAAAATTTCCTCCACTTTTTTTTTTTTAAGTTAGTTAACATACAGTACAATATTGGTTTCTGGGGTAGAATTGAGTGATTCATCACTTACATACAACATCTGGTGCTGCTCATCACAACAGGTGCCCTCTTTAATACCCATCACCCATCTAGACCATCGCCCACCCACTTCTCTCCATTAATCCTCAGTTTGTTCTCTACAGTTAAGAGTCTTCTATGGTTTGTTTCCCTCTGTCCTTTTTTTCCTCCCCTTCCCATATGTTCATCTGTTTTCTTTCTTAAATTCCACATATGAGTGAGATACTATGGTATTTGTCTTTTTCTGACTGACTTTTTTTGCTTAGCCTAATATAGTCTAGCTCCATCCACATCACTGCAAATGGCAAGATGTCATTCTTTTTGATGGCTGAGCAATATTTCATTATATATTTTATATAATATATTTATTATTATTATATTATTCCACCTTTCTGGCTATTGTTGATAATGCTCCTCTAAACATCGGGGTGTATATATCTCTTCAAATCTGTATTTTTGTATCCTTTGGGTAAACACCTAGTACTGTAATTGCTGAGTCATAGGATATTTCTATTTTTAACTCTTTGAGGAAACTCCGTACTGTTTTACAGAGTGGCTGTAACAGTTTGCATTCCCACCAACATTGCAAGAGGGTTCCTCTTTCTCTGCATCCTCACCAACATCTGCTGTTTATTGTCTTTCTAATTTTTTCATTCTGACAGGTATGAGGTGATATCTCATCATGGTTTTGATTTACATTTCCCTGGTGATGAGTGATGTTGAACATCTTTTCATGTATCTGTTAGTCATCTGTATGTCTTCTTTGGGAAAATATCTCTTCATGTCTTCTGCCCATTTCTTAACTGGATTGTATGTTTTTTTGGGTGTTGAGTTTGATAAGTTCTTCATAGATTTTGGATACTAATCTTTTATCAGATTTATTTGCAAATATCTTCACCCCTTCTGAAGGCTGCCTTTTGGTCTTGTTGATTGCTTCCTTCCCTGTGCAGAAGATTTTAATCTTTATGAAGTCCCCGCAGTTCATTTTTGCTTTTGTTTCCCTTGCCTCTGGCAATGTGTCAAGTAAGAAGTTCCTACAGCTGAGGTCAAAGAGGTTTCTGCCTGTGTTCTCCCGTAGGGTTTTGATGGTTTCCTGTCTCACATTGAGGTCTTTCATCCATTTTGAATTTATTTTTGTGTATGGTGTAAGAAAGTTGTTTGGTTTCATTCTCTGCATGTGGGTGTCTAGTTTTCCAAACAGCACTTATTGAAGAGATTGTCTTTTTTTCCATTGGGTATTCTTTCCTGCTTTGTTAAAGATTAGTTGACCAGTAGTTGTGGCTCAATTTCTGGGTTCTCTATTCTGTTCCACTGATCTATGTATCTGTTTTTGTGCCAGTAACATACTGTCTTGATCACTACAGCTTTGTAATGTAGCTTGGAACCTGGACTCGTGATGCCTCCAGCTTTTCTTTTCTTTTTTCAGGATTGCTTTGGCTATGTGGGTGGGGTCTTTTACCGGTTCCATGCAATTTTAGGATTGTTTGTTCTAGCTCTGTGAGACATGCTGGTGCTATTTTTATAAGGATTGCATTACATGTGTAGATTGCTTTGGGTATTATAGACATTTTAACATTGTTCTTTCATTCCATGGGCATAGAATGCTTTTTCATTTCTTTGTGTCCTCTTCAATTACTTTCATAAGTGTTCTGTAGGTTTCAGAGTAAAGATATTTTACTTCTTAGGGTAGGTTATTCCTAAGTATTTTACTGTTTTTGGTGCAAAGGTCCTCTATTTTTAACAACTCATGTGATTAAATTGGGTCCGCAAAGATAATCCAGAATAGTCTCTTCATCTCAAGGTCAGTAAACTTAATTACATCTTCAAAGTACCTTTTGCCATGTAAGGTAACATATTTATAGGTTGCAAAGATTCGGGTGTGGACATCTTTGAGGAGAGCATTATTCTGACTCCCTCTGGAGACAATACAGAAGAACTGGAATGATGGCTCAGAATGGGAGAACTAGGCACATTCATCTTGATCTGAAATGTAGTCACCTACCAGAGAAGAAACTGGAGTAAGCACAGAAGACTCCTTTGCACTCCTGAGAAAAGATAATCGAGTTTACTGTATTTTAACAAACATCTGCTTTTCAATAAGCCTTCAAATATAGTAGCTATCAGTGTTTTACTTATTTGTTTTCAAACGATCTGCCATTTCATGAATGTGGTTATGAATGTAAATCAATTTTATCTATAAAAGTTAACATTCTGTCAAATTGATGTCTGTTTGAGGAAAAAAATACAAAACGTTCCGGTAAAGAGAAAGTATTTTTGTATACTGGAAGCTCACATTAATTTTTTTAATTCCTTAATTTAAAAATTAATTTGTTTTCATTAAAAAAAGCCATCGTGCAGGAGGTAGGAAAGCTGTACAGGGAGAGACAAGCTGGTCTTTCACGTTTTAAAAAACACATATTCCTTTTAGCTGATTATATGACTTCATAATCTAGAAGTGGTATCAGTAAATAGGTAGGCTGGTATCTAAAAGATAACAGTAAAAATAAGCGACTGAGATAACTCTTGTGAGTCCAAATCTTTTTTCCCAAGGATATTTTACTAGATGTTCACTACAGATCTGCGTTTCTGGACTTTGCCCATTGTTCTTCCATATTTCTCTCTTTTAGTAGGCATAATGACCCAGATCTCTTTGCCTCACCTTTTCTCCTCACTCCCTTGAGGAGGAATAACCTACTGCCCTTTGTTTAGATGGTGGTATTCCAGCACAAATCCTAAATGTGGTAAACCTGATGCTTTGTTATTACTTCTTCATTGTGACTGGGGCAGATAAAAAAGGGAGAAACAGAGACAGACAAAGAGAGATAGAGAGGAAGAGATTCAAGCCTTCTGTTTGTTGTGTTTTTATCACATCTGGGTTGGGGGGTTTAGGAGAAATGGTGGGAAGAGAGAAAGCAAGTCTTTTTTAGCCTTTGGAGTACCTATGTCCTCTAGTCTTGATTTGTATGTAATCTCCAAAGCTCCAAACTCATTCTTATTTAGCTTTTGGTCACTGACTGAGAATATCCTCAGATAATATCCTCACATTGTCCCCTATCCATCCATTTCTCAAAATGTCCACCCAGTTCCTCTGCTTTTCCCGCAATTATCTTAGATGTCATAAGCATGTGTTTATTACATTGTTAATATATTATATTGGTATATAATATATATATATATATATATATATATATATATATTATACAGTAGACCATGTATTGTCTCATGTATTCAAGATCTTACTCCAGCAATTCTCCCTGGTTTATCCTACATGATTATCTTTTGCACTTTACTGTATTAGTTCCATCACCTTACAAACCTGCTGGTGTTTTTCCTCTTAAAACCAACACACCACAAATAGATAAATTATCTCTTGACTCCATTCCACTTTGTGCCCACCAGCTACTGCCCCATATCTGTGTTTACCTCCACAGCAAAATTCCTCAATTTGTCTATATTGACTTTTCCAATTCTTCCCTTTCATTCTCATAAACCTACTCCAATTAAGATTTCTCCCTCACCACGTTACCAAAATTGATCTCATCAAGACTATTAGATCTCAGGACACCTGAGTGGCTCAGTAGGTTAAGTGTCTGCCTTTGGCTCAGGTCATGATCCCAGAGTCCTGGGATGGAGCCCTACATTGGGCTGGGCTCCCTGCTCATCAGGGAGTCTGCTTCTCTGTCTGCCCTTCAGCCCGCTTGTGCTCTCTCTCTCCCTCTTTCAAATAAATAAAATCTTTTTAAAAAATTAAAAAAAGAAAGTCTATTATGATCTCACTTTGTAAAATCTAAAGAATAAACTATTCTCCCATTATGAAACCTATCAGCAGGATTTGAAAATACTGATCATCCCCTCCTCTTAAATACACATTCTTAATCTGGCTTCCAGATTAACATGATTTTCTTTCAGCCATACCAGTAGCTCTTTCCTAGTATTGGAGAAATCAAATTTAAAAGCTTCTTTTAAATTGCTATAAAAGGGAAGGAACCATAACTATTTGATTTAACATTGTGTATATAAAGCCTGTAATGAATGTTCTGGATGCACAGCCCAATAATAAAGGGAAAATGGGAAATGCTTACTCTAGGAAAAAGAGCCATGACAAAATATTAAAACAAAGCTTAAGACTTTATGATTAGTGTGGGGCACCTGGGTGGCACAGCGGTTAAGCGTCTGCCTTCAGCTCAGGGCGTGATCCCAGCGTTATGGGATCGAGCCCCCACATCAGGCTCTTCCGCTATGAGCCTGCTACTTCCTCTCCCACTCCCCCTGCTTGTGTTCCCTCTCTCGCTGGCTGTCTCTGTCTCTGTCAAATAAATAAATAAAACCTTAAAAAAAAGACTTTATGATTAGTGAAAGAGGACTTTTTTCCTACTTAAGTAGACTATTGGTTCTGTCATCCTTGTAAATGATCATTATTGATGCTGGAAAATTTGTGTGAGTAACTACAAGTTTATTCAGACTGTTCTCATTTTCATAACTCGGGCTTAACAATTTATAATTCTATCAAATCTACTGTTTCTTCTATGTAGGGCTTATCCTAGCATTTAGCAAAATGCTAGAGATCAGACTATGAAAAGAATTACATGATTTTTTTCTTCCATTAGACCATTTTGAGCACACTTAATGCAGAGTCAGAAAATTGGACCAAAGTCACAACTCTTAAAGAAAAAATTATTCTGACACTGTTAAAATTGTAAGGAAAATCTGAATCAGGACTATTTCAATAGGTGCAAAGATGATCACAATAGGGGATAGAGATGGGGCTCAATTCTTAGTACAGCAAAGACAGCAGGTAATTTATAGTCAACAAGCAAAATGAGGAGTGCTCAGTAGATGGAAAATCACTAAAAGAAGACATCAAGAGTAAGGATATTATTGCTAAACAGACTTAGCAGGATTCTTGCTAAACTGGGGCTCAACAGACTGAAGACAGGCCTTAGGATGAGGCCAGTCAAAAAGAGGGCACTTGGGAGCCTGTTTAAGATTTGGGTAAGGAAATTCTTTGTCACAACCTTCCTTCATCTAAGATTTAAGGGCATCCAAATGCCCTATTGTTTTTATTGTTTCATAAGACTACAACTAACCAGAATTATCTATTGTGATGACTTTAAGGGCTGTCTATGAACAACTGTGTTTTGCATTACTTCTGTCTTCTAACCTGTATACATCACTTTAGGATAAACATTTATCAGCTTTTCCAAACCCACTCCATCTACTTATTTTTCAGTTGTATTCCTGATGTTCACTTTACAGTTTTTAACCTTTGTTGTATCTTAAGATTACTGCTTACTTTGGTCTCTACCTGGGACTTTTCCAAGTTGCTGGGTTTATTATGCTATCATAGATCAGCATGTTAAGTGTTCTCAGTGGATATATCCCTCATAAGTCCTGTCTTATTTCAATACCAAGGCCTCCCACTGGTCTACAGAAATGTAGTTTGGCAAAATCTTTGGACTTTCATGATATTTCGGTTCATTTAAGCTAATAATGTTTCAATTATAATAGTGATTTTTATTGCTTCAATATCAATTGATTTTAAATTTTCTTTATTAAAAAAAATCCCCTAGTTAACTGACTTCCTTGATATAAAATTTTATTCATTTTTTAAATTAACTATGAAAACAATATTTTGTCTATCCCTGATTCCATAGCTGCTTCCCTCACCCTGCCAAGCTATAATCCTGGAAGGTGTGTCAATAAACTCAGCCCCACCAGAGCTGTAAGAGAAAACTTTGTCAGAGAAAGAAGTACATTAGGAACTTAATTCAAATTTGTAAGATCTGGATCTTTTTTGTAACATGGCTCACTTTCCAGTGTGCCTACTGCAACTTGTAGGAATGAAATATGTTCCCAGTTGCTCCTCTTTCTTCCCTCCCATGTTGATTTAATCTCTGAGTGTGATTTTTATATCAAATACCTCACTATACACTGAATTCTTACTATGAGCAAAGGTATTTTCTGAACCACAGACCGTGTTTTTAAGGCCCTGACAACTTTTCCAGTTTCCAGTTTCTTCTGGTTCTTTCCTACTATAGAATAGAATCTGTTCAATATCCTAGATGATTGTCTTTGGAGTCTGGCTATATAGTAGAGTATATCTAGGCTCATGATGCCACTGCTTACCAGACAATGCTTCTCTTAGCCTATATCAAACTGTTGTTTAAGGGCCTATATCCTCTAGCTATTTCTCCAATAAAATGTCATTTTCTTGAGAGCAAGATATTTTTGTATAATAAAACTCAACCAAAAAGTAACAGATAAGCTGAATATTCCTATAAACACTTTAAAATTTGAATCCATACTTAAAAACCTTCCAAAAATAAAATTTAAGACCCAGATATTTTGACTGGCAAATTCTATCAATCGTTAAAAGAAGAAATAACGCCAATATTTGTTAAGAGAAAATAGAAGAACAGAGAACACCAACTTTATTCTAAAACCTGATGCAGGGGCGCCTGGGTGGCACAGCGATTAAAGTGTCTGCCTTCGGCTCAGGGCGTGATCCCGGCGTTATGGGTTTGAGCCCCACATCAGGCTCCTCTGCTATGAGCCTGCTTCTTCCTCTCCCACTCCCCCTGCTTGTGTTCCTTCTCGCTGGCTATCTCTATCTCTGTCGAATAAATAAATAAAATCTTTAAAAAATAAAAATAAAAAAAATAAAACCTGATGCAGACATGACCAATATCCTTTTTGAACATAGATTCAAATATACTCAACAAATATTTTCAAATAAAATCCAGCAATATATAAAAAGATAAATCAAAAGTGAGTGGTTTTGATTTGCATTTCCCCAATCATTAGTGATATTAAGTACTCTTTCATATATCGATTGGCCTTTGGTATGTCTTCTTTAGAGAAATCTCCATTCAGTTTCACCCATTTTTTTAAACTGATTTACTTTTTTTTTTTTTGCTAAAGAGTTGTAGGAATTCCTTATACACTCTGTATTTTAACTCTTTACCAGATAAAGCATTTACTAATATTTTCTCCTATTCGATAGGTTGCCTTTTTGCTTTGTTGATTATTTCCTTTGTTGTGCAGAAGATTTTTAGTTTGATGCAGTACCACGTACTACTTTTGCTTTAGTTACTTTTTCATATCCAACTTGACAAGACCAATATCAAGAACGTTTACCCCTACGTTTTCTTTTAGGAGTCTTACAGTTTTAGTTCTAACACTTAAGTTTTTTATCCATTTTTCAGCTAATTTTTGTGTATGGTGCAAGATAAGTGTCTAAATTCATTTTATTGCATGTGGATATCCAGTTTTCCCAACACCATTTTTTTTTAAAGATTTTATTTATTTATTTGACAGAGATAGAGACAGCCAGCGAGAGAGGGAACACAAGCAGGGGGAGTGGGAGAGGAAGAAGCAGGCTCATAGCGGAGGAGCCTGATGTGGGGCTCAATC
Organism: Ailuropoda melanoleuca; assembly: GCF_002007445.2. Lineage (NCBI taxonomy): Eukaryota > Metazoa > Chordata > Mammalia > Carnivora > Ursidae > Ailuropoda > Ailuropoda melanoleuca. Next base: position 73,857,134 of record NC_048228.1, read on the forward strand.
CCATAACGCCAGGATCACGCCCTGAGCCGAAGGCAGACACTTAACCGCTGTGCCACCCAGGCGCCCCATCCCAACACCATTTTTTGAACACCATATCCTTTCCCCATTATGTATTCTTGGCTCCTTTGTCAAAGATCTGTTGACCATGTATGTGTGGTTTATTTCTGAGTTCTTTATTTTATTCCTTTTGTCTATATATCTGTCTTTATGCCAGGAAATATAAAATGATGAACCTTCTATGAAAAACAGTATAAAGGTTCCTCAGAAAACTAAAAAATAAATAAATAAATAAAACTACCATATGATCTAGCAACCCTGCTTCTGGTTATAAATCCAAAATAACTGAAATCAGGATCTCAAAGAAACAGTCTGCACTCACATGCTGCGATATTTACTATTGCCAAGCTAAGGAAACAACCTAAACATCCTTTGACAGATGAATGGATAAAGAAAATGTGGTATATAAACACAAAATAATATTATTCAACCTTAATAAAAAAGGATATACTGCTATATGAAACAACATGGATGAACTTGGAGGACATTATGCAGTCAATTACAGAAGGACAAACACTGCATGATTCCACTTATCTGAGATACCTGCAATAGTCAAACTCAAGAAGCACAGAATAGAATTGTAGTTTCCAGGGGTCAAGGTGAGAGAAGGAATAAATGAGGAATTGTATATCAAAGGAATAAAGTGGGGTGCCTAGGTGCATCAGTCATTAAGCCTCTGCCTTCAGCTCAGGTCATGATCCCAGTGTCCTGGCATAGAGCCCTGTGTTGGACTATCTGCTCAGTGGGAAGACTGCTTCGCCCTTTCCCACTCCCCCTGCTTGTATTCCTTCACTCACTGTCTCTCTCTGTCAAATAAATAAAATCCTTTTAAAAAAAGTATAAGGTTTCAGTTATGCAAAATGAGTAAGTTCTGGAGATCTGTGGTACAATACAATGCCTATAGTTTTCATTATTGTACACTTAAAATCTTGTTAGGAGGTAATATTACACTATATGTTAACTGGAATTTAAATAAAAACTCGAAGAAAAAAAATTGTTAGGAGGATAGATCCCATGTTAAGTGTTTTAAACACAATTTAAAAAAAAAAAAGACAATGTTGGGTTTATTCCAGAAATACAAAGCTGGTTCATTAAAAATCCAGTCCATCATATTATTCCATATTCCATAGTATTAGCAAACTAAAGAGGAAATACTATATTTTCTTATCAATGGATCCAAAAAAGTTTTCCATAAGATACAACATTCACTCATGATAAAAACCAGCAGGAAATCTAATAAAGGGCATCTACAACAAACAAACAAACACTATAGCAAATGTACTTAACGATGAAAGACTAAATGTTTTTCCCCTAAAATTGGGGAAAAGGGAAGAATGTCTACTCTCAACTATCCCATTCAATATTATAATGGAATTTCTTGTAAGAAAAAGAAAACTCTAGCCAAGAAGAAAGGAAGAAATAAAATTTTCTTATTCACAATTTTTGTAAAACTATGTGATGCTAATGAAAGATACCAAAATGGACCTAAATAAATGGAGATCATTTATTGGAAGATGGCAGTTTCAACAACCATTCATCACAAATTGACATGCAGATTTAATGCAATTCAGATCAATTTCCAGAAAGCTTTATTGGAGGTATCAACAGGCTGCTGCTAAATTTATATTTTAAGTTAAAGAAACTAGAGAAATGAAAGCAGTTTGAAGAAAGAAGAACAAAGTTGGAGGATATGAAATAACCAATTTTAATACTTGCTACAAACTAATAATGATCAAAATAGTTTGGTCTTGGAAAAATCATAAACACAATGTTACAGAATACATAGTCCATAAGCAGATAGATATATGCAAATATGGTCAATTGACTTTTGACAGTGGTGCAAAGGCAATGCAGAAAACATGTTTCCTTTCATCAGATAGTACTGGAAAAATTGTACATTCAAATTAAAAAAAAATAAGCCCATACCTACACTTCACGCCCTACACAAAAAGAAAAAAATCATATATATAAATTTAAAACATAAAACTATGACTATTCAGAAGAAAACCTAGGATAAAAATCTTTATAACCTTGGGTTAGGCAAATAATTCCTAGATATAGCAATGAAAGTTCTTTAAAAGAAAAATATTAATAAATTAGACTTCCTTAAAATTAAAACCTCTGTTTAATGAAGGACAATATATAGAGAATGAAAAGACAAGATACAATGAGAAAATATTTGTAATCACATATCTAATAAAAGATATATCCATAATATGTAAAAAAAAAAGTCTCAAAATCCGATGATAAGAAAGTAAACAACTCAATTTAAAAATGGGCAAAAGAAGGACACCTGAGTGGCTCAGTCAGTTAGGCGTCCAACTCTTGATTTTGGCTCAGGTCATGATCTCAGGGGCATGAGATCGAGCCCCATGTCAGACTCCGCACTGGGTATGGAGCCTTCTTGGGTTTCTCTCTCTCCCTTTCCTTCTGCCCCTCCCCACCATGTGTGCGCACTCTCTCCCTCTCTCTCTCAAAAAAAAAAAAAAAAACTGGCAAAAGACTTGAGGAGTTACTTGACCAAAAAAAAATGTACAGATGGAAAATAAGTATACGAAAAGATGCTCAACCTTAATAGACATTAGGATAATGCAATTTGAAACTATAATGAGATACCACTATACATCATTTAGAATAGTTAAATTCATAAAATCTGACAATATTAACTGCTGTTGATGATAGAGAGCAACTGCAACTCTTATACTGTTCCTAGTGGGAATGTAAAATTGTACAACTGCTTTAGAAAAGATTGAGGATTTGTTATAAAATTACACATGCACTTACCATATGACCCAGCAATCCCACTCCTGTATACAGGAATGAAATGAAAACTGTCTTCAAACAAGAGCCTATAAACAAGGTTAATACCATCTTTATTCAAAATCAGAAAAAAAAACCTGGAAGCTATCAAAATGTCCTTCATTAAGTTAATGGATAAACTGGTACATTCATACAATGGAAGACCTACTCCACAATGAAAAGTAATGTGTTGTCAGTAACGTGTAACATATGGGTGAATCTGAAAGACATGTTGAATGAATAAAACCAGTCTCCAAATGTTATATACCATATGGTTCCATTTTATATGATGTTCTAGAAAAGACAAACTTCAGAAACAGAGAGAATACTGACTTCCAGGGGTTAGGGTATGGGAGAATGTTTGACTACAAAATGAAATTAAGAGGGGAACTTTGGAAATGATGGGAGTTTTCAGTATAATAACTGTGCTGGTATTTATACAGATTTATATAAACTCATAAAACTGCACACCAAAAAATGTTAATGTTACTGCATGTTCCACATACATGTGGGGTAGCAAAGTGCTCTGCTTATTCTATCACTCTGTCAGTTCATATTGAAAGAACAGCCACCATCTGTAATAATGCTAGTCGCCATGTAAAGGGAAGAAATTAAAAAAAAAAAAAAAGGAGGAAGCATGCACTGTTGCTTAATGCTTCATCCTGAATGTTAGACATGTCATTTCTGCTCCATATGTTCTTAAGAAAGAAAAAAAAAAGTCATATGGCTGTATCTGACTCCAAATTTGGGGGAAGTTTGTTTGTTGAGAGAGAGAGAGAGAGCATGAGTGGGAGGGTAAGAGAGATATGGAAAAAGAATCTCAAGCATACTCCCCACTGAGCATGGAGTCTAATGCAGGGCATGATCTCAAGACCCTGAGATTATGACCTGAGCCAAAACCAAGACTCAAATGCTTAACTGACTACACCACCCAGGGGCCCCATTGGGGGAAGTTTAATATAGCCTTGTCACTGGTAGGACACAGCTGAACTGTTGAAAACAAGCTTAAGGTCTACCACACTTGCTAAATAGTGGAAATGCTCAGAACAGATATCTTATTGCATTCTACCATTCAAAAACAATGTGTTTCTAACAAATGGAGATACCCGATGTTCACGGACTGGAACAATTAATACTGTTAAAATGTCCATACTACCCAAAGAAATCTAGAGATTCAATGCAATCCCTATCAAAATACCAACAGAATTTTTCACAAAACTAGAACAAATAAAACTAAAATATATAGGGAACCACAAAAGAGTCAGAATAATCAAAGGAATCTTGAGAAGGAAAATTTCACTATACATAAGGCCCATAGATCAATAAAACAGAATAGAACCCAGAAATAAACCTATGCTCATATGGTTAATGAATCCATGAGAAAGGAGGAAAAGATACACAATGAGGAAAAGCCAGTCTCTTCAATAAATGGTGCTGGGAAAACTAAAAAACAACATGAAAAAGAATAAAACTGAACCACTTTCTAACACCACACTTAAATATACACCTCAAAATGGATTAAAGACCTATGAGACCTGAAACCATAAAAATCCTAGAAGAGAACCCAGTCAGTAACTTCCCTGATACTGTCTCTAGAAACCTTTTTCTTTTTTTTTTCCTTTTGTAATTTAAATTCAATTAGCCAACATATAGAACATCATTGGTTTCAGATGTAGAGTTCAATAATTCATCAGTTGCATATAACGCCCAGTTCTCATCACATCATGTGCCCTCCTTAATGCCCATCATCCAATTACCCCATTCCCCTACCTACATCCCTTTCCTCAATCCTCAGTTTGTTTCCCAGAGTCAAGAGTCTTTCATGGTTTGTCTCCCTTTCTGATTTCTTTTCAGTCTGTTTTCTCTCCCTTCCCCTATGATTCTCTGAGCTATTTCTTATATTCCACATATGAGTGAAACCATATGATAAATGTCTTTCTCTGATTGACTTATTTTGCTTAGCATAATACCCTCCAGTTCTATCCACGTCGATGTAAATGGTAAGTATTCATCCATTCTGATGGTTGAGTAATATTCCATTGTATATATATACACAACTTTTTTATCTATTCACCTGTCAATGGACATCTCAACTCTTTCCACAGTTTGGCTATTGTAGACACTGTTGCTATAAACATTGGGGTGAAGGTATCCCTTCAGATCACTACATTTGTATTTCTGGGGTAAATTCCTAGTAGTGTAATTGCTGGGTTTTAGGGTAGCTCTATTCTTAACTTCTTGAGGAACTAACATACTGTTTTCTAGAGTGGCTGCACCAGCTTGCATCCCACCAACAGTATAAAAGGGTTCCTCTTTCTCCACATCCTTACCAGCATTTGTTGTTTCCTGACTTGTTATTTTAGCCATTCTGACTGGTGTGAGGTGGTATCTCATTGTGGTTTTGATTTGTATTTCCCTGATGGCAAGTGAAGTTGAGCATTTTTTCATGTTTCTGTTGGCCATTTGTAATGTCTTCTGGAAGAAATGTCTGCTCATGTTTTCTGCCCATTTCCTGACTGGATTATTTGTTTTTTGGGTGTTGAGTTTGATAAATTCTTTTTTTCAATTATTTTTATTTTTTTAAAGATTGTATTTATTGGGAAGCCTGGGTGGCTCAGTCGTTAAGCATCTGCCTTGGGCTTAGGGCGTGATCCCAGAGTCCTGGGATCAAGCCCCACATCAGGCTTCTCTGCTGGGAGCCTGCTTCTTCCTCTCCCACTCCCCCTGCTTGGTGTTCCCTCTCGCTGGCTGTCTCTCTTTCTGTCAAATAAATACATACAATCTTTAAAAAACAAAAAAAAATAAAGATTGTATGTATTTATTTGAGAGAGAGAGAGAAAAAGGGAGAGAGCACAAGTGGGAGGAGGGGCAGAGGGAGAGAGAGAAACAGACTCACTGCTGAGCAGTGTGTCTCTTTTTGTGCCAGTACCATACTGTCTTGATGATTACAGCTTTGTAATAGAACTTGAAGTCTAGCATTCTGATGCCCCCAGCTTTGCTTTTCTTTTTCAACATTCCTCTGGCTATCGGGGTCTTTTTGGTTCCCTACAAATTTAGGGATTATTTGTTCCAGCTCTATGAGAAATGTTGATGGTATTTTGATAGGGGTTGCATTTAATGTGCAGATTGCTCTGGGTAGCATAGACACTTTAACAATATTTGTTCTTCCAATCCATGAGCATGGAATGTTTTTCCATTTCTTTGTGTCTTCCTCAATTTCTTTCATAAGCGTTCTATATCTTTTAGAGTACATACCCTTTAACTCTTTTGTTAAGCTTATTCTTATGGTTTTTGGTGAACATTTTTCTATGTATGTCTCCTAAGGCAAGGGAAACAAAGGCAAAAATAAACTATTGGGACTACATCAAAATAATAAGATGATGCACAGCAAAGGAAATCATCAACAAAACATAAAGGCAACCTACTGAATGGGAAAAGATATCTGCAAATGAAGTATCCAATAAGAGTCTAATATCCAAGATATATAAATAATTTATACAACTCAACACCAGAAAAAACAAAAGCAAAACAAAACCAAAATAATTTGAGTAAAAACTGGGCAGAGGAACTGAATAGACATGTTTTCCAAAGAAGACATACAGATGTCAACAGACACATGAAAAAATGCTCAACATAATTAATCAACAGGGAAATGCAAATCAACACTACAGTGATTATCACTGTACACCTTTCAGAATGGATAAAATAAAAAACACAAGTTGGTGAGGATGTGAAGAAAAAGGATCCCTTGTGCACTGTTGGTTAGAATGTAAATTGGTTGAAAAAAAATGAAAAAAAGAACACTGACCAAANACCAAAAAAAAAAAAAAAAAAGAAAGAAAGAAAAAAAAGAATGTAAATTGGTGTAGCTACTGTGGAATACAATATGGAGGTTCCTCAAAAAAATTAAAAATAGAAATACTATATCTTATACATGCACATGTGTACATGCATGCGCACACACACACATACACACATAGTGGAATATTACATAGCCATAAAAAGGATGCAGTTTTGCCATTTGCAATAACATGGATGACTTTGGGGGTATTATACCAAGTTAAATAAGTCAGACTGAGAAAGACAAATACCATACGATTTCATTCATAGGTAGGATCTATATACCAAAACAAATGAATAAACAAACAAAAAGCAGAATCAAACTTATAAATACAGAGAATGAACTGATGGTTGCCAGAGGGAAGGGGTGCAGAGAGATAAGCAAAATGGATGACAGGGAGTGGGAGAAACAGAATTCCAGATATGGAATGAATAAGTGATAGGAGAAAAGGCACAGTAGAAGGAATATAGTCAATGATATTGTAATAGCATTGTATGGTGATGGATGGTAGCTACACTAGTGGTGAGCATAGCATACGATAACGTACAGAGATGTTAAATCCCTATGTTGTGCACCTTGAACCTAATGTAACATACAGTGTCAATACTATTCAAAAAATAAAATAATTTAAAAAACCAAAGCATTTATTTTAATTTGCTCTTCTATTTGGAAAAGGAATGCAGAGATAAGTTTGGTCATTGTGTGAACACAAATGCACATTAGTACTTTTTGTAAGCAGAATTGGTGCTTTGTGATGAAACTAAATGTTTGGTCATGTCCCACCTTGGAAATTATCATTGGTCTGGGGTAAGAACAATCTCAAACTGGCCTCAAAATCTCCTTTATTAATTGAAAATGACTATTCTTACTCTACTTCCTGCAATGCAGAATTATTCTCAGTGAAATTTTGAGATAATAAAAGTGGAAAATAATTAGAAATTATTAAGTACTATGCAATTATGGGGGTTAATAATCAACATTTTTATTATAGAATTATAATTATAGTCATTTTAATCTTAAAACTTGCATAGTGCTTGAAGAGTTACAAGTAGTTTTACCTATCTAATTTCTTCAAATTTCAAAACAGTAAATGCAATTGTTTTCTTTATAAGCACAGAAAATTAGATTCTTTAAAAGCAGATTTTTTTCTGAAGATTTTTACTTCTAAGCTTATGTAAAGAAAGTTTCTTTGATTTCCTTAGGGAAATCCTTTCAATTTAGATCCTAATAAACATTCTTTTTTTGGTAATGTATATTCATTTCCTACTTATATTTATTATTTATCTTTGGCTTCATAATACCAGTATTTGATATCTATAATCTCAAAAAATCAATTTCCTTTCTTCTTTGCTATCCAAAACTATTGCACTCTTAGAAAATATTTTCTAGTAAATGGAAAATGAATGATTACACAGAGACAGAGGAAAGAGCATATTATAGAATTGTACGTCCTTTAAAAATGACAATTGAAAGAGATCAAAAGCATTTATGAAAACACTTTTTTAGGGAATTTAATCATATTGATAAGTATCACATACAAATAAAACATTTTGAGAATGATTTCTCCATAGGCTTTGAACTTAGATTGCAGAAAATTTTCAAGTCTTTCTCTCTCTCTCTCTTTTTTTTTTTTTTTTTTTGTATATACCAAAGCCATGACTCTGCGATTTAACTGGACAAGAGGTGATGAATTTTCTCTTGTACTGTATAAAAACCACTGACCTGAAAAGCAATAGTAAAACTCAGCTTTGCATCAAATAATGTTTCTTTTGTGTATTTTCTTTCTCTGTAAGATTGGTTTCTTAAAATATAACAGTGTTTGCCTTATAAAATATTGCTGGTTTATTCCTAGAATAAGATTTAAACAGGATCTTATGGAAAATCAATTTCTTGAATAGGAGATCCAGATAATGCTTTTATTTACTGTTGTTGATCTACTGTCACCCACGGTATATTTCTATTAAAACAAGAATCTTCTATCAACATAAAGTAATCAAATAACATTTCTAACACAAACCACATAGGTCAACAATGACTTTTTTTATTAAAGATCAAATCATTTAGTTTAGAGATTACAGAAAATATACAATGCACAAAGAATAAATCCCAAATATACAGCTGAAGACATTTTTTTCAATAGAATGACTTGAGTATATTAGAAGCCAAGGGTTCAACATCCATTAGGACAGAGGCTAGAAGAAATGATGATATGAACCATTTACAGAAAGATTTAATTGCTGGTCTTTGCTTTGTGTTGAGCGACTTAGTTCTAGTATCATCATGCTCACCAGCAATAACTCTAACCCAGAAGTTGCCTTCAAATCTCTACTCCTCCCTAATATCCTGACCCTTGTGACTATTGGTTGAACTTTATAGCTTACTCAGGAGCTACCAAATCACAGGAATTATAAACTCATTTTCCTTTGACTGTAGATAGTGAGACCAACTACTAAGGAAACAACCAGGCACAGCAAAGCTCATAGCATCAAAAGTCAAAAATAGTGCCAACCAGAACTTGAAGGAAATTGCCGCAATCAAGATTAGAAACAATGCTTTATACCTATGAACTAAATTGATTACACAGCATGTGCCTCATCTAAATACAGGTGACTTTTAAATATACCTCATAAACAGACATTTCTGTATTTTCATCTAAAGTACCCAAACATTTTCTATGCAGGCAACCTCTACATATTCTTATAAACTCTTGACAAAACACTTTATTTCTTTAGGTCTTAATCCTTACTCCCATGAAATGGTGACAAAATAAAAGATAATTAAATTTCCTGTAGTTTTAACTTTTTTTTAGATGTATTTATTTATTAAAGAGAAAGAGAGTAGGGGGAGGGGCAGAAGGAGAGAAGCAGACTTCCCACTAAGCATGGAGCCCAACATGGGGTTTGATCTCATGACTCTGAGATCACCACCTGAACCTAAATCAATTGTCAGATGCCTAACTGACTGAGCCAATCAGGTGCCCCTAACTTGTTTTTTTAAATTCTATGCATTTTTATTATGCTAAACAGATATGGAGTGTGTAGAGGTTTAGCCTTGACCAATTGAGAATGAGAAACTCCTCTGACCCACAGTATTAATTCCCTGCCCATACCTCTGAATCCTTCATGAGTTTTTATTCCACCAAGTTCTAATGGTAAAGAGCCAAGAAATATCCCTGTATGGCTCTGGCAGCGGAAGAGAGAGATTAAACTACGTGAAAGATGCCCCTTAGCCTTTCCGTCTCCCTAAGCTATGGAGTTAGGGTGTGAAGGTGGGAAGTAGCAGGGGTGTCTAAGAACTCTTTGTGATAGTTGTAGTCCAGGGACATAGCCACACCAAATATAAATATATATATATATATTTTTTTGCAAAATTATATATATTTGCAAAAGTATACACTACTCTTTACCCATGCCTTACCTCTTCAAAATAATGCCAGTGAATTATAATTAAAAGAGCTGCAAAACAGAGTCTCTCTGAGAAGCAGTTTTAAGGAAGACAACAGGAGAACCCCCCCCCCCCAAAAAAAAGACAGTAGAGAAATGTGAAGCCTCTGGCACTTATATTTATAGCAAACATTAAACATAGCCCAAATCCTAGCCAGATTAGCATAAAACCTCACATTGAAGGTCTATTTAATTCAGTTCCCAATACATCATGTCTGGCTTTCAACAAAAAACTACAAGGCATATAAAAGGCAAGAAAAACACAGTCTGAAGAGACAATTTAAATCATCTGAACCAGACTCAGATATGAAACATCTTTTTAAATTTTTAGAGAGGGAATTTAAAACAACGACGATGAACAGATAAGAGATCTAAAGGGAAACTAAACAACAGACAAGAACAGAAGGGTAATATAAACAGAGTGATAGAAACTAAGAAAGAATTTCAAGGAAATGCTAAAGATATAAAAAACTGTAAGACAAATGAAGAATGCCTTTGATGGGTTTCTCAGTGACTGGTAAAGACTGAGGAAAGAATCAGTAAGCTTGAAGAAAGGTAAATAGAAACTTCTAAACAAAACTACCAAGAGAAAAAAATAACACACACACACACACACACACACACACACACACACCAAAACCCCCAAGAATTGTGGAACAATTTCAAAACTGTAGCATGCACGTAGTTTGATTATCAACAGAAGCTAAATAAAGAGAGTAGTAGAAGCATTTCAAGCATGTTTAACCAAGAATTTAAAAAAAATAGTAATAGATACCAAACGACAGATCCATGAGGCTTAGGGAACACCAAGCAGTATAAATACCAAAAAACAAAACAAAACAAAACAAAACCAAACCCCTACATCTAAGCTAGCATATTCAAACTGCAGGAAACTAGGACAAATAGAAACTCATGAAAGAAAACAGGATAAAAAACTTATGTACATAGAAAAAAGATATGAATAATAGCAGACTTCTTATCAGAAACTAAGCAAACAGAGTAAAGTGAAATACCAAATTATTCAAAGAAAAAACCCCACCAACCTAGAATTCTATATTTATTAAAATTATCCTTTAAAAATTAAGGAAAACTCAATCCATAAATCAATGAACGAGAGGATAAAAAATCATATTATCATTTCAGTAGGCACAAAAAAAGCATTTATTTTTTTTTTATGTTCAGTTAGCCACTGTATAGTACCTCATTAGTTTTTGATGTGTTCAGTGATCCATTAGTTACGTATAACACCCAGTGCTCATCACCACACGTGCCTCCTTAATAGCCACCACCCTGTTACCCCCTCCCCTCTGAAACCCTCAGTTTGTTTCCCAGGGTACAGTCTCTCATGGTTGGTCTAGCTCTCTGATTTCTCCCCCTTCAGATTTCCCTCCCTTCCCCTATGGACCTCCATGCTATTGCTTTTGTTCCTCATATGAGTGAAACCATATGATAATTGTCTTTCTCTGCTTGACTTACTTCACTTAGCATAATCCCCTCCAGTTCCATACATGTCAATGCAAATGGTGGGTATTCATCCTTTCTGATGGCTCAGTAATATTCCATTGTATATATCTACCACATCTTCTTTATCCATTTTTCTGTTGAAGGGCATCTTGGCTCCTTCCACATTATGGCTGTTGTGGACATTGCTGCTATGAACATTGGGGTGCATGCACCCCTACTTTTCACTACATCTGTGTCTTTGGGGTAAATACCTCATAGTGCAACTGCTCGGTCATAGGGTAGCTTTATTTTTAACATCTTGAGGAACTTCCATACTGTTTTCCAGAGTAGCTGTACCAGCTTGCATTCCTACCAACAGTGTAAGAGGGTTCCCCTTTCCTCACATCCTTGCCAACTTTTGTTATTTCTTGTTTTGTTAATTTTTGCCATTCTAATTGGTGTAAGGTGGTTTCTCACTGTGGTTTTGATCTGTATTTCCCTGATGGCTAGTGATATTGAGCATTTTTTCATGTGTCTGTAAGCCATTTGTATGTCTTCTTTGGAGAAGTGTCTATTCATGTCTTCTACCCATTTTTTGACTGGGTTATTTGTTTTTTGAGTGTTGAGTTTGAGAAATTCTTTATATATCTTGGATATCAGCCCTTTATCCTTAATGTCATTTGCAAATATCTTCTCTGTGGGCTGTCTTTTAATTTTGTTGACCGTTTCCTTAGCTCTGCAGAAGCTTTTTATCTTGACAAAGTCCCAAAAGTTCATTTTTGCTTTTGTTTCACTTACCTTTGGAGATGTGTCTTCAAAGAAGTTACTGTCACTGATATCAAAGAGGTTACTGCATATGTTCTCCTCTAGGATTTTGATGGATTCCTGTCTCACATTGAGGTCTTTCATCCATTTTGAGTTTATCTTTGTGTATGGTGTAAGGGAAAGGTCCAGTTTCATTGTTTTGTATATAACTGTCCAATTTTCCCAGCACCATTTATTGAAGAGACTTTTTTCCACTGGATATTTTTTCCTGATTTGTCAAAGATTAGTTGACCACAGAGTTGAGGGTCCATTTCTGGAGTCTCTATTCTGTTCCACTGCTCTATGTGTCTGTCTTTGTGCCAATGCCATGCTGTCTTGGTGATCACAGCTTTGTAATATAGCTTGAAGTCAGCCAACGTGATGCCCCCAGCTTTGTTATTCTTTTTCAACATTCCCTTGGCGATTCGGGGTCTTTTCTGGTTCCATCCAAATTTTAGGATTGTTTGTTCCAGCTCTTTGAAAAATGCCAATGGTATCAGCACCCATTTATGATTAAAAAAAAGAAACTTCTCAAGAAACTGGGTATAGAGGGAACATAATAAAAGACATATATGATGAGCCCACAGTTAACATCATACTCAACAGTGAAGAACTGAAAGTTTTCCCTCTGTGTTCAGGAACAAGACCAGCAATAATAAAATTATTATTTTACATTAATCACATCACAGTATTAAAGGCCCTAGTTAGAGCAATTAGGCAAAAATAAGAAATAAAGGCATTCAAATAAGACCAAGTAAAACTATATTTACAGATGATATTGTATCACTTACAGAAAACCCTAAGCACCACCAAAGAACTAAAATCATTAAGTAACATTGCAGGATACAAATTGATATGCAAAAATCTGTTATGTTTCTATACACTAATAAATTATAAGAACGAGAAATTAAGAAAACAACTCCAATTACAAATGAATCAAAAAGTATACAATACCTCGGAATCAATTTGACCAGGAAAATAAAAGACCTCTATACTGAAAACTATAAGGCATTGATAAAAGAATTTGAAAAAGACAAAAATAAATGGAAAGGTATTCTGTGCTCATGGATTGAAAGAATTGATATTGTTAAAATGTCCATATTACTCAAAGCAATCTTCAGGTTCAATATAACCCTAACAAAATCCCATTGGCATTTTTACAGAAATAGAATAAGCCATCCTTAAAATTATATTGAACCACAAAAGACCCAAATAGCCAAAGCAGTCTTAAGAAAGAAGAACAAAGCTGGAGGCTTTCTGATTTTAAACCATATTACAAAGGTATATTAATGAAAACAGAATGGTATTGGTAAAACAAAACAAAAACAAAACCAGACACACAGATTACTAGTACAGAATAGAGAGCCCAGACATAAATCCAAGCATATATGGTAAATTAATTTATGACAAAAGAGCCAAGAATATACAATAGGAAGAGGACAGTCTCTTAAATAAATAGGGTTGGGAAAACTGGAAAGCCATGGGCAAAAGAAGAAAACTGGACCACTATTAAACACCATACCAAAAAATTAACTGAAAATGGATTAAAGACTTGAGTGTAAGACCTGAAACCATTTAACTTTTAGAAGAAAACATAGGCAGTAAGGTCCTTAATCTTGGTCTTGGTGATTATTTTTTGGATTTGATACCAAAAGCAAAGGCAATAGCAAACATAAACAAGTGAGACTACATTAAACTATAAAATTTCTGCACAGAAAAGGAAATCATTAACAAAATGAAAAAGCAGCCTACAGAATGGGAGAAAATATTTGCAAATCATACGTCTGATAAAGGGTTGCCATCAAACTATATAAAGAACTCATACAATTCAATAGCAAAAACAAAACAACACAATCCAATTAAATAATCAGCAAAGGATCTGAATAGACCTTTTTCAAAAAACATACAGATAGGCAATGGGTCCTTGAAAAGGTGCTCAACATCACTAATCATCAGGAAAATGCAAGTCAAAACCACAATGAAATATTGCCTCACACCTTTTAGAAAGGTTATTATAAAAATGACAGCGAATTACAAGTGTTGGCAAAGATGTAGAGAAAAGGGAACGTTTGTGCACTGTTGATGGGAATATAAATCAATGCAGACACTAGGGAAAACAATATGGAGGATCCTCAGGAATTAAAAATAGAACTATCATATGATCCAGCAACTCCACTTCTGGGTATTTATCTGAAGGAAATGAAAACACTAGGTCAAAAAACCAAATCTGCAGGCCCATGTTCATTGAGGCAATATTTATAATACCCAAGACATGAAAACAACACAAGTGTCCATTGATGGAAAAATGAATAAAGAAAATGTGATATATACCCACATATGGTGGCATATTATTCAGCCATAAAAAAGAAATCCTGCCATTTGCAACAACATGGTGGAACTTAAGAACATGCTAAGTGAAATAAGTCAGACAGAGAAAGACACATACTGTATATTACTTATGTGTAGAATTTTAAAAACAATAACAGCAAACTCATAGATATAGAGAAGAGCTTGGTCATTATCAGAGATAGGGGGTGGATGGTGGGCAAAATGAGTGAATGGAGTCAAAAACTAAGAACTTCCAGTTATAAAATACATAAGTTTATGGGGTGGTAAGTACAGCATGGTGACTATAGTTATACTTTATTGTATATATGAAAGTTGCTACAGGAGTAGATCTTTAAAGTTCTCATGATGAGAACAAATTATAATTACATGTGGTGATGGATAGCCACTAGACATATTGCAATGATCATTTTGCAATATACATATCAAATAATTTTGTACACCTGAAACTTTTTATCTCTTTTAAAATCTTTTTACCTTTTTTTTTAAAATCTTGTTTTTTTAGAGAGGGAGAAAGAGAAAGCACATGTGAGAGGAGGGGGGGGAGAGGGAGAGGGAGAGGGAGAGGGAGAGGGAGAGGGAAAGGGAGAAAGAATCTGAAGCAGGCTCTATGTCCAGTGTGGAGCCCTATGTAGATCTCACAACCCTGAGATCATGACCTGAGCGGAAATCAAGAGTTGAACACTTAATTGACTGAGCCACCCAGGCACCCCAACAACTCTTTTTAATAAAACAATGTATCTACAGAACAATAGTTCAAAAACTATGCATGATTTTCAGAATGTTTTAGTTCTCAAGTACTAATAGAAAATGAAATACTTCTTCATGTTAAAAAGCTTATGAATGTGACAGCAAGTGTGCCTTATTTTAACCCTCATAGCTATAGAGAGCAAGGTGTTGAGCTTCACAGCATGCCTTAAAACTGTTGAAATATTCTCAAATTGATTATATTTTAAAATTCATTTACTTGTATTTAATAAATAACTATATAATACTTTTTATGTGTCTGGTATTCTAGGAAATTTATAAATCTAACACACTTAACTCTCTACACTAGTCATTACTACTATTCTTAATTCACTAATGCAGAAATTGAGGCACAGAGTTTGAGTAATATTTCCCAAAGTATAGGGAGTGTGTGATATAGCTGGTATTTGAACCCAGTCTCCAGAACTTGTTTATTAACAATATATTAATATGTAAAAGAAAACAGGAAAATTATGGTTGATAAATGAATATTTTTATCTAATAACATTATTAGACTTTCATACAATAAAATTTCATTATATATATGTTTATTGATTTTTTCTTTGCAAGCATTCCCATGTTTATATAATGATAGCTGAAAAGTCATAACTAAAGATAAACTAAATTATTAGATCATTATAATCAAATAATTTCAAAAGCAATATTATAAAAATATATTTTCAATATTCACAGCAAAAATATGAATATAGTTATGAATTGGAATGGGATCTCTGGAATAAGTATTTTAGGGCAATAAATGTATAAAAAGTCTCTGAGAATTAAATAAAATTAATTTCAATAGATCTGGCATCAGCTATTTAACAAACCTCTAAAAGTATTAAAACATTGCTACTTTTACTTGAACTTGCTATTATTTCTGTGAATGTTTTTATATCTTCTAAGTTTAGCATTAATACAGACCTGAAATAAGAAAAAAATGAAAGAATAAAATAATACTAAAATATTAAATATATGGGAGTGGTTTTGTATTCTTTGGAAACACTATTAAGCACGAAAATAAGAAGCATTTCATTAGGAGGCAAACATTAAAAATTAAAATATAAGATTAAAAGGAGGTAACACTTTGTATGTATTTAAGATAACACATTGTACATAACATGATAATAGGTCAGGATTTTCAGAATAATAAAGATAAAAATTAAAATTATATAAAATATTAATAATAAAATTTTAAATCCTATATTGACAAATCTTTGAAATAAGATATAAAGCAATAGTGATTATTCCATTATAGAAAAGAAGAAAGAATAAACATTTTGCAAAAGATATTGTCTCACAAACACACACAATAAAGAAAATCAACTGGAAATTTATAAGAATTCAATTTTTTTCTTGGTGTTTTTAGGATGTGTCAATGAAAAGTAAATATTTCAGAATTCCAGTACATTTCCTTCATACCAGACATATACCTTAAAATACAATAAAAACAAATAAGAATCCTTGTTCACAATAAAAATAAATATATAATACATATATTTTAAAAAACATTATACATTTATAATATGAAGGAAAATATACCCTTTTAGCAAGAGGCAAAGAAAGTCTGAATAAATTTTTTAAAAAATAATATTCTTAAACAGGAGCTTAATAAATTAAAGGTGCCAAATGTTCCCAAAAATATTTTGTGTATTTAATGAACATATTATAATTTTATCTGATAGAATTGTCATTATTATCATGTAATTTTTGGAATTTGAGAGTCATTATATAGTTCAAGTACTATATTTATAAATGTTGAAAATAATTGAGAGATTATATACAAAATTAATAATAGGCTGCTTGTTTGACATCAGCATTCTAGCTCATGAAGGGGAGAATGAATCTGAGACTGTCCTACTGGATGAAGGGAGATACATTTTGTGTTAGACTGCATTGGTGGAAGTAGAGATGGGAAGTGATGAATGAATTGAAGGGTGCTAGAGATGTACAGTTGACCACCTTGTATTTGAATGCAAATGAGATGTGAAGAAAGTAAAATGTTAGGAATATCTTCTCAATTTCTTATTTGAGGAATCAGATGGAGAGCACCATCACTGAAAGACAATGTGAGAAATAATAAATCTGGTCATTTGAAGGAGGTATAGAATAGCGACAGAATTGAGAATTAATGTAAAATGATTGATCTATCTTCTGAATCTCAATTGAAAGAAATGTTTTAGATGCTAGAAGCTCATGCATGAATTCACTGTTATTAATAAAATGAGAATATTCAGCGGTTTTATTATTTTTTAATTTTTAACTTTTTATTTAAATTAAATTAGTTAACATATGGTATATCATTACTTTCAGATATAAAGTTCAGTAATTCATCAGTTGCATGTAACACCCAGTGCTCATTACATCACATGCCCTCCTTAATGTCCATAACCCAGTTACCCCATTTCCCCTCTCACCTCCAAATTATTCTCAAAGTGGTTCTGCCCATCCACATAATTTTATTGCTCTCTATATGCTGATAAATGAAGAAGTAATTATGTTGAACAACCTAATTGGCATGCCTGGTTGTTACAACTTATATTAAAAATGTAACTATTTGTGTAGTTTCTTGGTTGGTTGATCCCCTACCCTCTCATTAAATTATACTGTCCTTGAAACCAGGAATGTTTTATTTCTAGTTCACCTATGAATACTTGGACATAGCACAGTGTCCAAGAAATGAAATAAAAGAAATATTTTTTAATAAAATACAGGAAGGAAGAAGAATCTAAGTGTAGATGATCAGATGCAAATAAAATTCAGTGTAGAGCTACTGAATACTAACATGGATATAGCAGACTACAATCAAAGCCATGACAATGTTTAAAATTAACCTGTAAAATATTAAAGCTAAAAAAGGGGTTGATAAACCACCCGTTGATCAAATATAGCCCACCACCTACTTCTACAAAGTTTTACCAGAACACAACCACACCCATTCACTTACTTATTGATTATGACTGTTTTAGCACTACAATGGCAGAATTCAGTAATCATAACAGAGACTTAAGGACCTTCAAAGCCTAAGATATTTACCACCTGGCTGTTTACATAAAAAGTTTACCAACTCTTGAATCGATCAAAAGGTTTCAGACCAAAAAAGCCATTAACCTGTTATGAATAAGAAATAGTCACAGTAAATGAAGACTTAAGAAGACACAGAATGTAGGGAGATCAATACAGTGTGACTTAAAGGAAACCAGGGGAAGATATTATTTTAAGAAACAAAGGTTGATTAACAGCCTCAGACACTATGTAGAAAGCTCTCAGGATCAGGTATAAATAGTGTTCACAGGATTTAGCAATTTCTGAATCATCACTAGCATGGAGAGTTGTAATGGGATGCTGAAAGAAGTAGCTATCAATTGATTGTTATTTCACAAGTGTAAACAATCATTGAGAAATAGGTAATTGGCAATTGAATTCAAATGAATGAAGAAAGAGAGGTTACATAAAAACCTCTGCAACAGAAATTTTCCAGAGTTTACAGTGGTAACAACAATATGTATATTACACATATACATATATGTCATTCGGTTCACTGAATCTTGGATATTCATAGTATTTGACAACTCATAGGGCTCAAACTATTATCTAAAGAATCATCTTTGAGACAGATTAGCACCTCCTCTCTGTTTAGGAGGCAATACAATGTAGTAGCTTAAGTATTATATTCAAATCCTCATCTTCCATTTATGAACTGTGTGCTATTTAATCACTTTTGAACAATTTCCTCATCTGAAAAATGTAAGGGAGGAAAGCAATAGTAATGCCCTTGAGTTGTCATGAGAAATAATAATATGCTTCCAAAAGACTTGGTACAATGTTTAACATAAAACACCTCATTAAACGTTGGTTCTTCTTATTGACTTATTGAAGTAGGTAGAAGGGAGCAAAATGTTTCATAACTTTCATGGCATTCAAAATATAAAAAATATAAATAAAATAAACTTTCTACATAATATACATAGCATGTATTTTGTTGCTTCCAATCTGATATGCAGTCTGCACTCATTCTTTTCCCCCTCACAAAATGTTATACCTATCCAATCAACGAGTATTTTGGAGAATGATTTAGACTTTCCAAAGAATCTAGGTCAATGTGTGTATGTGTATGTGTGGGAAAGAGCTTAGGTGTATAAATGTGTATATTTGGTATCCACCTACTTTGCTTACTACCAAAGAACACGTATATGTATTCTTCAAAAAATATTTTTGGTTTATTAGCTTATTCTGAAGCAATACCTTAAATTGATCAAGTCTTCTATTTATAGCTATGGAAGTTAAATGTTTGCAGTATTAACCAAGACAAAGCATTACACATTTTTAGGGCTTTTCATGATTTTTAATATGTCTGTTTTCATTCTAGAGAATGTTAACAGTAATTTGTAAGAACTGCTGACTTTTCTTTGACTCATGGCAAAACAAATAAAAAATACATATTTTGTGAAATAAATAGAAAATCTTAACAGGATTATAACTATTTGAAATGTACTTTATTTTCATTTTGGAGATTAGTGTCAAATTATTTTTAATAACTCTTGGTATCTTAAATATTTAATGAGCAAATACAAGAATACAATGTGTTGAGTCATTAGCTCTTTATGACTTTTAAAAGCATCATAAAAGCATGTATTTTTTAGGTGTTAACTTATTCAATTTTCTTATACTTTTAAAAATGTAGGGGGATCTATTTGTAGCATATGGCTCTTAGGATTTCATAACCATGCAAAGGGATAAAAGATTTGTACTACTTATTTATACTTTTTTACTTAAGATTGAGCAATTAATTTTTAAATCATTTATGCATGCATTCTTAGTATTTCAGGATAACGGGCTCTCTACACAAATTAACACATCCCAAATTACTAAGAAAATATTATTAAACATCTTACATTTTGTCATATATTTTCCAAATATGCAACAAATTTCACATACAATTCTAATTTCCATGTTCTAAAAGGAAATGATAAAATAATGTCAATTTATTTCAGCAAAATCATGCCTCTCAAGCTCTCCTTAAATATTCCCCACAAGGAAGAACTAAAATCTTTCTATAAATTAAGATTCAAAAATTAAGTTACACAGTTTTTGGATTTTTTTTTAAATGGAAACTTAATAAGTGTGATTAATGTCCTCTATATAGTTGAGGGCGAATCTTAAAGAAAATAAGTTAATTGTTGGTGGTTAATTTTCCTGTCTATCTCCTTCCTCTGCTATAAAGGCCAAGAATGTGTCCTGTTGGGTTGCAAGAGATTAACAGGAGACATGTAACTCATGCTTTTTATATCAGAATACTCTGAGGAATGAATCATTAAAGAAGACCACATGTAAAGGTGATGATGACCAGACCGCCCTATAAACAAGTTAATGATGTTTGTTAGAAGAAAGATACCAAGAAATCTCTAACTTTGAAATATTTTTTTCTGGGATCTATCTAGTCTTTCTAGATTGCTTATTGCCTTTAAATAGGAATATATGTGTTTATGGGGCATGGCTGGATGGAGAATGGGAGGGTTCACATACCTTTTCCTATCCATGTAATTAATGGAGTGTAAAATGGAGAAATTACAAAATAGAAATGGCTTTGTAAACAGTGTTTTCACGTGTTGCTCAAAACATGCCCTTTAATCTGAAACTAAAACATATCTTACATAGAAGAGAGAAGCTTGAAAAGTGTATCTGATAGTTTAGCACTCCTCTAGGAAAAGACTGTTTAATCTGTTTCTGCTGCTTGCCTCTACCTTTGAATCATTATTAAAGTTATCAATTAAAAGAGATCTATCACCAGAGTCTGCTTTGACATTTATACCTCTGTTGTAAAAAAAAACAAAAACAAAAATATAGGTGGCAGCTGTAGGATTAACTTTTATCATGAATTAAAATGGCAAAGGCACTCTTTGGTAAGAAAAGGGATCAGTTTGGAAACATGATGTTAGTTTGATGCTCCCTATACGTCCTTGGTATGAAGTGGTAAAAGTCTTAATGCTATCACAGCGGACAAGTCTTACCAACAGAATAAGGAATAAATGAATTAGACCCAGAGGTATTACCCAAGAGATGATAATCAAAGAATGCTGAGCAGAAGAAAAGTTAGCATTCACTATTATTTCATGATTATTATTAGGATTTGGGCTGAAAACTAGATTTCTATAAGAGGGAAATAGGACCATGCCATGGCCAAATGGGGAGAAGATATAATCACTTGCAATGTAACTCACCTACAACCTTTAAACACCCCAAATATAGGTAGCTGGGCCATGATCAGGAGACTCTGAAATCCATGGTGTATTCTGATAAAAAGCTGAGGTACTCAACAGAGAAACTAGCAGATGCCTGATAAATCCCTGCTAGCATGGAGTCTAAGAATAAATGAAAAGGAGGACACAGCACTACTTGTAAGTACTGCCAAATAGTATATTATTTTGTAGGGTGTATTACTTAGGGTTCGCCAAAGAAACAGAACTAATAGGATGTGTATATAGAGAAAAAAAGATTTATTTGAAGAAATTGATTCATGCAAATTGAGGGTTACAGAAGGAAGGGGGTGGGGGATGAAGTAACAGGGTGATGGGTATTAAGAAGGGTACATGTTGTGATGAGCACTGGGTATAATACTAGTAAATCATTGAACACTACATAAAAAAGTAATGATGTACTATATGTTGGCAAACTGAACATAATAAAAAGAGTACACTTACCATGATGAGCACTGAGTAATGTATAGAGTAGTTAAATCAGTATATTGTACACTTGAAAATAATGTAACACTGTGTTATTATACTGGAATTAATTATTTTTAATTAAAACAAGACTCTCAGCTATCTTAGATGGGTGCTAATTGTTGATGTTGGAGAAGCCATCAGATATGTTTGCTCCACTTAAGGGAAATTGACTCATGCTGACTTACAGATTTTGTCTTAAAAAATCCACTGGGACAATCTGGGGAAAAGTAACACAGTATTCCCCTGATAACTTAATCGACCTTATATGGCCAAAACTACCATTTGGGTCATAATTTGTAGCCTATTTTACCATTTTTTTTCATCAGGCAACAAAAAATCCTACCTCTGAACTGCCTAGGGCATAGGTTATTGAACATCAAAGTATGCTATGTGGTTATGAATCAAGTTTATTCATTAAGACAGCTGTTTGGGAATGGTAAGAAGATTGCTGGCACCTGTCATATTTGTCACAGCTTAATGTGTTCTGTGGATATAACTCCTTTACTTTAATAACATCACTAATGAAAACCGTGGAGTTTTGTAGGAAATGGTTTTATGGGTGGTATGGTAGCCATGTATCATTTGCGACTATCTTTGGTGTTTTAGAGGGACTGCTATTGGGAGCCCTTTGGCACACCCAGTCTAAACTATAGAGTACATCCAAATTGTATTTCCATGTAGCTCACAATATTCTTGAGTGAATATGTGTACCTAAATAATGATTCCTCAAAGACAACAACAAATACTGTGATGTAACCTCCAAAGACCACATTACCTTTCTTTTTTTTCAAATCCTTGTCTTTAACACTCAAAGTGATATCTACTAAAATAGAAGGAATTGTAAAACTATAGGGGAGGGAGACACTTCAAAGTTCATGTGGGCCAATGCCATTTGAGAGATGAATTAACTGAATCTTAAAGACAGGAAGTGATGCTTTCAAAATTAAACAAGTGAGTTTATTCAGCTCTTCTTTGGCTTCCATAAAAATTTACCACAAATTAGTGGCTTAAAGCAACACATTACTATGTTACAGTCCTGAAAGCCAGAAGTCTGAAACAGGTCTCCCTGGGCTAAAGTCAAGGTGTCAGCAGGGCTATTTTACTTTCTGGATACTCTAGGCAATACTCTGTTTTCTTGTCTTTTCCAGCTTCTAGAGTTCATGTACTCTTCTCAGCTCACATCCCTCTTCCATATTCAAAACCAGAAATGGCTAGTTGGGTATGTTTTACATTTCATTCTGACCCTGACTCCCTCATCCACATTTAAGGTTCTTTGTGATCACAATAGATACACCCATAAAATCCAGGACTAGGTCATGAAGGTCGGCTAATTACCAACTTTAATTCCATCCACAACTTCATGGCCCATTGCCATGTAATATAACACAATCACAGATGCTAGGTATTAAAGTATTTTGGAGGGTGTCAAAATTCTGTCTACTACAGTAGTACATAACGTCTGAAGGTACCCCAATTTTATACTCATCTTTTCTGATTTTAAGGGCTTTGTTCTATTTATTTTTTATTTAATAGCCACATAATATGTTTTTATTGTTTCACACTGGGTGTATTATACAAGTTAAATCAATAATCTTAATTTCAGTGACAATCTATAAATTACCATTTGTATTCTTGCAATTCATGTCTTGCCAACAACATCATCATGCTAAGTGACCTCAGTATAGCACCAGCAGTATAAGTCAGGATGGTATTTTTGTCTGTATTTTGTGAAGGAGAAAACAACTAAGGCTTAAAAGTGTTCTGTGATTATCACAGCTCACACGATTAGACGTATTAGTGCTAAACACTTTTCTGTTTTTATTTTTTTATTTATTTTTTTAAAGATTTTATTTATTTATTCGACAGAGATAGAGACAGCCAACGAGAGAGGGAACACAGGCAGGGGGAGTGGGGGAGGAAGAAGCAGGCTCATAGCAGAGGAGCTTGATGTGGGGCTCGATCCCACAACACCGGGATCACGCCCTGAGCCGAAGGCAGACGCTTAACCGCTGTGCCACCCAGGCGCCCCAACACTTTTCTGTTTTTAAAGTGTTTATATTTCAATGTAGCTTCAGATGTTCTTTATACTTTCATAGATTGATTTTGAATAATATTTATATGATTACTAAAGATGGTAAATCATAGCTACAAGGGAAATCCATACTAATCAAGTTCTTGCTCAAAGGGTATCTCCTCCAGATAAATTTCCCAGATCCTACCCACCCAAAGTTAGGCTTTAATTTTCCTGAAACCCCAGAGTTTTTATACTTATATAAGGGTACATCTGATTAATGTTGATCTTATTGTTTTCAAGGTTTTCCTTACAACTCCATTGAGTTCATATACCCACAGCAATTGATTCTGCACTCCCCCCAAAAAAGGAAAAAAAAGAATTGAATTGACAGTGTTTATAAGCTTTGATAGTAGCTTCAGAACTCTTACCATTCTTATTTAAGTGATATAGTCTTGCCCATCTTGGAAAATCAATAGAGTTGAAAATTATTTTCACTAACCTTATGAATTCAGGAAGTGAAGACAGACTTACTAATTCTTGTTATCCTTACACACAATTTTTTTCTCTGAAAAGAGCTTACCTTATTTTGTATGTTCTACTTGAAAAAGAACAAACATACAAACATTTAACAAAAAAAAATCCCTTTTCAAAGAACAGTGTAAGCAATTGTGCTGTAGGTCCCATACTTACATTTTTTTTCTATTACTTATGTCTTTGGTGATTGAGCTAACAGTGGCATTAGGATATTCTATTTTAACTTACCATCTTCTATGTAACCTAGGGAAAAAGATACGTAACACTTCAGTAAGTTTCAACAAAAGTAACAATAACTTACTATTCAAAAGCAAAAAATATTTGTCCTGAATCATACTTGAGATTATTGAAAAACATATCCAATTGTCAGTAATATTACTGATTTAACAAGAATTTTGTCCTCATACTAAATATTATTTCTTGTATGAAGATTGCACACTTCGATCTTTTCAAGTGGATTATTCTTAAACATCATGACAAGTAAAGGGTGCCTGGGTGTCTCAGTCTGTTAAGCCCTTGCCTTTGGCTCAGGTCATCTCAGGTAATGATCTTGGGCTCCCTGCTCAATGGGGACACTGCGTCTCCCGCTCCCTTTCTCTCTGCCCCTCCTCCCTCCACTTGTGTTCTCTCTCTCTCTAATAAATAAATAAATAAATAAATAAATAAGATCTTTTTAAAAAAAGAAAACAACATCATGACAAGTAAGTGTGATTACAATATACCTTCATGTTGCTGGATTAATTAATCTAATTCAATACAAAAACAAGAAAATAGGTCAAATAGCCTATAGGTTTTCCCATTTTCCCATATATATATATATATATACATATATACATACATATATATAAATATAAAAGTTGGTTTCCCAACCTGGAATAAGATTTTGACAAATGTAGAGTTAATATAAGATAAAAAAGGAAACAGAAAATAGATTTTACTCTTGAGAACTGCAGCATGAGGTATCAGAAACCCAACTGAATAAATCCCTCCTCTTCTTTCGCAGAGTTCAAAGTTGTTCACGCATTATCAAAAATAATCCCTGTTTCTTCTCTTTTGGTGCTGATGTCTGTTCTGTTGCATCGTGGAAAATCTTATAACATGACTGCTGCTATCAGCACCAGCTATGCCTCTGGGAAGTGCTATATGACCGTATTCTCTTACTATTATTCCAAGGCTTCCATGGTCACAGCCCAGACTCCAGCAACTCTTCCTGATGTTAACAAGATGCAGATCTTGTTGCTAACCCAGGTCATGTTAACTCCTCACCCCAATCCCTTAGGTCAACTGATGTTAAGGTGTTTAATCTGATAGCTGCTCTTGTTGTTCTTACTGAATTGAGAGATAGCCCACTCCAATTTGACTTAGGTGTGTGGTTAAACCCCCCAAATGATACTCTTTACTGTATTAAAGTGGTTATATCCTTATACCATTTATTATGCACTATTTCATTTAACTTTTCTCAAAAGAATGAGATAACTTTCCTGAGAAAATGAGTGGGATTGCACTTTTTAATGCTCCAAAGTATACACTCAAATACGTCCACATAAATGTAAGACCCTTAGTCCCAGAAACAGGTCTGAGGTCTTAATTCTCTCTTACCACAGAATAAATTAAGAGAAGTACAAATGAAGATTTTCTTTTAAAGTATTCCTCTCAGTGTTTAGATACCTCTCCATTGGTGAGCATACCAAAATGATTAGCAGGCATAATGATGAAGTGATTAATAGCTCAGGTTTAGAGACAGGTCTTCCTGGTTCAAATTTAGGGTTTATTCTTTGCTAGCTCTTAGGGATGCAATCCTTGAACCCCTTATCAGAAAACTTGCATGATAATAGATTGAGGGAATAAAAGTAACTCACAACATATAATGTGCTTTAAAATATCTCATGTAACACATGTTCAGTAAATGTCAGTTACTTTTATTATTTCCAAGTTCAAGACAAAATCTTCTACAATCTGACATTTACCATTTTGCTATATAAATTGGCAATTAAATTAAAAACTTAATTAAATATCCACAGTGAGTTCAACACTTTATTAGGCTTCATGAGCCCATAAGAAGCACATACATTAGCACATGCCACATGCCAAGCTTGGCATTATGAATTTTTTGGGATCGACTAAAATGGTGTCTTAGAACGAATTCAGTTCAACCATATTGCAACTCCACAGGCGACAGCACAGGTCCTCTAGGCAGGACGTGTGTGCAGATTCCGTGCCAGCAAGATACCCCTGCATTTCCTGTGTGCTGGACTAAAGTAGAATCATGGTCGGCAGGGAAGACTGATGAAACATTCTTAAGATTTGCTGTAGAAGAATTTCAAACAGGGCTGCATAGACACTGACTGCTGGGAAACTCTCTTTTGGCAGACCGCTGGAGCAGGCAATTGCCATTTGGAGCCAAGTGTCTCAAAGCTGATGAAAAAAGAAATAGAGCCTGCAACAATAATGTGTTGTATCAGGCATGACTCTCCAGAGGCCAATGGATGGATGAACACAAGCAGTGTGAGGACCACTGAGAGATGCAGGCACAGTTCATATGGACAGACTCACTATTAAAAATATTACTACTTACTTGTAATCATGTAGCATGTTATAATTAACAAAACAATTTCCTAACAGTTATCCCAATAGACCCTTACAATAGTACTGTGAGATAGGTGGGCAGTTCTCATTTTGCAAATGGGGGAACTGACACCAAGAGAATTCAGGTTTGGTACCCAAGCCAAGAGCTACCAAGCAACCAAACCATATCTAAAAGCCAGATGTTAAGAATGCCTCTTTAAGATTTGTTTTAATACACCAATTTTTATTTCATATAAGAAAAAAGCTGTGAATGCATTCATAAGAAATGACACAAATAAGTAAAAGAAATAAACATTATACAGAAAAAAATCAAGGTACTCAGGAAAGCATGATTATTGGAAGTGCTCCAGACTGAATCTTCAGATGGATTCGTCTCAGTCAATGAAAGTGTTTTTTATTCCAGCAAATAAAGAAAATTGATCCACAATCAAAATTTCTCTCCAGCTATCACACAGACATTATTGCTTATCTTTAACAAATTCAATTTTAAGAGTAGTCATTAAATGGTAATTAGAATGGTTCAGTGTAATTTACTGAAAGGTTCAGTAGAGTTTACCTGTGCAATTTCTACATCTGTCGGTTGACATAGAAAGAACCTTTTTAAAGCCTTTACATGTGAAACAATGAACATTTTTTTCTCTTGCCTGAGATGTCTTATTTTTTTTAATATTTTATTTATTTATTTGAAAGACAGAAAGCGTGAGAGACAGTGAGAGATCACAAGCAGTGCGGAGGGGTAGACTGAGAAGCAGACTCCCTGCTGAGCAGGGAGCCCCATGTGGGACTCAATCCCAGGACCCTGGGATCATGATCCCAGGACACTCAGATCATGATCTGACCTAAAGGCAGACACTAACGGACTGAGCCACCCAGGTACCCAGACTTAGAGATTCTTAAACATCTCTACGAAGCTAAACTTTGAGTGCTTTTTAGTATAAAATAGATATATTTTCCCTAATATCTCTGTAGAAAATAACTTTCAGCTTCATTTTCAGCAACATGTCCCTATACACTTCATTCTTCCCATGTTATATCCCAGACCTTGTGTACCTGCGTATGTCTGTACATAATTGCTGCTGCTTGGTTGTAAGGAGCTTTATTGCAGAATAATAAGTTATTTTTAATACACATATAAATATTTTCATTGCTTTTCCCCACAAATTTAGAAATAAATACTTTGGTTTCTACTAAATTAGAAGCTCGTAGGTTCTCCTCTTACTCATACTTTATTCCTTTTTATTTTACATCTCCTTGATACCCAAAATTGTTATGCAGGCTGACTTGACACTAATTGCATTCACTTTATAAAATGATTTATGGAAAATAAGCATTCTTACACTGGTCAGTCCTCTCATATAGGAATACAATGCATCTCTAACTTTATTACAATTCAGGTTCTTTAGGGTTTTTTCAATTACTTTTTAATATATGCTTTGATACAATTTTGATACATATTAAAATATGTTCTAGATACTATTTTCCAAAACTTTCAAGATATATTCTATTAAGTCTTATACTTAAGTGTTTAACATTTTTATATTTAGTGCAAATTAAATATTTTATTTTATTTTATTTATTTTTTTTAAAGATTTTATTTATTTATTTGACAGAGATAGAGACAGCCAGCGAGAGAGGGAACACAAGCAGGGGGAGTGGGAGAGGAAGAAGCAGGCTCATAGCGGAGGAGCCTGATGTGGGGCTCGATCCCATAACGCCGGGATCACGCCCTGAGCTGAAGGCAGACGCTTAACCGCTGTGCCACCCAGGCGCCCCAAATTAAATATTTTAATTTGCTTTCTGATTAGTTTCAATATTTGTACAACTATCATTTTAATATTTATTTTTAAGAGTTACAGCTTTTTTATTAATTTTTCTTCCATTGAGTTTTATAAGTAATAATATCATGCACTTACAATGTTCTTTTTCTTTCCAATAACTATATATTTAACGTTCTTTTCCTTAATAGGATTTCTTAGAACTTTTAGAACAATTTTAAGTAATACTGCTAAAGATTTTACTTTTCTTATATTCATAACTATAGTAGGACTGTCCATGGATTTTAATTTTTATGTGTAATGTTGACTGCTGGAGTAGGTATTTATTCACTCTAAAATATTTAGTTAGGACAAACTTTTTGCCAGTTACTGTGCTGGCTTTATGTGATAGGGTAACTGCTACAAGAAATAGATCCAAAAATGTATAGTGGATCTGACAGAATAGAACTTCATTTCTTCTCATCACAGTACTAGGTGTACTTCATAGTTAGTGGTGTTGTCCTACTCAAGGCAGTTATTGAGAGTCCAGAGCCAATGGATAGTCATCCATCATCTACATGTGATTTCCAAGTCACCTTGAAGGTTTAATCCATTGCAAGCTGGAAGGGGATTAGAACAAGCAATATTGATTATAAGAAGATTTCAGGGTTAGGTCTTAAAGTGAGATATATACATATACACACACACACATGATATATATATATATATATATATATATACACATATATATATATATACACACACATATATATACACACACATATACGATATATATATATATATATAATGTTTCCTTTATCCATCCATCCATTAATGGGACACTTACATTGTGTCCATGTCTTGGCTGCTGTAAACAATGCTGTAATGAAGATGAAAATGCAGCTATATTTTAAAATTAGTGATTTTGTTCCCTTTGGATAAATACCTAGAAGTGGAATTGATGGATCAAGTCATAACTTCTTAGAAAATATAATTGAAATATTTTATATGAAAATTATTAATTCTACAACTACTTAAGTTTATATTTTGTGAGCATATAAAGTATCTTGGGGAAGAAGTTTTCTTACTTTCCACCCTACTTTAAAATGAATTTCTAGGTACACCTGGGTGGCTCAGTCAGTAAAGCGGCTGCCTTCAGCTCAGGTCATGATCCCAGGGTCCTAGGATCAAGTCCCACATCAGGTTCCTTTCTCAATGAGGAGCCTGCTTCTCCCTCTGCCTTCTGCTCCCCCTGCTTATGCTCTCTCTCTCTCTCTGACAAGTAAATAAATAAAATATTTTAAAAAAATAAAATGAGTTTCTATTCAAGACTCTTGCAAGGATTAACTAAGTTTAGATTAGTTGACTTGTACAGAGTAGGCTTTTAATAGCAGCTACCAAAAATATTATGAAAAGGATAATTTTCAACAGACATATAGACTTAACTATAGGATAATTTTTTTGTAAAAGAATTCTATGTTCAAGATAGTATTCAAACTCCTCGAACATCCACTCCATTTAGTGACAATAAAATTATTTTGATAAAATTTTGAAATTAAAGGCCATTTATAATGTCCTTTCATATACCAACTCTCTAGGAGGGGGGAGGGAGGAGGGGGAGGGGGAGGAGGAGGAGGAGAAGAAGAAGGAAGAAGAAGAAAGAAGCAGCAGCAGCAGCAGCAGCAGCGGTAACGCTTCTCCAGGAAAAACAGAACCAGTTTGAACAAAAAGAAGCAAACTCAGGAAATAAGTCATTATATTTAACTTTAGGTCTCAGAGGGTCAGTAAAATGCTAAAAGACAAATTTTCCAGCTGAGAATTTTCTTGACAATTAAATGGCAAGATGACAAATGTCAGACCATTGCAGTGTCAAGAAGCAAGCGGAAACAATCTGCTTTCTGCTAGTGTATGGCTAATGCCACCTGGTGCAGGCTGAATAATCATTGAGAATACAATAATCCTCTGGTCACAATGACCTCTCTTAGAAATTATTTAGAGAACATTTTTTTATCACTTCCACCTGTACTAAACCTATTGGTTGAACAAAATATTTTCTTTCAGCTTAATGCAGTAGAATTAAAATGTAACTAAGCCTAAGCAATCTAAATAAATGAGATGGAATTTGGGACATGATGAGATGAAACAGAGGATTCCCTACACATAAGGTAAAAGTTTGGTAAATTAGAAAAAATCAAAATAGATGTTTTCAAAGAATGGAACAAATATACATGTGATCAAACAAGACAGAAGCTAAGATTACTATCACATGTCATTATAATGTAATGATTATACTTTTGTGATATAGCAGTAAAAATCTTCTGGGACTCAAGACTTAACTAAGTAATCACTCCATTGTCCTTTTTTTCAATTTCTTGGAATATAATTAATATAGAATGAAAAACATTGGTGATATGTACACACCATTGATATCATCACCACAATCCAAACAGATAATATAACTATCACTTCTAATAGTTTCATCAGGTGCCTTTATAATTAATTACTTCCCCTTCTCCCCTCCTCCCACTGCCTGGATCCCATCATATGCATCGATATGCTTCTTTTTTTTTTAATAAATGCAAACGTGTGTTGTATATATTCAAACATGTCACTGCATGGCAGGTATGTTCTATATATATTAACTAATTTTACTCCTCATAACCCTTTGAACTAGAGATAATCATTACCCCCATTTTAGAGATGAGGAAATTACAACACAAAGAGGTTAAAGAATTTTCCAAATTTTTATATATAGCAAGTAACACATATCCCAAGTAGTATGACTCCTAAGTACAGGCCTTTAAACACCTACTGTATGTTGCCATATCTTGTTTGGTCTAGTTCAATAACCATGAGGTAACACATCATTTTGTTTGTTTTTTATTTAAATTTTGTTAGTTAACATATTAACTTGGTTTCTGGAGTATATTTCAGTGATTCATCGCTTACATACAACAACCAGTGCTCATCACAAATGCCCTTTTTATTTATTTATTTATCTATTTTTTAAAAAAGACTTTGGTTATTTATTTGAGAGAGATAGTGTGAGCACACAGAGGGAGAGAGAGAGAGAGAAGCAGACTCCCCACTGAGCAGGAATCCCAACATGGGGCTCGATCTCAGGACTCTGAGATCAGGACCTGAGCTGATGGCAGGTGCTTAGCAGACTGAGTCACCCACGTGCACAACAGTACCCTTTTTAATACCCATCACCCATCTAGCCCATCCCCCATCCACCTCCCTCCACCAATCTTAGTTTGTTCTCTATCATTGAGAGTCACTTATGGCTTGTTTCCCTTTCCTTTTTTCCTTTCCCCCTTCCCATATGTTCCTCTGTTTTGCTTCCTAAATTCCACATATGAGTAAGATCATATGGTATTTGTCTTTCTCTGACTAACTTATTTCACTTAGCATAATGCACTCTAGCTCCACTCGTGCATCGATGTATTTTTATCACTATAGATTAGTTTGCATTTTCTACATTGTTATATAAATGTAATCATATAGTATGTACTATTTTTTTGTTAGGTTTATTCTACTCAGCATAGCTATTTTGAGTTTCATTCATGTTGCTGCATATATCAATAGTCCATTCTTTTATTTCTGAGTATTATTCTAATGTATCCATATATCTTAATTTGTGAATTTATTCATCAGTTAATCCTTTGTTTCTAATTTTTAGGTATTGAAAAAAATTTGTCATGAACATTAATGTTCAAGTCTTTTTTTTTTTTTAAGATTTATTTATTTGACAGAGTGAGAGAAAGAGAGAGAGAGAGCAGGGAGAGGGCCAGAGGGAGAGGCAGAGAGAGTCAAGCAAACTCTGTGCTGAGTGTGCAGCCCATCACAGAGCTCCATCTCAGGACCCTGAGATCATGACCTAAGCCAAAACCTAGAGTTGAGCACTCAACCGACTGAGCCACACTGGCATCCCATCACGTTCAAGTCTTTGTTATGATATGTTTTCACTTACTCTGGGTAAATACTTAGAAGTAGAATGGCAAGACCACATAATAGGTGTATGTTTAACATTTTAAGAAACTTCAAACTGTTCCATAATTTAGTTGTACTATTCTACATTCACACTAGAAGTATATGAAAGTTCTAGTTCCTTCATATCTTCAACAGCATTTGGTATGGTTAGTCATTCTAATAGGTATGTAGTGGTATCTCATTGTGGTCTTAATTGCATTCCCCTAATTAATTACAACATTGAACATTTTTCATGTGCTTATTTGTCATCCTTATATTTTCTTGGGTTAAGTGCCACTTTAAATATTTTCCCCAGTTTTTAATTGGGTAGTAAGTTTACTTACTGAGCTATAAGAACTAATTATATTCTGCATAGGAGTCCAAATTTGCTCCTTTTACAAAATGTTTAGCCTTTCTGCATCCTTTTCCATATGAATTTTAAAATCAGCTTGTAAATTTCTACAAAAAACATTTGCTGGGATTTTAATTTGGATTATGTTGAATCTGTAGCTCAACCAAAGAGAATTAACATCTTAGCAATTTGGGTTTTCAAAGCTATGAATTTTTTTACTGTCTTTCTTTTTCTTTCTTTCTTTCTTTCTTTCTTTCTTTCTTTCTTTCTTTCTTTCTTTCTTTCTTCCTTCCTTCCTTCCTTCCTTCCTTCCTTCCTTCCTTTCTTTCTTTCTTTCTTTCTTTCTTTCTTTCTTTCCTGTCTTCTTTAATTTTTCTCTTCCATGATTCTAGTCCTTCAGTGTGCATGCCTTGCACATCACTTGTCAGAATTATTCCCAAGCATTTCACATTCTAATGCTATTGTCAATAGTATTTTTCAGATCTTCTATATTCTTATTTTCTTCCTATCCTTCTGTCATTTATTAGGAGATAGAAATTGAAATTACTGACTATACTTGTGAATTCTTCTATTTCTTTATGCAATTCTACCAACTTTTCCTTCATGTGTTTGAATACTCTGCTGTTAGGTTCATAAACATTTAGGGTTATTATGTCCTATTGAATGGCTGATTTTTCTCATTTTTAAATGGCTTTATTAATCCCTGGTAATATTCTTTGCTTTGAAATCTACTTCATCAAGGACTAATATAGCACCGCCATTATTTTAATAGTATTGGCATTACAGTAGCTGTCCATCCTTTTACTTTAAGTGGTGTGTGTTTGTGTGTGTGTGTTTCCTCTCTCTATATTTAAAGTTTGTGTCTTGTAGGAATCTTACAGTTTGGCCACACTACTTATATAATCTGACTACCTCTACCTTTTAATTGTTATATTTAGACTACCCACATTTAGTATAATTAGTGGTGTAGTTAGGTTTAACTATTATTATTTTTTGTTTTCTCTTTCCCATCTGTACTTTGTTTCTTCTTTCTCCCTTATCTGTCATTTTTGTACGTTTTATATTTTTGCTATATCTCTTTTCCTGGTTTATTAGCTATAACTCTTTATTTTGTTATTTTAGTGATTACCTTAGAGTTTGAAGTATACCAATCCACCATTAAGGGATACTTTCACATATGTCTACATATATGTATAACAGTTCCTTAAAAAAATTAAAAATAGAATTACCATATGATGCATTTCCACTTCTAAGTATATACCTAAAAGAACTGAAAGCAGAAACTCAAACAGGTATGGGTAAACCCATGTTCACAGCAGCATTATTTACAATAGCCAAAATGTGGAAGTAACCCAAGTGTCCACTGATGGATAAATAAATAAAATATGTACATACACAAAATGAAATATTATTCAACCTTACAAAGGAAGAAAATTCTGACACATACTAGAAGATATGTGAACCCTAAGGATATTTTGCAATGAAATAAGCACATCACAAAAGACAAATACTATATGATTTAATTCATATAAGGTAGTTAAACATAGATTCAGAAAGTAGACCTGATTGCTAAGGGTTGGAGTCGTGGAGAATGGGAGTTATTGTTTAATAGGTACAGAGTTTCAATTTCCCAAGATGAAAACAGTTTTATGGATGGTTGGTCACGATGTTAACAGCGCAATATGTGAATGTACCTCATGCTGCTGAGCAATACTTAAATACGGGTTAAGACGGCAATTTTATGTTATATGTATTTTACTACAACTTAAGAAGGAAGCAGTAGGGCAGATTTGGGTTATAGGCTTATACTTCTGATACAGAGTAATGATTGCACTAACAGATGTTTACATGTCTACAGAGTAGAGGGGTAGTTTTTAATCCCTGCTTCTCAGAGGTTTCCCTCAAATTCTTAAAATAGATTGGATGGAAAATGCTACCACTGCTGACAACTCTGAGAGTTAAAATAGCCAGAGGACCCAATAGTATTGTGAGATTTAACTCCAGGATCTAAACCAGATTCACAATAAATATCAGAGAAAAATCCCTTTGGGCTTCTGGCAGAGGGAGGGGAATAGGAACCACTTTAAAGTACATCAGAGCACTGTGTTCTTCTCAACAAGGCCTACCCTCAGAAGTAACTGGTTACCAGAGCCTAATCTTCTAAGGTATTATGATATAACTGATCCAATGAAGGGAAATACCCAATTCCAGCCAATTCTGGTATCTAGATAGGAAAAGGGCAATACCCAGGTCCAGCCTTAAATATCCTGCCCCCCTAAAGAGGGAGAAAAACACTGAGACACACATGTGAGGTTCACAGTCCACAGGCACACGCTTACTAAAAGAATGAGGCCTAATTATGGGACTATGAAATGCTTCCCCTCCCCTTGCATCCCACCACCACATTACTAAAGGCCTTTTTACAATAATTCCTTTTATCTGGTATGCCATGTCCAGTTATCAAGAAAAAATTACAAGGCATACCAAGAGTCAAAAAGTACAATTTGAATGAGACAGAACAAGCATCAGAACCAGACATTGTAGGATGTTTGAATTATCAGACCAGGAATTTAAAACAGCTATGATTAATATGCTAAGGGTTCTAATGGATAAAACGGACAGCACGCAAGAACAGACGGGCAATGGAGGCAGAGAGAAGGAAATCCTAAGAAAGAACCAAAAAGAAATACAAAGGTAAAAAATCACTGTAACATAAATGAAAATACTGAATGTATTTTGAAATTAAAAATAATGTATGTGATTTTATACATATAAATGTATCTATATACACATATGTTTGTTTGTATGTAAGTAAAATGAATGATGCAATGAAACAAGGTATGAGAGGAAAGAATTAGGATAATTGGTTGATATAAAGTGCTCAAACTATCTGGGAGGTACAATAACATTATTTGAAAGTGGACTTGGGTTAGTTGTAAATGTCCATTGCAAACTCTAGGGCAACCCCTAAAAAAGGGAATAAAAGAAGTATAACTGGTATAATAAGAAAGGAATCATATAAGGATCAAATGAAACGCTCAAGTAAAACCACAGAAGGCAGAAAAAGTGTAGTAAAAATGGGAAGAATGCACAAGGGCAACAAGTAGAAAATAGAAAAAAATATGGTAGCTATTAATCAAACTATATAAATAATTATTTTGAATGCTGATAGTTTTAAAACAGCAATTAAAAGACAGATTGCCAGAGTGGGTACAAAAACACTACCCAACTGTATGTTCTCTACAAGAAACAGACTAAAAATAAACATATGAATTAAAAATAAATGGATGGAAAAAATAAAGCATGCTAGCACTAAACAAAAGAAAACAGAAGCAGCTATATTAATTTCAGACAAAGCAGACTTCAAAGCAAGGAAAGTTATGAAAAATAAAGAAGGTAATTATATACTGACAGTAGGGTCAGTTTTCCAAGAAGACATAAACAATTCTTAGCATGTATGTGCATAACAGCAGAGCATCAAACTACATAAGGCAAAAACTGATAGAACTGCAAGGTTAACTATGAAAAACAGAAAGAAGACATACATTTACAAGAAAAGAAAATAAAACATATACAGATTGGGAAGGAAGACATAAAACTCTTTTGGTTCACAGATGACATGATCGTCCATGTAGAAAATTCAAAATAATCCACAAGTAAATTAGAACTATTAAGTGATTATAGTAAGGTTGCAAGATACAAGGTTAATATACAAAATTTGATTTCTTTCTTATATATAAACAATGAACAAGTGGAATTGAAAATTTAAAACACAATACCATTTATAGTAGAACCTTCCCCAAAAATGAAATACTTAGGTATAAGTCTAACAAAGTATGTTCAAGATCTATATGAGGCAAACTATGAAATGCTGATGAACAAAATCGAAGAACTAGATACATGGAGACATATTTCATGTTCATGAATAAGAGAACCCAATACTGTCAACATGCCAGTTCTTTCCCACTTGATCTATAGATTCATTGTAATTCTAATAAAAGTACCACCAAGTACAATGTGGTATTGCCAAAAGAATAAACAAAGAAATGAATGGAACATAATGGAGAGTACAGTAATAGATCCCCATAAATATAATCAAATGATTGTGTACAAAGGTCTAAAGGTAACACTATGGAGCAGAGAGTTTCTTTAACAAATGGTACCAAAACAACAGAACATCCACAAACAAATCTTCACACAGAACTTACACCCTCCACAAAAGAACTAACTCAAAATCAATCACAAACCTAAAAATAAAACACAAAACTATAAACTCCTAAATGATAATATAGGAGAAAACATAGATGACCTTGGATATGGTGATACTTTTTTAGAGACACACCAGAGACCAAATCTATTAAAGAAATAATTGATAAGCTTGATTTCATTAAAATGTAAAATTTCTGCTCTGTGAAAGGCTAAAAAGAGAATACGAAGACAAGTCACAGACTTGGAAAAAAAATTTGCAAAAATAGCAGTCTTTTTGGACTGTTATCCAAAATATACAACAAACTATTAAAATGCAATGAGAAAACAAACAACACAATCTAAAAATAAGCCAAAGACTTTAACAAACACCTCACCAAAGATGATATACAGATGACAAATAAACATATGAAAAGGTGTTCCACATCATACATCATCAGGGAAATACAAATCAAAACAATGAGATACCACTACATACCTATTAGAATGGCCAAAATCCAGAACACTGAGAACACCAAGTACTAGCAATGATGTGCAACAACAGGATCTCTTGTACGTTACTGGTGGGATACGAAACATTCCAGTCACTTTGGAAGACATTTTGGTGGTTTCTTGAAAACTAAACATATTCTTACCATGCGATCCCGCAGTTGTGCTCCTTATTAAACAACCATAGGATTTGAAAATTTATGTTCACACAAAAACCTGCATACAGATGTGCATCCATACACATTTTTATCCACAACTGCCAAAACTTGGAAGCAACCAAGAGGTCCAGTAGGTTAAAGGATAAACAAATTGTGGTAATCCAACAATAAAATATTACTCATTGCTAAAAAGAAATGAGCTATCAAACTATGAGAAGAAATGGAGGAAATGTACATGCATATTACTAATGCATGAAGCCAAACTGAAAAGGCTACATACTATATGATTGCAACTAAGTAACATTCTAAAAAGGCAAAACTATGTAGACAATAAGAAGTTCAGTGGTTGCCAAGGATAGGGGAGGGAAGAAAGATGAACAGGCAGAACACAGAGGATTTTTAGGGCAGTGAAAATACTATATTTAAATACTATAAAATATTATAATGATGGATATATATCATTATACATTTGTCCAAACCCATAAAATGTACAACACCAAAAGTTAACTGTAATGTAAACTACGGGCTGTGAGTGATAATGATGTGTCAATATAGGTCAATCCTTGGTTTAAAAAAAAAAAAAAGTGCCACTCTGAAGAGTGCTGTTGATAACTGGGGTGCCTATACATGTAGGGGGCAGAGAATAAATAGGAAATCTTTATACCTTCCTCTTAATTGCTGTAAACTTAAACTACTCTAAAAAATTAAGAATTTGAAAAAATGATAAAGAATGTTCTATTAGCAAACTGGAAAAGTGGACTATGCCAAAGAAGTAGGATTCAAATCTTAATTGTGTCATTAAATCTAGTAAATTAAACCAATCAGCTCTTTCTGAATTTCTATCCCTGCCTCTCTTCTGATTCTAATCTTGTTTCTCCCTTAGTATTCTATTCCTATTAGTTTTGATGATAACTTTACTGGTAATGACTCCCTTACTGTGTCTCTTTTTGAGCAGCTGCTTTTTTATTACCCCAGCCTCGTATTTATGGCAGACACTGAAAACTTTGAGTTCCTTGTTAATTCTCCAAGGAAACTCTGAATATTGGAAATTAAAAAAAAAAGAATGCAAGGAAATCAGAGAAAAGAAGCTATTTCATAAGATAGATAAAAATTAACCATCATGTCAATCTTGATTGAATGAGCTTATTAATAATACTTTTCTGGAATACTTTCCATTCTATTTATTTTAAAGGATAAAATCCTCATACAATCTTTCTATATTAGGGTTATAATCTTGACTGATTTATACCTAATCCTTTAAGCTTTCCAGAAATTATCAGTCACATGAAACTGAATAATCAAGACAGTTATTTGTGGATTGTAAAAGCTAGTAGAAAACATATATATATGGTCAATACAGAACAAAAAAAATGCTTAAAAAAATAAGAATGCCTTCATCCAATAGATAGTCCTTTTATTTATTTATTTTTAAAGCTTTAATTTATTTATTTGACAGAGATTGAGCGCAAAAGTAGGCAGAGTGACAGGCAGAGGGAGAGGGAGAAGCAGCCTGCCCACTGAGCAGAGTTGGATGCAAGTCTTGATCCCAGGACCCTGGGATCATGATCTGAGTCCAAGGCAGATGCTTAACTAACTGAGCCATCCAGGCACCCCAAGAGGTAGTCCTTCTAAACAAAACTCAGCCAAGAATAAAAGAGTGTATGCAATTTTTTTCTGTCCTGAAGGCTATACGCTGTTAGCTCAACCACACTCTGTTAATTACTTCTTTCAACTAAAATTATCTTCATGGAATAATGTTACTCTTTTTTCTTTACTGTGGGTCAAGCTCTTCAAGGCTACAATGATGCTGACATATTGAGAATTTTCTATTATTTTGAAGTGAAACAGTCTTTTTTAATCCTGCTTCTTCTAGGAAAAACAACCCTTCCAAGGAAATCCATATACTCATTCTCATCCAGGGTTTTTTTCTTTTACTGCGTCTTCAGAGTTCCCTTCTGATAAAAGCAGTTATGGAAAAAACTGTCTTCCTAGGCTTTTCCCTTTGTGTAATATCTTTTTATATCTGTTTTATAAACCCATTAAGCAAATTTGGAAAGAGAAAGTATATACACAGAAAGAATATAATATGGATTGAATTGATAAAGGTGAAAAACAAAAAAAAATTACTTGGTTTCAAATGTCTATAAGAAAAGTAACATCATATTCTGGAAAAAAAATTCATCCATGTCAAAAATAGCACCACAACTTATATTTCTCCCCATCCCCAACACAATTACCAAACTAATAAATACTTTGAAATTTCTTGTGACTATAGCAGAGAGATATTATTTATATTTGTTGAAAAATACAGGAACAGCTAGTCTTTGTATAATTTTAAAAATCAAATTAAAAGAAATCTGCTCTTGATTTACCTATAATTAGAAATTTGTATTTCTTAATTAATCTATATGAACTTCATTTTTATTATCTTTCCGCATATATTTTGGAAATATATGTGTGCTAAGATGACGAAACGCTGACGTTTAGTACTTTCGCTTGTTTACGTGTTTCTTCTCCAGAGCCCTATGCTAGATGATTTCATTTTACCGGTAACATGTGACCCATAAAGAAAATTGCTGTGAATTTTTAAGCACTAAATTTTCCCAGCTAGGCCAAAAAACCCACTACATACTGAGAAAGCACTCTTTCTTAGCGTGAAACACACAAAAGACAGAAAAGTAGATGTTGAATCAAATCGTTTGACTTTATTAACGACAGCAAACCCAATTTCTAAATAAGCAAAACACATTCCATCACTGGTACTCGAGACAATATATTAACCCCTGTATTATAGAGTATTGTTATTAATTCTGGCATTACAATATGAAATATTTATGAGTTATAATGTAATCCATAGGAAAACTGAACTGTACAAAGTACAAAAATCAGCAAGTCTACTGAATTATATTCATATTTTAAAAACCTGCTGACATTTGTTATTACATCCTATATTTAGGAAATTTAGAAATTAGTTCCTTCCATAAAAATCCAGGTATGATACCTATATTTTGTTTCCTGCAGCTGCTGCAAAAAATTGCCATAAATTAGGTGGCTTACAAGAATGGAACTTTTTTTCTCCCACAGTTCTTAAGGCCAGACATCTGAAATCAAAGCTATCTGTATCGGTAAGGCTGAACTATCTGGGAAAGCTCTAGGGGAGAAACCTCCCTTGTCTCTTCCGGTTTCTAGTGGCTCCGGAGGTTCTTGCCTGGTGGCTGCATATCTCCAATTGCTGCTTTTCCTCTGTGTTATATCTTCTCTGCTGTCTCTCATAAGGACATTTGTCATTGGACCTACAGACCCCCATCCCAGGAATCTAGGATGACTTCACCTCAAAATCTTATTTAATCACATACACAAAGACCCTTTTTTTCAAATAAGGTCACATTCATAGGTCCTGAAAGTTAGGGTATGGACATAATTTTGGGGGGGCCATAATTCAACCCACTACAATACCTACACATGCACATACTCTGTTCCTATAGCAAGGCATCAAAGTTATATTTATCTAAAGTCTAGATTAGACCATGAATGCCACATGTCTTTGGTACATCAAAATTATAACTTCATTTGCCTTAAGTTATTAATATTCAAATAAAGAATTGGTTTCCTATCATCTTCCTCAGCAAATGACTGTTTTTAATAACACTATAAACCATATATTTTATGCCTTTTCATCCAGTGCATTTATTTAATTTGAAACTTAAATCATCCCATGTTTGGCCAGTGAGAATCACTTAAAATGAATACCTGAACTCTTTTGACATGCTCCTAATACTCTGATGGTTTTCTCACCATATAGTACCTACCACAAGATGACTCAGACTCAGCCATTTTTCTCAAGGACTGGTTTATTTTAGCAAGAAATGGTATTTCAAGATCCGAATCTAGATGCTAGTAATATGTTCATTGCTTCTAAGGTATTCATTGTTTCTAGACCTTTCTGGTTGACAGAAATAGAGATTATGTGTGTGTGTGTGTATATATATATATATATATATATATATATATATATGAGTATATCTTATTATTTCCAACTCAAATGAAAGATTATAGAGTTTTTAATTAACTGCTTTCTCTACTACATCTGTATCTACTTTATTCTACACTAGGAATCTTGGAACTTAAGAACAATAGGTATGATAAAATTAGAACAGTCCATAATTACTCATTTGTTTCACCCCACGTAACACATACTAGTCTCAATACTGACACTAATTCTACCATCAATTGTGCTTACTGAAAACATTTTCAAAGTTTATTTGCATATGCTCTCCCTATTCTCCCATTTAAAAATTGCATTGTATCTACATTATTTTAACACATAACCACTACATATATTCTCTCCCCCTTCATCCTTATTTAGCCTTAGTTTTATAAGCAATTATGAAATTAATGCTCAAAAAAATAATTTCAACACTTATTCTTTGACAATATATCTCGTTATTTTGATATTCAACCTCATTTTTTGGTATATTACTCACAGATAGCTAACAGAACAGTATTACCAGAATCTTGCATGTTAGTAACAATTTGTCAGTGCCCTTTGCCAAAAAAAAAAAAGAAAGAAAAAAAGAAAAAAAAGCTTGTTTCACACTTTCCTTAACTATCTTAAATATGCTACTCTTTTTCACCTGGCATAGAGTACGGCTATCAAATGTCAATAATAATATAATTATTATATGTCCAAATAATATTTTCCTTTAAAATCAAGAAAAAGTTTTAATATCTTGGTGTTAGCCATTCTAAGTCGATGTTTTAAGCTACATTCTGTATTCTTTAAAAACGTAGATCCAGTTTAATTTTATTTCAAGAAAGTTTTCTTGAACTATAGGTTTTAGCGTAATTCAGTTCCCTTAGTTTGGTTTTTGCTTCTTCTTTGCCTATCTTCAATATTTATCACTATCTTTACAGTTCTGTTGTATTTCTTCTTCTGTTTCCATTTAAACATTCCCTCTGGGGCACCTGCGTGACTCAGCTGATTAAGCGATTAAGCGACTGCCTTCGGCTCAGTTCGCGATCTCAGGGTCTTGGGATAGAGCCCCCATCAGGCTCTCTGCTCAGTGGGGAGCCTGCCTCTCCCTCTGTCTGCTGCTCTGCTTACTTGTGCTCTCTCTCCCCTCCCTTCGCCGCCCCGGTGAAATAAAATCTTAATAAACAAACAAAAACCCCAAAAAACATTCCCTCTGTTTCACTTTGTATTTCTCTTAAGGCATTATTGGCTTTATTTATTTACTTTTGAGTTCCGTATTCTTTTGTGAAATTGTTTCTTTTATTGTATTTCTTTCCTGAGATCTGCCCCGCACCTCTTAAGTTTTAAAATCCTAATTAATGGGTGGCTTTGTTGGTTAAGCAGCGGACTCTTGGTTTTAGCTAAGGTCATGATCTCAGGGTCAATGCTCAGCGAGGAGACTTAAGATTCTCTCGCTCATGTGCTCTCTCTCTCTCTAAAATAAATAAAATCTTTAAAAATTTTTTAAAATCCCAATTAATGATTTGCTCATTCCTTATATGACCTTTTTTTAAAAGATTTATTTATTTTAGAGAGAGACACCGAGAGTGAGTGGGTGAGTGGGGTGGGGGTGGGGAGAGGGAGAGAATCTTCAAGCAGACTCCCTGCTGAGGGCAGAGCCTATTAAGAGGTTC
Organism: Ailuropoda melanoleuca; assembly: GCF_002007445.2. Lineage (NCBI taxonomy): Eukaryota > Metazoa > Chordata > Mammalia > Carnivora > Ursidae > Ailuropoda > Ailuropoda melanoleuca. Next base: position 73,901,047 of record NC_048228.1, read on the forward strand.
CATCGCACCACCCAGGAGATGGTGACCTGAGCCTAAACCAAGAGTCTGGTTGAGCCACCTAGGCACCGCTCATACCTTATATAACTTTTAATATCTTTTAGCTCTTTTTGAACTAATAGGTTAGTTTTGATATGTTTCGGGTAGTCTTTTCATTCTAAGGATGTTATTTTGCTCCTCATTCTCTTTGCCTTGTAATAATTTTGCATAGGATTTGACTTTGATTCATTTCCATTGCTTGTTTTTATATGAAACTAGCCTTCCTGAAGTTTTTGAATAATGCAAAATTAGAAAATATTATGTATCTCCAGTAAATTCTTGGTTCTGTTTTTATGTATTGTTCAAATATTTTATGGTTTGCTCACTGAGATTTCTGGACCCTGTACCCCTTTCAATTTTGGACTAGATCTTCTCTTTTGTTTCATTTACTTCTAGTTGGTATTGCATTCCTAGGAACTTCTCATCACTGTGGGACTCTGTGTTGGGAGTTGTAGCAGTAAGTTTTGTGAATTCACAACTTCAGCTCATTTAGTTCTCTTACCACAGATCTCTTGCATTTACCCAGTACTGGAAGGGGCAGAAATCTTCCAAGTTCCAGCTTCTTTTCTTAAATTGCCCTCTTTATGTTTTTGAACAAATATATCATATTTATTTGAGGCTCTCCCTTTCTCAGGTTTGACAGACACCTTACCATTTCTGCCTCCTCTTTCCCACACAGATAGAAACTCGCAGGTCTTATGGGTTTTGGAGATTTGTCCCCTCCTGCCTTTCTGTTGTGGTTCATGGGAATACCTCGTCACTTAGTAACATTTTAAATGTTCTACATGTTTCTTCTTCCTGTGCTATTTGCTCTATTTTCAACACAGGGGTTTGGAGGGATTGTCTGCAATCACTGCCATCTTCCCAGAAACACACTAATGGCTTGCATTTTTCATTCACATTATGCTTTTACATAGCTCATGAGAAGAGGTAGCTATGCTCCATATTTTCTCTAATATGTAGTATACATCTATATAAATATGCAAACAATGTATCCATTTTTCAGGTTAATCCTTCTTAAAGGGTTTTGTTGTTGTTATAAACAATGCTTCTTTTGTTTTTTTAATATTTTATTTATTTATTTATTTATTTATTTATTTATTTATTTGACAGAGAGAGACAGTGAGAGAGGGAATACAAGCAGGGGCAGAGGGAGAGGGAGAGGGAGAAGCAGGCTTCCCGTTGAGCAGGGAACCCTATGTGGGGCTCGATCCCAAGGATCCCAGGACCCTGGGATTATGACCTGAACTGAAGGTGGATGCTTAACAACTGAACCACCCAGGTGCCCCTAGAAACAATTCTTCTATAAATATTCTTTTATATCTCTACCTGCACACATACTGGAAACAAGGCAGTGCAGTGCAAAGTGTGGTTTAAGTTTGGAGAAAAACAGAAAATCAGAGGGAGGGAATATTAAAAATTATGATAGACTGAGCATTTTTTTCCCAAGTGAAACTAGATATTATCTAAAAGGGACTATTTCCCTTGGTAGAGTAGATTAATTTTAAATTGAGTAAAACTTAAAATTATTTTCCCAATTACTAAAAGTAAGGAATTATGAAGAAGACCACATAAATTACAGAAAGTATTAAAGAGCCGTATCTTCTATGTGTAGCTAAGTTATACTGTGAATAAACTTTATGACCCTCTCTGCATAGTTCTCTTGGCCCTGTAGTACCCATTAGAGTAAAAATCCCTGAAACCTCTTTTACATATATGGCCCATGACTTGAGTATCATTTTCCCCTCCCTGAATTTGTTTGAGGAAAAGTTCCAGTCATATAAAGAAAAAGCAGTCAGACATTAGGCATGACTGGAGACATTAGGAAAAGAGAAAAAACAGCACCTACAATGTTCCTGACAATGCAGGCCTATTATCTATACCATGGAAATTATGTTTTCCGTGGAAGATTGGGAAGACAGGATCTGGGAGAGACCTACCAGGATGAAGATGAAAAATGCATTCAGTTACTTAAACTCAGAATAATATCCATTCAGTAATTTTCAAATGGTTGGCAGTGGTTGTTGTAAATTAACACCCGGAGGGTTCAGAAAAACAGTCCAGTCTAACATGTGGTGACAGATGGCAGAAAAATTCCTATATTTTTGTTTACCATATTACTCTCCCTCCCTTCCCTGTAAGATTACCTCAGGCTTTCCTTCAACATGTGATTGTCATGCTTCCTATGGGAAGAGAACAATTCCTGCCTCACAGAGTTTTGGCATGCCCATGTGACATCTTGACCAGTGGCTAGTAAGCAGACATGATATAATACACGGCTAGTGAAAGCTTTAAGATGGAGCATGAGCTCTAAGATGAGGCCATGAGAAGAGCATGACCTACATGGAGACACTCCTTCTTCCAGAGCCCTGCACAAGAGGTACAGCCACAGCAAATGACAGCCAACTTCAGCTAAGAAATTAAAGCTTATTAATGTAAGTAACTGAGATTTAGGGACCATTTGTCCTTGCAGCAAAATTGACTAATATTAGTCAATTAGATATTAGTAAAAATGCAATATAACATACATACATTTTAGCTCCCAAGCTCATGTTCTTAAACATTCTTGCCTAAGGCTAAGATTGGCCCTAAAAACTGGGAAAGGAAGATCCTGGGAAAAGAAGGCAGGGAATCCCATTTGTAGCCTGGAGGAAAACGGCAGTCACTAGCAAAAGGGCTTAGAGATGTTGCATGCTATTTTTAATTTTGTCCTGAAAACATTCTTATATTTATCTCACATGGGGAAAAAATAGATTTTATTTTATTAGCTTGCAGAGCATGGAATACCCTGTGACAAATGATCAATTTTTTTTTCCAATTCGAATGTGGCATTAACCATTCTATGTTTGAAGGATGTCCAAAATGTCCCCTTCCTTCTTGACTTTACCAGTCATTAGCAACTCCTGTCTGCTAGGAAAGAAAATTTTGCCTAAGTACTCTCTTAGCAACAGCCCACAACTCTTACAACTTGACTCAATAAGAATCCTTGCTGCAATTATTTTCACAGCTTGCAAATTTAGTATGTTATAAACAATAACTGCCCACAACTTTAAAAGCATCCCTTTCTAAAACAGTTCCAAAAAAGCGTTCCAAGAGAGAATATGCATCTACATTCTTTACCAGAAAAATGAAATATGTGCAAATTAGGCAACTTTCTTTACATGTACATTTGATGGCAGACTCTGTACTAGAACCCCTGCCTACAGACACCACAGTCTATATTATCTCACTCTAATAGGTTGCTTCAGAGCAACTCAAGCTTTTTTTTTTTCTTTCCTCACACTGACCTCTTAACTCCATTGCATATAAAAAAGACTTTCATAAATATTGATTTCTATCACTATAGATAACTGGAAAACTAATTCATCTAGGAACTTAGGTTAGCCTAAGCTATAAACAAGTGAGTAAAATTTGATTACAAAGATATTTTAATTTTAAAGTCAACAGAGAGGAAGAAGAGAGAAGAACTAAAGTTAAAAATTTTAGTACCATTAAACTTTTAGATAATTCTGTTGTGCTTTCTACCTTTAAAATTCAACCTAAAGAATAAGCCATTCACTTACATAGTGATATCTAGTCTCTGCCAGTCTAATCAATATCACAGTGAAGATGCATGCATGCACATTAGAGAAATCTTGCTTTGGGGAAGTAAGCGTTCAGCATGACCACAGATTAGTATCTTAAAATCTTTTTCAGTTTTCGATCTAAAAGGCCCATATATTCGAAAGATGATATTTTCCCTCACCAATGCTTGAAGGAGGGTTCTCTTGAAAGGGTATAAAAAAATTTTGTGTTAAGTTTAAAATAAGCTCTCTGTGGAGAGGAAACAACACTGGGTTCTCCAATTGTTAGCCCCATTATATTAAGCCATTTCTCTTAATCTTATATCTACTGATATTATTTTAACAGAGAGAAATGTATACTGCAAGACAATAGTGATATACAGAGATTCTATATAAATCTCTTTGCTCACATGTTTTCAAGCATGACTTTTAAGATGTCCTCACATGATGGGGTGAGAAAGCTCTCTCAGATCCCTTGTATAAGGGCACTAAGTCCATTTACTAATCACCTCCCAAACACCCCACTTCCAAATACAATCACATTGGGGATTAGACTTCCAATTTTTTTTTTTGTGGGACACAATCATTCAGTTTATAGTAAATACTATGTCTAATTTATTCTGCAAAATATTTTATATAAATATAAAAAACATTTGGTCCTCATATGTATTTGTATTGTTGTATATGCTAGTAATTGTTGGAAATCTATTATAATGTAACTGGAACTATTATTAAAAATAAACTAGACCTGGCCAAGAAGTTGCAGTTGTATCATGGTCATAAGAGATGGCAAATAAATTTAGGCTGTATTGTCATGCTTTCTAATATTACATTTAAGTCTGAATAATTTTAAAATCTATCCTTTGGCTATAAATTAATCTTTCACTGGGTGATGCCAAAAGACAAAAACACCCGATAAGCACAGAAATGAACATCTGATGTTCAGCTTACAAAGATATTCTTGAGATCATTAGAACTAAATACATGCAGAAAAGCATTGCATACAAGATCGGTTTTAAAGAAAAAAAGAAAAGGCAAACTGTGCAAATGGTTAAAAATTCCCTCAGAATTTCTTTATGACAAAATCATTTAAAGATAGACATAGTAGTCCTCTTTAAAACTAATACAGGCAATTTTGCCTTCACCGTTGGGATGGATAACTATTTCTTTGGTTAAGCACCAGATAAAATAGTCAATGTTTTAACAATAAATAATCAACATAGCGAGAAGCTTACATTATGAGAGATACTTAGGCACTTGAAATTGCAACTTATGAGTTGGATTCATAGCTCCTAAATCACACTTATTTTCAAGCATTTATGTTCATTTTTCCCTCTCTACCTATGCTCCTCTTCCACCCTCCTTCCCTGATTTATTTTTTCACTAGGCACACATAGTTGAATTTCCTAGGTGAAATGTGATTATACTATCACTATATTATAATGCAAATTATACCATCTTAAAAATCATACATGTTAGCAAAGAGATTTATACAGAATTATCACTACTCTCTTACAGTATGCATTTCCCTCTGTTAAAATAATTTTCACTTCCTAGGTTTTACTCTTAATTTCATCATCACTGTACTTACTGCCAAAACAAATACTTTGACTAATACAAGGCCCAAAAAGATTAATAAAATTTGGAGGTAAACACAACAAAATGCTCTTCTCTAATGCTCTAAAGTAAAAATGCAAGGTTGTTTATATTTCACTGGGCCTAAAGACATGTGTTCAGTTTGTACTAATTACAAAAAGGACTGGTTCTCTAAAAATGTCAAGACAGTAAATATAGGGTTAAGTGAGGTACCTTAATAATAAGACTAAATAAGCTAATATTTATAATATTATTATATTATTATAATATTATAATAATAAGCTAAAATAAGACTGAGAATTAGAGAACCCAGTGTTGTTTCCCCTCCACAGAGGGCTTATTTCCAGTTTAACAAAACAAAGCTCAAGAGTGTTTACACGTTTTGAAATAGGAAGATTAAGGAGGAGACAACAATAATAACTGAAGAGGAGAAGCCTGAGAAATAGTAGGAAAAGCAAGTGAAGGAAGTGCCTTGGAAGCCAAATAAAGAAAGTGTGTCAAGAAGTAGAGAATAACCAACGATGTCAAATTTCCCTGACAGGCTGACTAAAATGAATATTGAGAATTGGATGCATTTATTATGTACTCTAAAATGCTTATACATGTAAATAGTTATATAAGGTTATATATAAATACACATGATTTAATGATAACATCAAGCGTCACTTGCCAGGAGGTGTTCTAAATGCTTTACACAGATTAACTAATTTAAATTTCTAAAAATCGTGTGAGGTAAATGTTCTTATTATTCCCATTTTATAGATGAATAAACTAATACATACAGGGACACAGTAAGTTGCCCAGAGTCACATGTACTATAAGCTAAGATTTAAACCCAAGCATCTAAGATTCAAATCCTGGCAGCCTATGTAAACTTCCCCAATGAGGACAGTTCTTATCTGGTTGTGTTGTCTTTTTAAAACTTTCATATATTGGTGTTTCTGACCCTGGCACCCAAAGACTCCAGCATGGATTTGGTATGGTTCACACACGCTGTGCCCATAAGGTTTCACTTCCATAGGCAAAGAATATTATAAACTCATGAGATGCTCTGTTTCTGATGAGTGGCTTTGAAGTCTAATAACAGTAATATGTACAAGAAAAAAGTAGTTTTAAATCTTTTGCTCTGAAACTCTGTAAGATAATCATTAGTAATTTTTCATCAGTATTTGTGGTAGTCTGTTAGACTCAGGAAGAGTTATAAAATGCAGTTTCCTCCCAAGATTTTCCAAAGTAAGCAGTTACTAGATCATGAAAGATTCATTTTAACCTTATCTTTAGGTTAATGGAAAGCTTATGTAAAGGATTTAAGCAAGAATACTTTTAAATGTGTGGTGAATTCAAAGTGGAGAATAATTTAATGAGATAAACCTATGGTCAGGAAGTATAATTAGATAGCTCTTATAACAACTCGGGCAAGGAATGTGATGGAAGGTAGTAATTGATGATGGAAATAAGATGAATAGATTTTAGGGCTATTTAAGGATAGAAATCATATACTTAGTGATTGGTTGAATATGTAACACAAAGAAGGAGCTAATAATGCTCTTTAAATATTTGCTTTGAATAAGTAGATGATGATGCCACTCATTGTCAGTGATTTTAATTAGCAAAACATAGGAAAAATAATTTTATTTTTAACCTGGTCAGTTTGAGACACCTATAAACTTTAAAATGGAGATTTCAATGAGCTATATTACAACGGGTCTAAAGATCAGGTGATTGATTTGTGTTGGAGGTATTTCTTTAACTCTGACTAAAAAAAAAAAATCACTTCAAGGAAATCTTTCCTACCTTTGTTAAATGTTCTTTTCTCATTTGGGCAGGACACAGAGACCATACACATTATTTAAACAGAATTTAATATGACAAACCACTAGACAGTTACTGAAGAACTGAAGAGGCTAGCTTAGGAATAGGAATGGAATAGGAAAAATGAAGTAATAATACAGAGATAGCGACTGGAATTAGTAGCTACCAATTCAGGGCTATACAAAAAGAGGAAGTTAGATTAGGTTTATAATGATCTAAAATTTGTATCTCTTAGGAAGAGATGTTACCAAATGGGTACATAAAATCTTACAGGCTGGCCCCCATAAGTGAGGTCCCAGGTGACAGGTGACTGATGAAATGGAACTGCCCTAATGCTGGGATACCCTGATGCATGTATGTGTTTGCCAGAAGCAGTTAAAAAAACTTCAATCCTCAGACTGCTCTTTTCCAGCTTCTTCCCTGACTCCTCACGCACAACCTAGGACACATTCTGAAGGTATTCTACAAAGACCACCACATATTACTTTATAACCTTGACCAGATTGTTTCCTTGAAAGTTCTCTCCCAAAATGATGCAGAAAGCAAAAGGCCAAATGGGGAGCAAGGGGTTTACCAAGTTGCAAGTATGCCCCTGAGTAATAAAGCAGGAACCATCAGGCTTCACTCTTGATACAGGAGCACAGAGATGACAGGAGGCCTTCTTTTTTGTTTCTTCTTTCCAGTTTGTCTCTACTGCTTTTTCAATATATAGGCTTAAGTAGGAAGTCAACAATTTCCCAGAAGCAAAGCAGTAGTTCATTCCAGGGTTCTCATGTCATTAATTGATCTTCAGTTTCCTATATTATAGGTATTACCTTTATCCATAATTTTATATTATTTGATAGATAGATCAGGTAAGCAAATTAAAAGCAGTTGGTTTGTAACCATCAAATTAAAAACTATATTTTATTAATATCCCGCCTGATTTTCATACCAGTTTGAATATAGAATGGAAAAGTAGTGGTAGTATGCTTGTTTTATTTGCATCATGGGACACTGGGAATCAAGTATGTTGGCAAATATGGATATAAAATCCATATTTTAATTTTATAATCCCAATTTCTAGTTTGGATAGAAAAATTCACATTCAGAATTTAGAACATTAGACAAGCTTTTAAAATTCTTAAGCACAAAGCAAAATCTATGCTAAAAACACTTTTTGAGGTTAATAATTTCTATGTCATTACTTTATCAGCCTCAAAGATATGTCAAATACAAAATTATTTAACCTCATTTTACCTGAAAGCTTTTTTATTATAGAATAAGTGAGACAATACAGATTTTTCTTCATTTAACTCTCACATAAACCCACTTCATTATTTTTATGCCTTCTCCATCATTTTTAGAGGCAAGTCTTTGATTAAATAGAAGAATAATGAACTGTGTTGACACAAAAACACCAAGGTATGTATAGAAAGTAGTTGTTACTTAGGAAGAAAGTGGTGATTTGATTTGTAGCCTTTTCACTCTGAAGGACTAATGAACCCTGGTAGAATACAAAACCTGAAGAATCCAGAATCCCCTTCCAGTTCCCCTTCTTGTCAACCACATTGGAGAAAAATCTCTTCTTCCCTTCCCACCCCAGCCAAGGATGTCCAATGCACATGTGGCTGGCCTTTCTTTTTTCTTTCTTTCTTTCTTTCTTTCTTTCTTTCTTTCTTTCTTTCTTTCTCTTTCTTTCTTTCTTTCTTTTTTTAAGATTTATTTATTTGAGAGAGACACATGTGTGCATGAGTGGGTAGGAGGGGGTGGCAGACAGACAGAGAGGGAGAGAAATCCTAAAGTACATACCCTGCTGAGTGGGGAGCCTGACTTGGGGTTCTATCCCAGGACCCTGAGATCATGACCTGAGCCAAATCAAGAATCCGAAACTCAACCAACTGAGCCACTCATGTGCCCCTACAAGTGGCTGATATTTCTGACCCCATACAGACATGTGGAGGCAATGGAGGTAAGGATGGGTTATCCTAGGAAAAGGAAAGGAAGGGAAAATCAGATGTTCAGGAGATTCAGATTTTGATGGACTGATTAGAGATTCAATATGCAAAGTAAAGAACATTTAAAATTATTTTCTGGTCTCCATGAACACCCATGATTATCCAATAATAATTTTTATATTAATGAACCATTCCTCTTTCCCTTTACAGATACTGCAGGGCATAATTATGAGATTAAGCCAATTTCAATTTATTTTCCATTTAAATCACATCCACTGTTCTTGTTACTACACAAATGTCCTGTTAAGAATTCTGGTTTTGTGTGAGCTTGGCTCTGGGGTGTTGGGTCAAAAAGTTACGATCCCACCTTGGGCCTCAGTATAAATCAAGGGTGAATCAGGGAGCTATGAATTTAATAACTTAAAACTTAATTTAAAAAGACATGCATGAATGTAATGTTCTTTTGCTTTCACTCCACCCCCAGCCAGCAATGTCCAATGCAACAATTGGCTGGAATTTATGACCCCATTTTTCATTTTAATCCTTTTATAGGTAAAATTACATTCAACAAAATGCACAGATTTCAAATGTACTGTTTGATGAGTTTTGATGAATGTACACATGTAAGCACTACCCTAAGAAGATATAGAGCATTTCCATTATCCCAGAAACTTCTTACATAATCAATTTTACCATCCCCCATAATCCCAGCCCTAGACAGCCACTGATTTACCATCTTTCACTATAGATTAGTTTTGTCTGCTCTAGAATTTGATATATGGAACCATATTTATATAATCTTTTGAGCCTGGTTTCTTTGGTCAACATAACATTTTGGAGATTCATTGATGTTGCTGCTTATGTCAGTCCTTGACTCCTTTTTTATTGCTAAATAGTATTCCACTATATGAATATATCACAATCTATCCATTCTCCTGTTGATGGACATTGTTGTTTCTAGTTTGGGGCCATTAATAGTAGAGCCGCTATGAATAATCTTTTCAAACCTTTCTACACATATAGGCTTTATATTTTTTTGAATAAATACCTAAGAATGCAATTGTCGATCATAGAGTAGAAATACATTTAACTTTATTATAAATTGCCAAATATTTTTCATAAGTAATTGTTCCATTTCATATTTTCTCCAGCAGTGTATAGGAATTTTAGTTGTTCTAGAGGTGTCTGTGTGGCTCAGTTAGTTAAGCATCTGACTCTTGGTTTCACCTCAGGTCATGATCTCAGGGTCATAAGATTGAGTCCCATGTTGGGCTCTGAGCTCAGCAGGGAGTCTGCTTCTTTCTCTCTCTGCTTCTCTCCCTCTCTCTCTCCCTCTCTCTCCATCCCTCTTCCCTCTCACACATGTGCTCTAAATAAATAAATAAATAAATAAATTTTAATTGTTCCATTTCCTTATCAACATTGATATTGTCTGGTATTTGCCACTGGTTGAGTATCCAACCTGCCAGCAGCAGATAACAAATGCTGAACATTTAATAAGGCACTGTTCCTTGGATGAATAGACCACCACCCTCCTGCAGAATAATTTTTTAAACTTCATAACCAAAGCGGGCAGGGGGAAAAGAAAGAAGAGAACCATAATTTATCCTTACAGAATTTGATATAATCTCTAGATACAGGTTTTTCTTGCTTATTTACAATGTCTTTATAATCACCACTATCGCAGATCTTACTAAAAACCTTTTCATTCACATGGTACCTACCACACACATTCCCTAAGTCCAAGGGATCCATATTACAACAAAAACATGTGACAATGGGCTCATGATTAAGAAACAATTGATCTATCAGAATTATGGAACAGTCTTCTGAAAACAGTCATCATGCCCAAAGTGGGAAAAAACAATACTGAGTTAGGACACTGTCCTTCAGGTCACAATATAATGACTGAACCAATGATGGATCTATATTACTATGTTTCCCATTGCTAGAATGCACTGGCCTAGGGATTATGATTGTGATGATGAATGGCCCGTCCCACAGTTAAGCCGTATCACACATTATCACACTCTTCACCCACTTGTGGAAATTTTGCTTCCTTTTTCTACAACCATGGTCTCAGCTAGATAAAAATCCCTGTTTCCTGGGAAGATAATACTCCCTCCAGGGGATAAAATTAAGGTTTTTTCCTAACTGGAGGTTTTGACTACTATCTGGTCACTTTGAGCTCCTTATGTTGTGGAATGGGGTGTAAATAAAGGACTTGCACTACTGGCCTGAATAATAGATCCTGATTACATAAGGAACCAGAGTTTAATAAAGTCTGGATAACTATGTCCAGAAATCAGCTGAAATACTGTTTTTTTATCTTTGTATTTTCATGTTTAGTGAGAATCACCAATAAGCAATAATAACAACCATAATACAACCTGGGCAGCAAATGGAAGAGCTCTAAAGCTTAAGAATAAAGATCTAAGTAACATAACCCAGACCACCTAAAATATTAGCAGATGATGAGGAGAATCTAGAATGGGTAGATGAGAAGAAAAATGATGCATATTAATTATGACTTCAGGACTAGAAAGCATAGCAGAGATTGTATCTTTTTTCACTAACCCTTACGAGAGTCTTCCAAGAGATTATAACTGACCTCTAACTTGAAGAATGGTACCCTTCTCTTCTGAGGGAAGAAGTGAAGACATCTTTTATTTTTTTAAAGATTTATTTATTTTAGAGAGAGAGAGTGAGTGAGCACACGCACACGCAAGCAGGAGAGGAGCAGACAAGGGGGAGGGAGAGGGAGAGAATCTGAAGCTGACTCCTAGCTTAGCATGGAGCCTGACGCAGGGAGCATAAGTGATTCAAGTGATGCAAGAAATAGACTGTATTTGATAAATCTTATGTGCCTCTTCAGTTTATTTTAATTGCCTCTTTTTTCAGAATGCATCATTCACCTCCCAGCCCGTGCTGCCATAACCATGGCATAGTCCCTTGTTCCTGGACATTAGAGCATAGCAATCAGCTACACTCTGTGTTTTATTTTGTTTCTGTGTCTTCTTGTCACTTTCAAATTTAGATAAAATGCAATAACAACAGGTGTGGTATTTGAAACCTTGAACTGTCATTTAAGTGGCTATATGATACAAATTAGATGTGATGGGAAAGTTAATTTTCCATGGGATGAAGTTTAACCAATGGAAAATAGGAGAAAAGAAGGATTTTGACAGAGACATTTCTCTTCCTTCCTCTTCACAGACTATTCCCAAAGATAGTTGCTCCTTGTCGTCTTTCCTGAGAAGTTCTATATGCCAAGTAAATGCACCTGATTGTGACATGCTCTCGTCACTGCAGCTCATTAAGAAGCATTAGCATAGGAAGTAACACAATTTTTTGCACTGATTAACTTTCCTTCCATCCTTCTCTTTTTACTTGTGTTCTGTTCTGCACCTTCCAAATGAGTCGTGAGCACTTTAATCCTTGCCTTAGGTTCAGTTTTTAGAAGACGAGGATTAAAAGAGTAGCCTATTGCTGAATTTTTATTGAGGTATTTAATATTAAGTTTTATTCATGTATATTATAGCAGATAAAGGCATGAACATTAAAGGCAGCCACCTGAATCAAATCTCAGTTACCTATCAGAAATATGTCCTTAGATATATCACCTAATATTATATGATCCTCAGTTTTCTCATCTGGAAAAAAACGTGCTAACACGCACAGAGAAAGGGTAGTAAGTAATTAAAAATGTGTATCAACTAATTTTTGTAGAGCTATGTGTAATCGACCCAATACTTTTCTATTAACACCTCCCCACTCTCCATTCAAATTCATGATTAAATAAGAATCTTCAGTTTTGTAAAACCTGACACAGACTCTACTTACTGCTGATCTGTCTTACAAGATGAGCATCTGAATCAGACAGAGTAGGTAAATCACAGTTTTTTCTTGGGTATTTTCAAATAAAGTAAAGAAAGAATTCCATCCTGGGAGTTGAAGATAAAAGTTGTGAAAGTCAGGAGTTATCATCGACTATGTTCCCTGTCACGGAGAAAACTCATTCTATAGAGAAATAGGATCTGATATAAATAAAGTACAGCTAAGCGATTGAGACCAACTCTTAAAAGTGCTAACTCCCAGATACTAGTTATCAATGAGACTCACCTCTACCTTTGTCTTGACCTGCCTGGATCTTCAGGCCTGATTTGATTTTTTGAGCTAATAAATTTCCAGTTTTGCTTAAACTAATCTTAGTTGCACTTCTGACAACCAAAGCTTCAAAAAAAAGGAAAACATACAGGCATTTAGTACAATACTTAACCACCTAGAAAGCTCTCAATAAATGGTAATACACATAATTTAGACTAATTAGTTCATTAAAAAGAGTACAAGATAAAAAATTTTAAGACTTTTCTCAGCATATATGAAATTCCTATGTAACTCCTTAAGTAGAAATGCTGGTCTTTTAACTACAACTCAAAAGAATAAATTCTGAGAATGATCTCCCAAAGGGAAGAAACAGCTGACAATGGAGTAAAATAATAAAAAAGATGGGCATTGGCTTAAATGAGATCTCTTTTCAACTCTTCCTCAATGGCTATCCAAGTTGAAAGTGACACAAGAACAAAAACAACAAAAAAAATCCCAAGGCGTTTTCTAAAGAAATAAAAAATAAAGAGAATTCCCATGCCTATTGGCCCATATTTCATCATTTCACATGTCAGTTTCTAGTTTCAAAGAAATGTTCAGCTTGAGGTCTGGGAACCAAATGTTTTTCCACAACACATACTTCCAGGGTTAAGTGGATACAGGATGTGTCCACATAGGACAAGCAATCTGCTGTGACTTCAGTAACATTAGGAAATATTACCCTCAATTTTTGCCACTAAAATGAATGTTTGTGCATAAATAAATGTATTCAGAGAAGTGAGAAGAGAAAATATTTGATGATATTTGGGGAATTCCTATATCACAGTGACAGATACAACAGCACTTACTGAATTCTCTTTTTTGTTTTTGTTTTTTGTGTGTGTGTGTGTTTTTTTAAGATTTTATTTATTTATTTTTATTTTTATTTTTTTAAAGATTTTATTTATTTATTTGACAGAGATAGAGACAGCCAGTGAGAGAGGGAGCACAAGCAGGGGGAGTGGGGGAGGAAGAAGCAGGCTCATAGCGGAGGAGTCTGATGTGGGGCTTGATCCCATCACGCTGGGATCACGCCCTGAGCGAAGGCAGATGCTTAATGACTGTGCTACCCAGGCACCACTAAGATTTTATTTATTTACTTGAGAGAGAGAGAATGAGAGAGAAAGCACAAGCAGGGGGAATGTCAAAGGGAAAGGGAGACTCAGGGACTCCATCCCAGGACCCTGGGACCATGGCCTAAGCTGAAAGCAGACACTTAACCAACTGAGACTCCAACCCAGGACCCTGGGACCATGGCCCAAGCTGAAAGCAGACACTTAACCAACTGAGCCACCCAGGTGCCCCTATTGAATTCCCTTTGTACATTTACACTGTATGAGAAGATAATAAGAGATTTTTTAAAGGCATCCTTAAAGTACAGTAAATTGTAGTTAAATGTTTAGAACACTTAGATTTACCAAGTTATTTACCATAAGGGAGATAATATGGTGGTAGTAAATTGTCTATAAAGCTGTAACTGGAAACTTTGGTAACAGCACTACTTTTTTTTAATACATGGACGAAAATGTATTGTTTACTTGCGATAGGAGAATATTCTTTTAACCACATTCTTCCAGCACAGCTACTCACTGGGGATGTAGGATGATTAAGATACAGTTATTTGGAGATGACTTTTATTTGGAGTCCAAGTAGATGTACATGCTAAAGTACCTTCCACAAGACATAGGGAATTTTGCTAATTTTAAAATTCAGATAAAATCAGATAGAAGAAACTAAGAAGCAAATCAAAACTCCCAAATGTAAGAACATAATGCTGTGTTAAAGGAAGGAAGCTGCAGTGACAAAGTTATCCAGAGGCTACCATACCTTCTTCATTTCTAACGAGAACACCCAATCCCTAAGACAAGTTCCATCAGTTCTTAAGCACCACCCACTTCCATTTCTCCTCACCCTATTAAGTCCTGTCACTTGCATCCTCGGAGCACTAAGTTTGTGATCAGCCTGTATACATCTCCTCCTCCTAGCTTCAACTGGTCAGAATGCTTAAAAACATCTCAAAATGAGGCTATTTCCCTCACACCACACACAGACCTCCCTCATGGCTACCACCCAAACATTGCCATTTCCCTCAATTTTCTGCCTTAAAAAACACCAGTTCTGCTGAAAATCATGTCCCCTGTGTATATGGTAATTACAATAGTACTACTGTAATCTTGCCTTAGTCACTCTTTCTCATGAACAGAAGGCCAAGGACATCTGCCCACATATTCACACGTTTTGGTCATGTTGTTAGAAATGACACATCTGACACCACGGGCTCTCAGATCCCTGGCATCTTTACCTCACCCCAAGGTACCACAGCACGTACTGTTCTACACGAGTGTATGGAGGCTTATCTCCATATTCTTCACAACTCTCTCTTGCTTCCTATGCTTAAGAGTCATTGCTTTCCCTTCTGTTCCTCAAACCAGCATATTTTTATTCATTTTGAAGGTTGCCTCTAACAGTGAGGATGTAGCCAACTGAAAAGTTCTTAATAATTCATGTTTTATGGACTCCTTAAATTGTCCATTACAGGGGAAGTTTGTTATCCTGATTTACCATGAAAAGATAGGACATAAAAGCGAAGCCTTAGGTAGGACACCTCACCCTAGGTATGGATGCTGGCCAAGCGTTTGGCCTTCCATCATTTTCATTTGTTCACCATGAATGGAGACACAACATCCCTCCCAGCCCCACTGATTACATTTATTAGATTCTTCACTTCTAAACTTTCCTCAGTTGGGCACCTCTGCCAGTGCAGGCCCTAGTCTACCTTCTGCAATGACTATGTTTCCACAGTTCTGGGTCTACCAGCATCTTATTTTTGATTCTGAACTCAACACTATCCAGCTAAAGTTAAGATCTGCTGAATATACCTTAAGCTCTTTCAGCCCTTCTGTTTCTGGGGTTAAGTTTTGCCTTTAATATTTGAACGTTCAAATTTGCTATTTTTAGACCCCACAAATAAAGTGGAGATCCCCTCTTTCTTTTCAAGCTTAAGGTGACCTATTGGCTTTTCTGTCAGGTGGAGATCTTCTCACCTCTATCAGCTTTATTAATTCACTGTGCTTTACTAGGCAGTTGTTGTATGTATAGGTGTGTCTAATTGTCTCTTTGTTTTTGAAGACTTTTCCACAACAGTGATTACCCATATCTTAAATCTTATATTGATGATCTTAATTCTTATATTACACTTATTTTTTGTTTCTTTTTAGTATAATCATATTTCCCTCATAGAAATATTTTGAAGATACAAAAAACCATCTAAATTTAACTATACAGGTAACATGATAGTTACATTTTTTTTGCGAAGTTCAAGCTTACTTTGTAAGTTTGAGATTTTATAGCAATATAAGTATTATTTCAAATTGTATTCTCTATTTCCCTTACTTGGAAAGCACCATGTGTTTCTTAATGTTCTTTATGTTACCTGATGAAGATTTTTTTTTTCCTGGACATTTTTACCCACTTTTTAAGGGAAAGTAAATTAATTAAACCAAGCATTGGGCTGAATTTTCAAAATAGTATCACTTTGTTAATCCACATCACAAGTTTATGAGTTAGGTACAATTATTCTTATAAGCAATAAAAATGTAGGCCTCAAAGATACTGAGAATCTTGACTACATTTTCACAAATTGGTGCTAGAACTGGAATTGAAACATAGGTTGGCCCCAGGCCAGGGTGCTATTTATTCCAAAACAGTACGTGGGATTTTCTATATAAGTTGAGTTAGTCAAATAAATAAGTCTCCTGCCAAATTAATTCTTCCCAGCTTTTGATAAATGCATTCACAAGGGTGTCAAAAAACCCTATATTCCAGAAACCGAAGACTGGCCTTTAATACATTCTATGTAATCAACTGTTTACTTACCGTATTTTTCCTCTTCTAAGTCAACAAAGTGAAATAAGATTTGACTTGTGCTTATAAATCTTATGTCTTCCAACATATTACTTTTTTTTCCATAAAATTTTTTCAGTTTGATATATCTGGCAATGTAAAGTCTTCCTTTAAGCTTCCCATTGAATTTTTCATCTCAGACATAATTCTCATTTTGAAAAGTACAATTTGCATGCCCACACACACAGAGAAAACATGTCCCATGAGTGTAACATATTTGTTACATTATTTTATGTAACATATATTTATGTTACATGTTTGTTATGGACTAAACTATGTCCCCCAGAAGTCATATGTTTAAGTCTTAACCACCAGCACTTCAGTAAGTGACTATATTTTGTAGATAGGGCCTGGAAAGAGGTAATTAAGTTAAAATGAGGCCCTTAGGGTCGGCCCTAATCCAATCTGCCTAATGTCCTTATAAGAAAATGAAGAGACACCAGGAATGTATGCACAAAGAGGAAAGAAAGGCCATGTGAGGATACTGTGAGAAGACAGGCTTCTTCTTTTTTTTTTTTTTAAGATTTTTTAATTTTTTAAAAAATTTATTCGACAGAGAGAGAGACAGCCAGCGAGAGAGGGAACACAAGCAGGGGGAGTGGGAGAGGAAGAAGCAGGCTCCCAGCAGAGGAGCCTGATGTGGGGCTGGATCCCATAACGCCGGGATCACGCCCGAAGGCAGACGCTTAACCGCTGTGCCACCCAGGCGCCCCAGAAGACAGGCTTCTACAGGCTAGGAAGAGAAGTCTTGCCAGAAACCAATCTGTCTTTCCTTCCTTTCCTTTCCTTTCCTTTCCTTTCCTTTCCTTTCCTTTCCTTTCCTTTCCTTTCCTTTCCTTTCCTTTCCCTTCTTTCTTTCGTCTTTTTTTTTTTTAAAGATTTTATTTATTTATTTGAGAGAGAGACAGAGTAGGAGAGCAGGGGGCTGGTGGGGGGAGGCAGGGGAAGGGGAGAAGGACGACAAGTAGATTCCCTGCTGAGCTTGATGTGGGACTAGTTCCCAGGACCAGAGGACTCTGAGATCATGATCCAAGCAGAAATCAGACATTTAATTGACTGAACAACCCAGGCACCCCAGAAACCAATTTTTCTGACACCTTGACCTTCTTGGACTTCTAATCTCCAGAATTGTGAAAAAATAAATTTCTCTTCGTTATGCCACCCAGTCTGTGGTATCAGGTATAGTGATTCTGGCAAAATAACACAATGTTCAATTGTTCCTTTAGCTTCTGAATATGTGGAACGCAAACCAGTGTATTTCACGTGTCAGTTATCAGTCAGTTTCAATTGATTTTTCTCTTTTTTCTAGGTCTTATGTTCTTGCTTCTTTGCATGCTTGGTAATTTAATTGAATGCCAGCCATTATGAATTCTAACTTTTTGGGTGCTGGATATTTTTGTATTCCCTTTCTGCACTTTGTTCTGGGATATGTTTAACTTAAATACAGTTTTGATGAGGGAAACAAAAGCAAGAGAAATGTAGCTTAAATTAAATCTCCTTACAGCTTGCAGCCCACTGATAGATACCCGGAACATGAAGAGCATGACCTTCCTCAAGGAACTCACGGCCACCTCAGTGCCTTAATGTTTATGTTTTCTTAAAGACTAAAAGTAACCTTATCTTAACAGCAGCTAGCCCCTCGAGGTCCTGAAAGCCTTGCTTCAAAATTTCGTAGAAACTTACTTTATCTCTACCCCTCCCTCCCTCCACAAATTTAAAATTATATAATCAGTCATTCTTCACAATCCCAGTGTAGCTCTTTCTACCCATTGGTCCTGTTCCTGTGCCAAATTAGAAAATCACCTTTTTGCACCAAAAACTTCTCAAGAATCTTTTCTTGGCCATTCACATACAAACCCAAAAAACCTACAAATTTCATCAGTTTGATCTTTCAGGTCTTGCCTTTAAGATTTTTTAGGTAGAACCAGAGCAGCATTTAGTCTATGGCTAACTATTCACCACTACTAAGGTAATACAATTCTCAATACTCTATCCAAAGTCCATGAATTATATGATTTTCCAGGCTGGTTTGTGGAAGCAGGCATTAACTGTTCCAAGTACTGTCCCAGGGACTCTTCCCTTTTATCCTTGTTCAAAATATCAACTCCATACTTCTTAAAAGAAATGAACTTTAAATATAAAGATAGAAATACATTTGATCTGATTTTTTGAAAGGGAGAGGGATGGTAAATTTCATCCCCAGGGTAGGACTTCCAGCATTTTGTTTAATAAAAGTGGGAGAAATTGCATCCTTATTTGTTCTTTATCTTAGAGGAAAAAGTTTAACTTTTTTATGAATGATTATGTTAGCTGTGTCCTTGTCATTATAGCCTTTTTAATTTTGAATTGCATTCCTTCTATATCTAGTCTGTTGAGAGTTTTTATCATGAAAGTTTATTGAATTTTATTAAATGTGTTTCCTTCATTTCTTAAGATGATTATATGATTTTGGTCCTTCATTCTGTTAATGTGGTGTATCATATTAATTGATTTTCATAACTCCACATTCTAATAGCATCATCCAATTCTTTGAGTAATGACAAGTTTTCCTAACCTGTCTTTTTGTTTATTTCTTTGTAGTTAGAATCCATGACCAATTAGAAACACATTCATAATTCTTGGTAAACATAAAAGTTAGAGTAGGAGGAAGATAGCCAGCCTACAGCTCAAGTGACCTTATAATTTAGGAATAGCATTTAGTGATATAGAGATTCATGAAATCTTATCAATTTGTTAAAAAGGTGTCAGTCTCCCATGTTATACCACACATTTTACCAAAAAAGAGTAAGAATAAACTTCTTTTTATTGTGATAAGAACACTTATAATGAGATCTATCCTTCTTTTTCTTAAGTTTTATTTATTTATTTTAGAGAGAGAGTGCTTGAGAGGGAGAGGGAGAGACAGAATCCAAGCAGGCTCCATGCTCAGCATGGAACCTGATGTGGGGCATGATCTCAGAATCCTGAGCCCATGACCTGAGCCAAAATCAAAAGCTGGACATGCAACTGACAGCCACCCAGGTGCCCTGAGATCTATCCCTTTAACAAATTTTTAAGTATATGATAAAGTGTTATTAACTATAGGCACAAGGTTGTACAGCAGATCTCTAGAACTTAATCATTCTGTATAAATGAAAATTTACACCTATTTATTAGCAGGGTCTTTCTTTAAGGAGTTTGTAGCAATGGATTATAGACAAAAAGTCTACAGAACAAAACAAATTAAATAAATAAAATCAATAAAAACCTAAAGGTCTTGCTTGTTAACTATATGCAAGTACTGAGGGGTGAAACATCAGGAAATATTCAAGGAACTGTAATATTTGGGGTTGGCTAAAATAAACAGGAGTGTTGGAGAGAACTACAGGAAGTGGGAAAAGAAAGTCCAGCACTTATTATCTCATAAAGTTTCTTGGGCTTATTCTGAAATCCACAGAGAAATAATGCACAATTTTAAGCAGGTGTTCAAAAAATCACACTGGTGATGTAGAAAGATCATTTCAATTATGTTATTAGGGAGGGCTTCTCCAATTAAAATGTAAATGGCAAGGAAGGAGCTAGCCAAGAAACAAACATGGGGAAAATATTCTAGTGACAGGAATAAATAAGCCCAATATTTGAATGAAGTTGGCATGTTTCAAGAACAGAAATAAAGTCACAGTGAATGAAATGTGATGATCTAGAGAAAGACTAATATAATTTGTAATTCTAAGCAAAGGTCAAATAACTTCAGGTTAGGAGGTAATCTTAAAAAGTTTGGATTTTCTTCTAAGTGTAATTTAAAACAATTGGAACATGAGCAACAGACCAAAATTATTTCTTTAAAAAATTAATTCTTCCTGTTGGGTAAAGAATGTATTGAAAAAGGTAAGAGCAGAACAATAGAGTAGAAGATATAGTAGAGATGTCATATTATCTAGGAATATGTTTACAGTGTTAGAAAGGAAAAGAAATAGAATTATCTGTAAAGTGGATTAAAAACACAGTATATACAATGAGAAGGGGGATTGAATTGGGGAAGTTCTATAAGAGATCTAAATGTGTTGCTTCAAAAACTGGGTGAATCATAGCAGCATTTATTGAAATAGGAATCCATAAATGAAAAATCAAACCATGATTGGAGATGTCACAAAAATTGTTTCCTATATTTCTGGATTGTGTTGCATGATAAACAAAGATTTTGAATATAGGAGAAAACTAGGTGATGCAGTCTGAGGCAATGAAGTATCTTGGTTAAATTTTCATGACTGAGAGTCAGAAAGAGTTGTGTTCAAAATCCTGTTACCTACTTTACCCTATGTGCATATAAATGACTGTGGAAAACCTAAATAACCTTCAATTTCCTCACTGACAGTCATACCATTTTGATTCTTATATAGTTCTTATAAGGGTTAAATAAATTAATGCTTGCAAAACCTACAAATGGCTGTGTACATAGTAGAGTCACTCTCTTTCTCTCTCTGCCTTTGTCTCTGTCTCTCCATATATCTACAGAGTATGGAACACATATTAGTACTGCCATTACTACTAACTACATCTTAAAACTGTTCTAAGAACTAAAGATTCTGCCCAGGAGAGGACATGAGATGATCATATGATTATAAAAGAAACTGGATAGAGAAACCAAAGAAATCAGAGAAAGAGTATTTTTTTCTAAATTCCAAGAAATAGTGCTAAATATTTACCAGATATGCTGAAAAATGTACAAAAAGATACAGATAATATTGTATAAATATTATACAGTGTATATATAAAGATAAAATGTACAAAAAGATACAGATTATATGTATGTATATATGTAGCTCCCATTAAAAACATAATGTACATATCTATAGTGAAAACCCATGATTATGTTAACTTCACAAATGAAGGAAAAAGCCTATAGATCATAAGTAATTTTCCCATTGCTGACTAATAAAATTTCTGAATAAAACAGAATAGCTAAAAACATCAACCTAAATACATAATATGCTTCACTGATTTAATTTCAATATTAAGAAAATACATATGTGTGGGTGTGTAAGTTTGTATGTAGTGTGCTCTCTATTATGCAGATATAGTTTAATTTTGGCTTTTCATTTTGCCTAGTGTATGCTGTTTTCTATGGTCGAACCTCCTTAATTCATGTGAACAATTTATTTTAATGTCATATGTTCACATAAAAATAATTCTTATTCCATTCATTAATAGTCTGCCTCAGATATATACATTTTATAAAATGAAGTGGTTTGGGCACCATTCTCCAAAGCAATATTGCAGACTTGGGCTACTAAATGGTGCAGAGGCCAATTTTTAGTTGCGATAATGCATATTAAGCTTCAGAGCCTCTTATTTGCAGAGATCCCCTCCACTGACATGGAATTGGCTTTAGAAATGTGTTCACATGATCATTTTGCGTTCCCCTTAGTGGACCACCAAAATTATAGAAATCTGTTGTCTCACAAGCACTGGAATCCATTGCTGTAATTCAATACTGGACGCTTGGTTTGATCAATCCAATTCAGGCACTTTGTCAAATCTCACAGTTGTATTTTTGATTTATGATGGCTACTCAGACCTTTCTGTATTTTCAGATTTTGTATATTTTTTACACAATTACAAAAAAAATCCCACCTCTATATTATAAATGATTATTGGGTTGATCTGCAACTCAAAGTACATGTACCTTACTCCTAATTCTTTCACCAACCCTCTGTGTGATGTTAGCTAAGTCACGTCCCTTCTCTGAAACTCAGTTTACCTATTTGTAGAGTAGGAGGGTATTCCCTCCTTCCTGAAAGCCTGTGTCTTATGTCAGAGTTGAATCAATGTTAACATTAGGGTCATTACGGTGGTGTGATTGTAGGTAACTTTGCTTTTTTATTTTCTTTTTTCTATTCTCCATACTTCTTTTTGTACTGTTTTGTTGTTGTTGTTGTTGTTGTTGTTAACCTTCACTTAGCATAATATTTTCAAGGTACATCCATGTTGTAACATATATAAGTACTTCACTCCTTTTTTTTGCTAAATAATGTTCCATTGGATAGATAAACCATAATGTGTTCATTCACTCATTAGTTGACAGACATTTAAGTGGTTTCTACTGTTTTGCTATTATGAATAATGCCATGGAGTTACTTTTGACAAAGGAATTAAAAATGGACATACTAACCAATTTTCTGTGGATAAACAATAGACAGATTTATAACTTTTAAACTAAGCATAACATGTTAGTTAAAATTTATAAACATATGATATAATGTAATTCTAATATCTACTATTAGTTTTGGTTCTAAAAGTAAACTTTAGGTAGAACTAACTAGATCAGTGTTTCCTAAACACTAGTCCACCACCAAATACTAGGCTTACTGGCTAAAAAATCAACCAAACATCATTCATAGGCCTTCCTTATCCCTATAGTTCTCTTTTTTTTAAAAAAAAAGATTTCATTTATTTATTTGACAGAGAAACAGCCAGCGAGAGAGGGAACACAGCAGCAGAGTGGGAGAGGAAGAAGCAGGCTCCTAGCGGAGGAGCCCGATGTGGGACTCAAACCCGGAACTCCGGGATCACGCCCTGAGCCAAAGGCAGACTCAACAACTGCGCTACCCAGGCGCTCCTTATCCCTATAGTTTCTGATTCTATCTCTATGTGGTTAGGATTAATGTATTGCTCAGGGTTGTCCCAAGAGAGTGATAGAAAGAGACAGAGACTGATTTTAAGTAATCGACTTATGCAGTGACAGACGCTGGTAAGTCCGAAAACTGTAGGGCGGGCCAGCAGGCTGTGAACAGCAGAATCCCTTTACTCCAGGAAACCTCAGATTTTGTGCTTAAGACTTTCAAGTGATTGAAGGAGCCCCAGCCACCCAGTATAAAGGGAATCTCCTTTACTTAAAGTCAACTAATTATAAATGTCAATTACATCTACAAAATTCCTTTACAGAAACATGTAAATGAATGTTTGACCAAATAACTAGCCACCATAGCCTACCCAAACTGACATGTGAAATTAATCGTTATAATTTATGCCTTTTACTTAATTTAGCTTTATCTTAATGTTAGTTAAAAGTGGCCTGTGAATGTCAAATATTTGTGACGCTAGTTTTTATTTTTTTCATTTTGACTCCACTGGGAAACAAATATAACATTGAATATATTCTATATAAAGAATGCATTATTTAGTATTGTATTAAAATTGGAAGAGCCTAAGACTTAACATATTGAATATAATTTATTATTGACCATAGTAGCAGTAATTGAATGCAATTTTTATAGCATGCTGACTGGCTTACGTTGCATTCAACACACTTCATTTCTTGCTTGGTATCCCTGTATACATAGCTATTTTCCATGAAAATGTGCTTGGAAAAGGCATAGATGGGACAGAATTCAGGAAAGATGTTTGCAAGGAGAAAAAAGATTCAAAACTATCAATATGAGAGGAGAAATAGAATTGTTTATTTTCCACTCCATCCATCTCCCTCTTCTGCCTACCCGTAATTAATGAATGTATCAACAGTACTACTGATGAATTGAAAGGAATGGAAAAATATTCCAGTGAGAAATTATTTCTCTTAGGTCTTGAACCCTGCAAAGGTGACAATTTCACCCCCAATTATAGCTAAGGCTCTAGAGGAATATTTACCCTGGAGATTTTTTTCCTCTCACTTTCTATATGTAGAAAAGTAGCTATAATTATGAGAATATATTAGTAAGAAAAATTGTTCAATCCTATATTCCTCTCTTATAGATGTGCCCAATGTTATACCATTTTCAGATCTGTAAACATATTCATCTGATTAATGTGTTACTAATCAAATGAAAAATCAGCATGATAGAACACAACTGTAATAAATATTTTGAAAATTCATCTAAATGGAGATTTGGTTTGTGGATCTAAATACAATTTTTGACTGCTCATTATATAAGTATTGCAAAAAGAGATTTTTTTCTTCAAATATTTTTACAAACCTCAAAAATTTTGCAAAAGTAACTCTAAGCCCCAAAATAACACTCATTCAAAACTCCAAATATTAAATTCCTTTGAAAAAAAAAACAAAGCAAAACAAATCACTTTGTCTCAAAGCATTGTTGATCCTAAGAGTAAAATTTATTTCTATCCTAATAAGGATTTGCAGGTGTTTAATTCAAAGAACTTGGGTAATAAAACAGGTTTGTGACAAGTTAAATATATGGAAAATGCTATTCTAATCTACTCTGAACTAATTATTTAAAATGAGATACTGATAGAAGAATTGAAAAAAAATGTGACAGAAATTTGCTTTGGAATAGATTTGCTAGTATATTTTTAGTGGGATAACCAGTGTCATAAGACATTAAATCATAGTTTCAGGAATTATAGCAATATTATATGGAAACTTTAAGAATGAGTAAAACCAAAAGATTTTCATTTTTCTCTATGTAGCTCATGCTAAAATCTTGGTGTCAGATGTTGATTCATCAGTAGATTTATCATCAATACTGAATTTCTGTTTAGCTTAAAAATATTAACACAAATGTCAGACTACACAGAATTTATGTTCTATATCAAAAAATAAAACATGTTAATACAACTTTGTGAAAATTCTAACAATTTCTAACAATTTGATCTTAATATCAAATAAGAAAAAAATACCTAAATTTTACTCCAGGTATCTTAGAAAAATTGATTCATTTCTATCATTTAGTTAATAAAACCATTTAAGTAGTGTAGCATGAGACATCAAGAGCAATTTGCCCCTTCCTTATTTAGTCTTTATAGTTTTCTAGAATGACGATTATCTGTCAACTCTGTGACAGAATGACCAGAGCAGTTTACAAAATTAAATAAGCAAGCAAACAATTAAAAAAAGAAGGGAAAAAGAAAACAAAGACCAAAATCAGATGACAAGAACCCTACCTTCAAAGATTTATTCCATTTTCATTGATGTGAAATGCAGATATCAATATTTTTTTAAGTTCCCAAATGATTCTAATATGCATTTATTTCCAGGTATTCTTTTAGATGTCTAGGTATATAATTATATGACCTATTATTATATATGAAATATTAGCACCTACTTAATAATTTTTTATCTCATTACTTTCTCTTTGTTTTGTCTAATATGTAAAAAATTAAATTATTATGGTATTTGGCAACTTCAACTTTTTGCTGATTATGACGAAGATGTTTGTTATGATTTGCCATTGACCATTGGGCTGGAGTAGGTTTGGAGTATGAATGTCACCATATTAATATCAACTTCACCTGTTTTTATTGTTCTTTAATGCATTTTAAATAGAACAATAATGGGACTGATTTAGTACTCTTGTTTAAGTGAGGTAGTGCACAACTACTTCACAAAATTCTTTAATGATAGTCAGCACTTGACAATATTTGTAAGAAAATAATGCATTTCAATCTATTCCATACCATTATTTGAAATTCAAATAATATATTATCTCATAAAAATATATATGAACTTATTAATCTTCAAATTCTTACCAATACTGGTTATCATTTAATAATATTTTATTTCTCTCTCCTCACTAGTGTATGAAAAATCAGTATTTCCTTTCCATGAACATATATTTTTTAAAGATTTTATTTATTTATTTGACAGAGAGAGACAGCCAGCGAGAGAGAGAACACAAGCAGGGGGAGGGGGGAGGAAGAAGCAGGCTCCCAGCAGAAGAGCCTGACATGGGGCTCGATCCCAGAATGCTGGGATCACGCCCTGAGCTGAAGTCAGACACTTAACACCTGCACCACCCAGGTGCCCCGCCATGAACATATTTTTAAATAAGCTAAATCAGTGCTTCTTCTGGCAAACCTATTCCAGATTATTTTAATTATGTATAAAAAAACCAACATATAGTACTAAAATGTTCAGAGATTAATAAGATAATTAATAATGAGTATCCACAAAGAAATTTACACACTGCAAAAATACTACATATTGAATAATTACACTCTTAGGGGCGCCTGGGTGGCGCAGCGGTTAAGCGTCTGCCTTCGGCTCAGGGCGTGATCCCGGTGTTGTGGGATCGAGCCCCACATCAGGCTCTTCTGCTATAAGCCTGCTTCTTCCTCTCCCACTCCCCCTGCTTGTGTTCCCTCTCTCGCTGGCTGTCTCTATCTCTGTCAAATAAATAAATAAAATCTTTTAAAAAAAAATGAATAATTACACTCTTAAAACTTTAGTGTGCTTTTATCATGTATGTACATATTAACACAAACATGTAAACTCGTAAATTAGAAATAGAGGAGTTTAAGGAGCTAAAATTCTTAATAGTATGTCATATAAACATTTTAACTACTAAAATGTACTAATCAATTTCCTATTTCGGCTCAACATGTAAAGAGCCTAGAAGCTGCCATTCCCGTCCTTACACTAAGAAAACAGTTTAACCAATTGAAAAGCAATGTCTTGTCTTCAACTCATCAGAAAACTATGGTCCCTGGGCATTTTATCTCCCCAAAACATGTGCGTTCATCTGGGTTCTTGTGAGATGTAGCAAAAGCAGCACTTACAGGGAAATTATATCATAAAATGCATATATTACACAAAAAGAAAGATCTAAGATAAAAAAAAAACCTAAGCCTCTAATTTAGGAAATTAGAGAGAGAAGAGCAATGCATATTTAAAGCAGAAAAAAGAAATGTAATACAGATTAGAGCAAAAGTCAATGCAATTGAAAAGAAGAAAACAACAGGGAAAATCCATGGAAACAAAAGTTTATTCTTTGATAAGATCCATAAATACACAAAATCATAACCCTTGTTAAATAATCTTAAATTCTAAGTATGCATACATTTTCTGGCATTCAACTTTTCCCTGACCCTGAATATATTTATTTAAAAATTGTCATGCCATTTTTGTTAAATTTTTAAACTAATTTTACTTAGGTGTAATTTATGTATAGTAAAACTTATAGATCCTTTAAAAATACAGTTCTATAAGATTTACAACTAATCTTCAACAAAGCAGGAAAGAATATCCAGTGGAAAAAAAGGCAGTCTGTTCAACAAATGGTGTTTGGGAAAACTGGACAACAAGGAGAAGAATGAAACTAGACCACTTTCTTATAACATACAGAAAAATAAATTCAAAATGGATGAAAGACCTAAATGTAAGACAGGAAACCATCAAAATCCTAGAGGAGAACACAGCCAGTAACCTCTTTGACATCAGCCATAGCAACTTCTTAGTAGACACGTCACTGGAGGCAAGGGAAACAAAAGCAAAAATGAACTACCAAAAATGGGACCTTATCAAGATAAAAAGCTTCTGTGCAGTGAAGGAAACAATCAACAAAACTAAAATGCAGCCTATAGAATGGAAGAAGATATTTGCAAATGACATGTCTGATAAATGGTTAGTACCCCAAATCTACAAAGAATTTATCAAGTTTAATACCCCCAAAATAATCCATTTAAGAGATGGGCAAAGACATGAAGACAGTTTTCTGAAGAAGACATATAGAGGGCTAACAGACACATGAGAAATTGCTCAAGATAACTCATCATCAGGTTGTTAAAAATCAAAATCATAATGAAATACACCTCACACTTGTCAGAATGGCTAACAACACAGGAAACAACAGATGTTGGCAAGGATGTAGAGAAAGGAGAATCCTCTTGCACTATTGGTGGGAATGCAAATTAATGCAGCCATTATGGGGAACAGTATAGAGGTTCCTCAAAAAGTTGAAAATAGAGCTACCCTATGACCCAAAAATGGCACTACTAGGTATTTACCTAAAGGATACGAAAATATTAATTCAAAGGGACACATGCACACTGATGTTTATAGCAGCATTATCAACAATAGCCAAACTATGGAAAGAACCCAAGTGTCCATTGGCTAATGAATGGATAAAGAAGAGGTGGTAAATATACAGAATGGAATATTATTCAGCCATCAAAAAGAATTAAATCTTGCCATGTGCAATGATGTGGATGGAGCTAGAATGTATTACACTAACTGAAATAAGTCAGTCAGAGAAAGACAAATACCATATAATATCATTCATATGTGGAATTTAAGAAACAAAACAGATGAACATATGGGAGGGGGCAAAAGAGAGAGGGAAACAAACCATAAGAGTCTCTTAACTATAGAGAACAAATTGAGGGTTGATGGAGGGAGATGGGTGAGGGATGGGCTAAATGAGTGAAAGGTATTAAGGAGGGCACTTGTGATGAGCACTGGGTGTTATATGTAAGTGATGAATCACTAAATAATACACCTTAAAAACTGCACCCCCCACCAAAAAAAGACAAATGTATATACACTGGTGTAAACTTTAAAATATATTAAAATATATTTCTCTCTCTTATTCCACCAAATTTCCTACCACCCAGTAAGTTTGCATTTTAGTCAATCCTCCTTCCAAGAGGTAAACACTATTCTGATTTCTATCACTGTATGTTAGTTTTACAAATGACATGTCTGATAAAGGGTTAGTACCCAAAATCTACTGTTTTTTTTTAATTTTACAGAAATGAAATCCTACTAGTCAATGTTGTGATCTTGATTCTGAAATCTATAGGGCAGGACCGTTCAATGGTCATAGACTTGAACATTCAATATTATATTTCCACCCAATTAATCTATAGATTGTAGTCCCAAAACAGTATCACAGTAGGTTTCCTTTGACAAACTTATTTAAAATATCAAGGAAATATAAACGAAAAAGAATAATCAAGACAATCTTGAAAATGAAGAACATAGGTTCCTATAGGCAAAATGCAAATACTTGTAATAGAGGTATACTAAGAATTTGTTATAGTGGTTCAGGGATAGACAAAATAATTGGTAAAACAGAACACTCCAGAATTAGATGCACACATAGATGGACACTTGATTTATTACTGAGATGGTACTGCAGAGATGTAGGATATGGTCTTGTATCCACTGTATATCCATATGCATAATATGAGTTCTTACCTCATACCATAAAGAGTAGAATGCACATATTAATATCAAGGATAAAACCATGTAATGTCTATGAAATGTCTGTAAGATAGTACAAGAGAATACGTTCATGACTTGGTAGTACAAAAAATTTTCTAAAACTGGACACAAGAATCACTAACCTTACATGAAAAAATAGATAAAAAGGACTACATTAAAATTAGGAACTCATTGTCAAAATACAGCATCAAGAGATTGAGAAGTAAAGCCACATATTGAAAAAAAGTCATTTGAAATATATATAACCAACAGAGGATTAATATCCAGAGTATGTATAAATGACTTCAGCAAATCAACCTGAAAAAAGGCAAACTGTAGGAAAAGGATATTCAAATTTCAATAAGTCATATAAAGAAGGATTCAGATCATTACCTATGAGGGAAGTTAAGTTAAAACCTCAATAAAATACCACAGCATACCCCAAAATGGCTAAAACTGAAAATAATGATAATACAAATATGTGATATTGTGAAGTAACGTGACTCCTTATAAACTTCTCATAGGTGGGTATATGACTCAATCATTTTGGAAAACTGTTTTACACTACCTACTGAAGCTGAACATATTCATAATCTAAAATTAATTATGAATTATAAATTAATCATAATAAATTAATTATAATTCATAAATCAATCATAAATCTAAGAGCAAGTAATTCTCCTCTCCAGAAAATGAATAAACATGTGCATTGAATATGCATAAGAATATGTATTTTGTCCATATGTCTCATAGCCTCAAACTGGAAACAATTTAAAATGTCTATCAATATTCCAGCAGTGAAAATGAAAAATATTCTGCCACTCTGGTAACTGAAATAAATCCACAATCACAATATTATATGAAAAAAAAAACCAAGCAGAAGCATACTGTATTACTCTATTTAAATAAGTTCAAAAACAGGTAAAATTTTTCTGTGGACATGTATGTCCCTAAATTCAGTCAATTTAATCCTACTCTATATTAAAATATTCTGTAACATATTTTCCTTTAAATGATTTTTTTAAAGTTTGAGTAATTATTATACATAAAATATCAACATTAATCAAGACCCACCTTTACTCTCCATAGTAAAAAGTAATTGTAAAGACATGTATTTTAAAGCATAAAAATAAGAGTTAAATTTGAATAATCTTAAAATAAATTTTCAAATAAAATTCACCCCTAAAATTAATTTCTTACTATGAGAAAATTTTTTGATCACTTCATAATAATGCAACTTGCAGCTTGATGTTGCTTTAATTACATCAAATCGAAGAAACCACAACACACACCCATTCCACAAACACGACATCAAGAGGCACATGATTTATTTAAATTTATTGTAATATTGTGGAAATCTGAAAATGATTTCAAGAGGACTTCTGAAGTATTACTCAGAATGAGTTTTTCCTTTGAAAATGTTATTTGGTTAGATCCAAATAATTGAGTGGGAAACCACTCATTATTGGATTTAGTTTTGAAAAACACATGTGAAGATTTCTGTTATATCACTAATTTTGTTTCATAATATTTAAAAAAAAACAGATTTCAGTGAGTCTTTCCAATGAGCTTACAGTCGAATCATTCACATAATGAAAATAGTCAGTCAATTTGTTATTGGTTGACTAGAGTGAGGGATTTTCACCTAAGGACCTGGAGCCACTGTGTTTGGAGTAAATTACCAATAGTTAATATTAATATTTATTATCCCAGTATCGGCAAGGTCCTATGCTAGAAATTTGCCATACCTTAATTTTCACCACAACCTTACAAAGTAGGCATTTTTATTATTTGCATTTTCAAATGGATAGAAAAGAAACAAAAAAAATAGTCTGATTAAGAGCGTAGCTATTTGGTGGCAGATTCAAGATAACCACATTGAGCCAGTACTACCCCAGCACTGAATTTTAACTCTACATTCTGCAGCCCCATGAGCTAATTCAGAAACAGTAGTTATAGATTCAGCTCAGTTTCTTTAGTGCATGAGCCAGAGATAATTTTGGAAAACCAATGTCTAACTACCAGCAACAACCAGTATTTAAGAGAAATTGTATTATTTACAAGGCTACAGTACTTACATATTAGACACTGCATCTAAATGCTTTACATGTCTTACATATTTAACCCTTGTGAAGGACCTAGGAGGTAGAAATTATTATCCCTGTTTTACCCATGAGGAATCCAAGTTGCAGAGTCATTAAGCAATTTGCCCCACAGATGGGATTCAAGTCCAAAGTCTATTAGCTTAATCATTATGTCATATTAATCACATATATTTATCACTGTGCCTCCCTGTCATATTCCTACAATAGAAGAGGAGAATATAAAATGAAAAATAATAGATGATAAAGTATAATAGAATAAGAAATAAAGCAATTATGAATAGGAAGGGATTGGAAAGCTCCTGGAAGGATGTAGAACGAGGCTGGATTTTTAAGGAACTGTAGGACATCAGTAGGAAGACATGGCAGGAAAACAGTCTGGAAAGATAAGACATACCAGGAGCCCAGTTGAGCCAGGAGAACCTGGGAATGACAGTGACTACATCACTTGTATTTAGTAGAAGGATGGAGTAGGAGCTTAAGAGCAAAAGACAGGTAAATTCAGATCATGAAAGGCCATATATTTAGATGAAGGATTTGGAATTTATGTGTACTGTTGTATAAAGATAAAAAGAATGACCAAGCACGTTATTGAAATGATAAGATTTGGGTTTTAGAAATTTAGTTCTAATGATGGTGGCAATATGTCCTAGGTTAGCCCTAGCCATCCTTGTTTATGCTCATTATCCTCGGAAAATTGTTAATAGCACCTATTTTCCTTTAAAAGATTCCTAGTTAGGATAATATATATTTGTTTTCACCCTAACTTCGGCAAACATTTATGTATCAGATTGGAAAAATAAAAAGTTGGCATCATCACAGGTTGGTGAGTGTCCAAGGTTTTTAAACTGGGATGAATAGTTTGAAGGGTAGCTTCATACAGCTCATTAAAAATTTTTTTTTAATAAAAAGCAATACCAGACCTCTATACCTACCCCAGGGAAATGTGATAATCATACACAAGGAATCACGTACAAAGATATTAATTGTCTCCTAGGACAAGTAAAAAAACAAAAAGAGACAATTGCCAATAAATGAATGGCTATATAAAATATACATTTATTATGAGTTATACAACAGTTAAAAGACAAAAAAGCAGGCCTATGCATTCTGGTATAGAAAGCAAATAAAACAATAATAATATTAATGTAAATGAGTAGTAATTAATGTAATTGAATAGTAAATGTATTCTCTAATAATATAAATGACCAGCAAAAGGACTGAAGGGAAATCTACAACTCTTTAAAGAAAAGACTGGAAAAAAGTTTATGAACAAATTAACAAGGTGCCTTTAATGTTATTTAAGAGAAAGTAAATTGTAGTTGTGGCTTTATACATTAAAAAGTAGGTACATTTAAAAAATTGCATGATTAGAATTAACAAGTTTCTGAATGTTATTTATATATAAACTAAAGGAGAAGGTAGACTTAAAGAAGTCTCCAAATTTTGAAATTTCAGTCCTCATTTTAGAAATATTGTCCTCATTTTAGAAATATTGATGGCATAAATAAATGAAACTAAATATAACACACTTTAATTTGTTATATCCTTCATTGAGGCCCTAATGGACCTGCCATATAGAGATTATTAAAAACAAGTTGACCTTGCTTCTCTCTTCATCCCTGGAGACTGTGTTTACTTGTATGCTATTGGATATGACACTACCACATTGTATTATGGCTGTTTTCTGCTCTCCTCACTAGTCTGTAAGCTTTAAGATTTTGTTCAATTTTCCAGTTTTACGTGTTTATAAAATCCAAGCCAGGTCTCTACCCATTATTATATTTCACATCGCCTGTGAATATAAGTGCAATGTTAGCTTTCCTCATAACTCTTAAACTAATATTTTAGCCACCTCGAAGTATACCTATTTATTTTTATACCCATGTAACACTATGATAATATATTGATATGATAGAATTTATAAGACTGGATTATGATATATGATTGCATTTTTCTTCCCTACCAATCACTGAGCTGGGGTGGAAACATGTCTTACTTGATTATGAATCATACAGTATCTGGTGTATAACAGATACAAAGAAATGTTGGTTGAATTAAAATGCAGAAGCAGGACATAAGGAATACTGAAATGTTTGATGAAAAGGCTAATAGAAATACTATTTTTCAAACTGTACCCCTTAAGTTCATGTAATAGTTTTTGTATTAAGACACCATACAATATTTATTAGATATATTTTATATAAATAGCCTCTTCTGAGGCATTTTAGGAAATAAATTTCACAGCTATAATGTTTGCTTTTAGAATTGCTTATTAGGCAAGAACTCATATTGGTAAATCAAGCAGAACGAAACTACATAGAAAATCCAAATCCATTTCTTTACAATGTTCCATTAAGAAAAATAAGGATATCCTGTACTTAAGTTTATAAGAAATAAGGTCATTTAACTTCATCAGTTCATTCATTTAATGGATTTTAAGACTTTTTAGATCCACAGTACTACCTAGACATACCTACTTCTATTTTGACAATCCTATTGATTCTGTATTGTGTAACTAAACATTTGACTATGTGACTTGAAACTCAGCCTAAGGTCCCACCACATATTCCTTGAAGTGTCTATGGGCCTAAGTTCACTTTAGAAGAAAAGGGATGAAAGTCTTATTTTGCCTCTATTCTTGGCATTTTAATTTCTTAGTGTGTAGGTTAATAAAATGATTTTAATTATCCTACAATGAACATGGCAATGTACAATTTCTAAGTTTATGCATAACAGAAGTGATTAAAATAGCATAATTCATTTTATACTTTCAATTTTAATGTTTTTTAGTATCACCATGTCTTACATTGAGTTTGCAACCTACTGGCTTAAAATAAAACTTTATTACAAAAAAAATCAATTCACATTAGTGTTCATTTTAAGAAAGCAGCAATAATGAAAAGCTGTATCAATTTCCCATTCTAGTTTAGAATAACTAGTGACATAAAACTGGATATATGAAAAAATGACACTTCATTCCAACTTGGAACTTTAATTAAGCACTTTATTTTGAAAGAGAAACCATACTTTGTCCACTTCTTGAGATATTCTACATTGTTAATCAATTCTTTACTCTGTATAAGACATCATATACTAAATAAATGTCTGGAAAAATACTTAAGGGAGTTGAAAAAGGAACATTATATATTATCTCAATGGAAATATAAAACACAAAGTACTTTAAATTCAATAAAAAGATTTTAAAGCTGAATCCAATTTATCACTAGAAAAATGCATCCTTATGAAATACAATGTTAGTATCAAAGATCTGAATCTTTTCCACAAAGAGGAAAATAAAACTCTACCACTTTCTCACATACATTAATATAATAATGAAAATCAATTTATACTAAGGTTGGCCTCTGCAGTGTATTATATACACCTGTAGTATTCTAAGTATATTCAAATGTATTAATTAGGAGTCTGATCTTTCATCCTTTTGTCAGCCAGGAGAGACAGAAAAATACACAAGTTAAACAGCATGTATGTATGTGTGAGGGTACGTGCATATATGACACATGAATATATGGGGAAATTTCAGGCTTGCTAAGAAACTAGCATAAAAAGGTAGGAATATTCAGGGACACCTTGGAAACTAAATCATCTTGTTAAAAAAATTTTTTTAAGATTATTTATTTATTTGAGAGAGAGAGAGAGAACAGGCATGAGCAGGGGGAGGGGCAAAGAGAAAGGGAGAAGCAGAATCCTGTCTGAGCAGGGAACCTGATGCAGGGCTTCATCCCAGGGTCTTGGAATCATGACCTGAGTCAAAGGCAGACATTTAACTGACTGAGCCACCCAGGCACCACAGAAACTTAATCATCTAATGTTCTCTGAGTAAGGATATATCTGAGCTGATACTGAAAATGCTTTTTATAAAATATTTTTTAATGGAAACATATATATAAGATACCCTTAGTTGTTCTTGAACATAATGTAAAGCTGATTATAAAAGGCATGTGATGTAGCAAGAATTTAGCTTTATCAACTCAGAAATAGCTCATATATAAACAGGAGTAATCTGAAAGCAATTATGACCTACGTGGAACAAAGATCAACTAAAAAGCTACAACTACTCTTGCTCTATTAAGTTCTATATCCTTAACTAAGTAAATCAGAAATATATAATGTGTGTGTACAGTGTTTACCCTCAGTAACCTGTGAACAGCCCTATAACAATGAAGATCTAAATCAGTATACGCAGGAGGAAAAAAACATGGAGGAGGAGTATGGGACCCTATTTCAGCCGGTCCCCTAAATTGAGATGGATCTCTATCCAGACCATCCTGAACACCCACGAAATCAGCCTGAGACATAAGAAGATACATCTGGATCTATACAAAGGAACATCTCTGGACCTGGGTATTGAGGTATGAAGTAGGGAGCCGTGAATATGTGCACAGGTATCAAAAGATAAACGGAAAGGGGAGGGAGCCTCATGGCTCAGGTGCTGGGAAGCACAAACCTCCTGCACTGGGGAGCGGGCCAGTCTCCCCTACCAGTAGCCTCCGGGAAACCAGACTGAAACTAGCAGTTCGGGAGCACGTGTGACCAGACTGAAAACCGCAGCTCCTGAGGGCTCATTGGAACTGGACTGATACCAGGAGCTCGGGAGCGCACCAGCGACCAGACTGAAAACCGGCACTCCAGGGCGCATACAAACCACACTGAAACTGGGAGCTCGGAAGCACACACGGAAACTGGGGCGGCTGGCGGTGTTAGAAGCACA
This sequence comes from Ailuropoda melanoleuca, assembly GCF_002007445.2. Classification (NCBI taxonomy): domain Eukaryota; kingdom Metazoa; phylum Chordata; class Mammalia; order Carnivora; family Ursidae; genus Ailuropoda; species Ailuropoda melanoleuca. The sequence continues at coordinate 73,937,793 of NC_048228.1, forward strand.
AAGGACAGACACCTGCCAGCCTTGGGAGTGAGGAGTGGGAAAATGGCTGCGGGGCACAAAACCCAGGAGGCTGTGGGGTTTTTAGCAGCACCGACAGAAACAGAGTTAATGTGGTCAGGAGAGCTCAGTGAACAGCAAACAGATCTTTCTGTTCTGAGACAGAGGTTTGGATACGGTCACTGCTGCTCTGACACTCAGAAGAGTCACAGAAAGCCACCAGGGAAAGCTGCCAGAGAACAAAAGCCCAGAAAAAAATGGTTCCCACTGTGCCGACCTCCCCCCTACAGGGGACAGGGCAACTCTAACCAAACAGGGTTGCCTGAGTATCAGCACGGTAGGCCCCTCCCCCAGAAGGAAGGCTGGAAAAAAAAAGAAGTCCACATCCTTAAGGTACCTATAAAACAAGTGCATTTTGCTTGGATCCTGGTCAATAATTTGGGCTCTGTGAACCCCGCAACCTCTCCTCATCAGAATGGCAAGGAGGAAGAACCCACAGCAAGTAAAATAAACAGAGACTGTGGCCTCTGCCCCAGAACTGATGGATATGGATATAACCAAATTGTCAGAAATGGAGTTCAGAGTAACAATGGTCAAGATGATATGTAGCATTGAAAAAATATTAAAAACAATATTAGTGAGAATATAGAATCTCTAAGGGCAGAAATAAGAGTGAATCTGGTGGAAATTAAGAATACTATGAATCAAATGCGGGTAGAGAAAGAGAGAGGTCTAGAAGAGATATTTGAACAAATTGTAGCTGAGAACTTTCCTAATCTGGTGAAGAAAACAAGCATTCATGTCCAAGAAGCAGAGAGGACCCCTCCCAAGATCAATGAGAACAGACCGAAACCAGGACATATAATGTACTATTCCCAAATATTAGATCCAAGGAAACAATCTTGAAAGCAGCTAGGGGGAAGAGATTCCTCATGTACAGAGGGAAGAACATCAGAATAACATCAAACCTGTTGATAGAGACTTGGCAAGCCAGAAAAAGCTGGCAAGACATATTCAGAGAACTAAGTGAGAAAAACATGCAGCCAAGGATCCTTTATCCAGCAAGGCTGTCATTCAGAATGGAAGAAGAGAGAAGGTGCTTCCAAGACCTGCAGAAGCTGAAAAAATATATGACCACCAAGCCAGCCCTACAAGAAATATTAAGGTGGTTTCTATAAAAGTATAAAGACCCCAAGAGTGATACAGAGCAGAAATATACAATCTATGGAAACAAAGACTTCACAGGCAACATGAAAACACTAAAATCATATCTCTCAATGATCACTCCCAATGTCAATGGCCTAAATGCTCCCATAAAACACCACAGGATTACAGATTGGATAAAAAGACGTGACCCATCCATACTCTGTCTACAAGAGACTCATTTTAAACCTAAAGATACATCCAGACTGGAAGTGAAAGGATGGACAACAATTTTTCATGAGAACGGACCTCAAAAGAAAGCTGAGGTAGAAATTCTCATATCAGACAGATCAGATTTTAAGCTAAAGACTGTAGTTAGAAATACAGGAGGACCCCGTATTATTCTTAAAGGGTGTATCCAACAAGAGGATCTAGCAATTATAAATATCTATGCCCCCAACAGGGGAGCAGCCAGATACACAAGTCAATTCTTAATCAGAGTAAAGAGACACATAGATAATAATGCGTTAATGGTAGGGTATCTCAACACTCTGCTCTCAGCAATAGACAGATCACCTAAGCAGAAAATCAACAAAGAAACAAGAGTTTTGAATGACATACTGGACCAGATGGACTTCATAGATATAAATAGGACACTACACCCTAGAACAACAGAATACTCATTCTTTTTGAATGCACATGGAACTTTCTCCAGAATAGACCATATACTGGGTCTCAAAACAGGTCTCAACTGATACCAAAAGACTGAGATTATTCCCTGCCTATTCTCAGACCACAAAGCTTTGAAACTGGAACTCAATCACAAGAAAAAAATTGGAAGAAACTCAAAAACTTGGAAATTAAGAGCCATCCTGCTTAAGAATGATTGGGTAAACCAGGAAATTAAAGAGGAACTTAAGCAAATTATAGAAATCAGTAAGAATGAAAACATATTGGTCCAAAACCTATGGGACACTGCAAAGGCAGTCCTAAGGGGAAAATAAATAGCCATCCAAGCCTCACTCAAAGGAATTGAACAATCTAAAATGCAGTCCTTATATTCTCACCTTAAGAAGCTGGAGATGAAACAGAAAGACAGGCCTAATGCATGCACAAAAAGACAATTGATTAAGATTAGGTCAGAGATCAATGAATTAGAAACCAGAAGCACAGTAGAGCAGATCAACAAAACTAGAAGCTGTTTCTTTGAAAGAATTAATAAGATCGATAGGCCACTGGCCAGACTTATTCAAAAGAATAGAGAAAGGATCCAATTAATAAAAATATGAATGAAAGGGGAGAGATCACAACCAACACCAAGGAAATTGAAACAATAATTAGAAACTTGTATCAACAACTATATGCCAATAAATTAAACAACCTGGAAGAAATGGATCCATTCCTGGAAACCTATAAACTACCAAGCCTGAAACAGGAAGAGATCGATTACCTAATTAGGCCAAAATCAAGTAACAAAATTGAAGCAGTGATCAAAAACCTCCCAAAAAACAACAGTCCAGGAACTGATGGATTTCCTGGGGAATTCTACCAAACATTCAAAGAAGAAATAATACCTGTTCTCCTGAAGCTTTTTCAAAAAATAGAAACAGAAGGAAAACTTCCAAACTCATTCTATGAGGCCAATATCACCTTGATCCCCAAACCAGGCAAAGATCCCATCAAAAAGGAGAAGTACAGACTGATATCCCTGGTAAATATGGATGCCAAAATTCTCAACAAAATCCTGGCTAATAGGATCCAAGAGTACATTAAAAGGATTATCCATCACGACCAAGTGGATTCATCCCTGGAATGCAAGGGTGGTTCAACATTTGTAAATCGATCAGTGTGATTGATCACATTAATAAGAGAACAAACTAGAACCATATGATGCTCTCAATTGATGCAGAAAAAGCCTTTGACAAAATACATCATCCTTTCCTGATTAAAACCCTTCAGAGCATAGGGATGGAGGGTACATTCTTCAATTTCATAAAAACCATCTATGAAAAGCCTACAGTGAATATCATTCTCAATGGAGAAAAGCTGAGAGCCTTTCCCTTAAGATCAGGAGCACAACAAGGATGCCCACTCTCGCCACTATTGTTGAACATAGTACTAGAAGTCCTAGCAACAGCAATCAGACAACAACAACAAAAAAAATAAAAGATATTCCAATTGGCAAAAAAGAAGTCAAGCTGTCTCTCCTCACAGATTACATGATACTCTACATGGAAATCCCAGAAGACTCCACCCCCAAATTACTAGAACTCATACAACAATTCAGTAATGCGGCAGGATACAAAATCAATGCTCAGAAATCAGTTGCATTTCTATACATGAACAATGAGACTAAAGAAAGAAAAATTAGGGAATCAATTCCATTTACAATAGCACCAAAAAGCCTATGGTATCTCAGAATTAACTTAACCAGAGAGGTAAAGGATCTATACTCTAAAAAATACAGACTACTCTTGAAAGACATTGAAGAAGACACAAAAAGATGGAAAAACATTCCATGCTCAAGGATCAGAAGAATAAACATAGTTAAAATGTCTATGTTACCCAGAGCAATCACCACTTTCAATGACATCCCAATCAAAATACCAATGACATTTTTCAAAGAGCTGGAACAAATAAGCCTAAAATTTGTGTGGAACCAGAAAAGACCCTGAATCACCAAGGAAATGTTGAAAAGGAAAAACAAAGCTGGGGGAATCACATTGCCTGATTTCAAGCTATACTATGAAGCTCTGATCACCAAGATAGCATGGTACTGCCACAAAAACAGGCACATAGACAAATGGAACAGAATAAAGACCCCAGAAATGGACCCTCAGCTCTATGGTCAACTAATCTTTGACAAAGCAGGAAAAAATATCCAGAGGAAAAAAGACAGTCTCTTCAATAAATGGTGCTGGGAAAAATGGACAGCTATATACAGAAGAATGAAACTTGACCACTCTCTCACACCACACACAAAGATAAACTCCAAATGGATGAAAGACCTCGATGTGAGACAGGAATCCATCAAAATCATAGAGGAGAACATAGGCTGTAACCTCTTCGACATCAGCCACAGCAACTTCTTTTATGGCACATCTCCAAAGGCAAGAGAAACAAAAGAAAAAATGAACTTGTGGGACTTCATCAAGATAAAAAGTTTCTGCACAGCCAAAGAAACAGTCAACAAAACAAAGAGGCAACCCACGGAATGGGAGAAGATATTTGCAAATGAAACTACAGATAAAAGGTTGGTATCCAAGATCTATAAAGAACTTCTCAAACTCAATCCATGAGAAACAAATAATCAAATCAAAAAACGGGCTGAAGATAATGAACACTTTTCCAATGAAGACATATAAATGGCTAACAGACACATGAAAAAATGGTCAAAATCATTAGCTATCAGGGAAATTCAAATCAAAACCACATTGAGAATCCACCTTATGCCAATTACAATGGAAAAAATTGATAAGGCAAGAAACAATAAATGTTGGAGAGGATGTGGAGAAAGGGGAACCCTCTTACACTGTTGGTGGGAACAAGTTGGTACAGCCACTTTGGAAAACAGTGTGGAGGTCCCTCAAAAAGTTAAAAATAGAGCTACCCTATGACCCAGCATTTGAACTACTAGGTATTTACCCCAAAGATACAGACATAGTGAAGAGAAGGGCCATATGCACCCCAATGTTCATAGCGGCATTGTCCACAATAGCTACACTATGGAAGGGGCCAAGATGCCCTTCAACAGAGGAATGGATAAAGATGTGGTCCATATATACAATGGAATACTATTCAGCCATCAGAAAGAATGACTACCCAACATTTGCAGCAACATGGATGGGACCGGAGCAGATTATGCTAAGTGAAATAAGTCAAGCAAAGAAAGACAATTATCAAATGCTTTCACTCATTTCTGGAACATGAGGAATAGCAGGGAGATTGGTAGGAGAAGAAAGGAAAGAATGAAGGAGGGGTAAACAGAAGGGGGAATGAACCACAAAAGACTATGGACTCTGGGAATCAAACTGAGGGTTTCAGAGGGGAGGGGGGCAGATGGGCTACCCCGGTGATGGGTATTAAGGAGGGCACATATGGCATGGAGCAATGGGTGTTATAATAACACATTAAGAAAAATCATATTTAAAAATGTCTTAATCATTGCCACAAATACCATCAACCTAAGAACATTGTAATTATTTAAATAGCCAACAGTAATCTCCCATGAAATTGAAAAAAAAATAAATGAGTTAATAAGAAAAAAGAGTCATATTTAACTTTAAAAAAAGATTTATTTATGGGGCATTTTTGTGTCTTAGTTGGTTGAATAATTGCTTTTGGCACAGGTCATGATCACAGGGTCCTGGGATCGAGTCCCATATTGGGGGGGGATCCCTGTTCAGGAGGGAGCATGCTTCTCCCTCTCCTTCTCCCTCTGCTGTTCCCCCTGCTTGTGCTCTCTCTGTCAAATAAATAAATAAATCTTTTAAAAAAATAAATAAAAATAATAAATAAAAATAAATAAAATAAATAATAAAAATAATTTAAAATAATT